>NC_029790.2:75887900-75897676 GCF_000816755.2 Arachis ipaensis
TTCCGAAAATACTCTTCAGGGTCCACAGATCCTGAGGTGTCAAGGATTTGCATCCCTACACCAATTAGGCATGTAAAATTCCTTTGCATGCAATTCTGGCATTTAAACGCCAAATTGATGCTTGTTCTGGGCGTTCAGCGCCCAGATGTAGCATATTTCTGGCGTTGAACGCCAGCCAGATGCTTGTTTCTGGCGTTTAGCGCCAGCTCTTCCTCAGTGTGCATTTATGGCGTCTGAACGCCAGGATGCTGCTTGTTTTTGGCGTTCAACGCCAGATGCTCCTTACTGGCGTTTAAACGCCAGTAAGATCCTCCTCCAGGGTGTGATTTTTCTTCTGCTATTTTTGATTCTGTTTTCAATTTTTATATTTATTTTGTGACTCCACATGATCATGAACCTAATAAAACATGAAAGAACAACAAAAATAAAAATAAAAATAGATAAATAAAAATTGGGTTGCCTCCCAACAAGCGCTTCTTTAATATCAATAGCTTGATAGTGGGTTCTCATGGAGCCTCACAGATGTTCAGAGCATTATTGAGACTCCCCAACACCAAACTTAGAGTTTGGTTGTGGCCTCCCAACACCAAACTTAGAGTTTGACTGTGGGGGCTCTGGTTGACTCTGTTTTGAGAGAAGCTTACTATGCCTCTTTTCCATGTTTACAGAAGGATAACCTTGAGTTGTAAACACAAGGGAGTCCTCATTCAATTGAAGGACTAATTCACCTCTGTTAACATCTATCACAGCTCTTGCTGTGGCTAGGAAGGGTCTTCCAAGGATGATGGATTCATCCTCATCCTTCCCAGTATCTAGGATTATGAAATCGGCAGGGATGTAAAGGCCTTCAACCTTTACTAACATGTCCTCTACTTGTCCATAAGCCTATTTTCTAGAATTATCTGCCATCTCTAATGAGATTCCAGCAAATTGCACCTCAAAGATTCCCATTTTCTCCATTACAGAGAGTGGCATGAGGTTTATTCCTGACCCAAGGTCACATAGAGCCTTCTCAAAGGTCATGGTGCCTATGGTACAAGGTATTAGGAACTTTCCAGGATCCTGTTTCTTCTGAGACAATCTCAGTTGATCCAATGCATTTAGTTCATTGGTGAACAGAGGAGTTTCATCTCCCCAACTCTCATTACCAAATAAATTGGCATTCAGCTTCATGATTGCACCAAGGAACTTGGCAACTTGTTCTTCAGTGACATCCTCATTCTCTTTAGAAGAAGAATACTCATCAGAACTCATGAATGGCATAAGGAGGTTTAATGGAATCTCTATGGTCTCTAGATGAGTCTCAGATTCCTTTGGTTCCTCAGAGGGAAACTCCTTATTGATCACTGTACGTCCCAGGAGGTCTTCCTCCTTGGGATTCACGTCCTTCTCCTCTCTTGTGGGTTCGGCCATGATGGTCAATTCAATGGCCTTGCACTCTCCTTTTGGATTTTCTTCTGTATTACTTGGGAGAGTACTAGGAGGGATTTCAGTGATCCTTTTACTCAGCTGGCCCACTTGTGCTTCCAAATTTCTAATGGAGGACCTTGTTTTATTCATGAAACTCACAGTGGCCTTAGATAGATCAGAGACTAAGTTTGCTAAATTAGAGGTATTTTGTTAGAGTTCTCTGTCTGTTGCTGAGTGGATGATGGAAAAGGCTTGCTATTGCTAAACCTGTTTCTTCCACCATTATGAAAGCCTTGCTAAGGCTTTTGTTGATCCTTCCATGAGAGATTTGGGTGATTTCTCCATGAGGGATTATAGCTGTTTCCATATGGTTCACCCATGTAATTCACCTCTGCTATTGCAGGGTTCTCAGGATCATAAGCCTCTTCTTCAGTAGATTCCTCTTGAGTACTGTTGGATGCAGCTTGCATTCCATTCAGACTCTGAAAAATCATATTGACTTGCTGAGTCAATATTTTATTCTGAGCCAATATGGCATTCAGAGTATCAATTTCAAGAACTCCCTTCTTCTGAGGCGTCCCATTACTCACAGGATTCCTCTCAGAAGTGTACATAAACGGGTTGTTAGCAACCACGTCAATGAGTTCTTGAGCTTCTGCAGGCATTTTCTTTAGGTAAATGGATCCACCTACAGAAGTATCCAATGACATCTTAGCTAATTCAGACAGACCATCATAGAATATATCCAGGATGGTCCATTCTGAAAGCATGTCAGAAGGACACTTTTTGGTCAGTTGCTTGTATCTCTCCCAAGCTTCATAGAGGGATTCACCTTCCTTCTGTCTGAAGGTTTGAACATCCACTCTAAGCTTACTCAACTTTTGAGGAGGAAAGAACTTGGCTAAGAAAGCCGTGACCAGCTTATCCCAAGAGTTCAGGCTATCTTTGGGTTGAGAGTCCAACCACATTCTAGCTCTGTCTCTTACAGCAAACGGGAAAAGCATGAGCCTTTAGACTTCAGGATCTACTCCATTAGTCTTAACAGTATCACAGATTTGCAAGAATTCAGTTAAGAACCGAAAAGGATCTTCAGATGAAAGTCCATGAAACTTGCAGTTTTGTTGCATTAGAGAAACTAATTGAGGTTTCCGCTCAAAATTGTTTGCTCCAATGGTAGGGATGGAGATGCTTCTTCCATGTAAATTGGAATTAGGTGCAGTAAAGTCACCAAGCATCCTCCTTGCATTATTATTATTTTCGGCTGCCATCTCCTCTTCCTGTTCGAAAATTTCTGTAAGGTTATCTCTGGATTATTGTATTTTAGCTTCTCTTAGTTTCCTCTTCAGAGTCCTTTCAGGTTCAGGGTCTGCTTCAATAAGAATGTTCTTGTCCTTGCTCCTGCTCATATGAAAAAGAGGGAATAGAAAAATAATAATAATAGGGATCCTTTTTACCCAGGTATAGAGGTTCCCCTGTGTGAGTAGAAGAAGAAAAGAATGTAATGTAAAGAAGGGAAGAAGGAAAATTCGAACACAGATGGAAGAGGGGGTTCGAATTTGGGTGACATGAAGTGTTAGTAGATGAATAAATAAATAGAAGGAGATGAGAGAGAAGGAGGATTTTCGAAAATAAAATTTTGAAAAGGGGTTAGTGATTTTCGAAAATTAGGAATGAAATCAAATTAAAATTAAAAATTGAAACAATTAGTTAATTAAAAAGAAATTTTGAAAAAGAGGGAAGAGATTTTCGAAAATTAGAGAGAGAGAGAGTTAGTTAGGTAGTTTTGAAAAAGATAAGAAACAAACAAAAAGTCAATTAGTTAGTTGAAAAAAATTTGAAAATCAATTTTGAAAAGATAAGAAGTTAAGAAGTTAGAAAAGATATTTTAAAATGAAATTTTTGAAAAAGATATGATATGAAGATATATGATTTTGAAAGAGATAAGATAAAAAGATATTTTTGAAAAGATATGATTGAAATTAGTTTTGAAAAAGATTTGATTTTTAAAATCACAATTAATGACTTGAATCACAAGAAATCACAAGATATGATTCTAGAATTTAAAGTTTGAATCTTTCTTAACAAGCAAGTAACAAACTTGAAATTTTTTTGAATCAAAACATTAATTGTTGATGATATTTTCGAAAATATGATATAAAATTAAGAAAAAGATTTTGAAAAAGATAAGATTTTTAAATTGAAAATTTGATTTGACTCATAAAAACAACTAGATTTTAAAAATTTTTGAAAAAGTCAATCCAAATTTTCGAAATTTATGAGTGAAAAAGGGAAAGATATTTTTTTATTTTTGAATTTTTAATGAAGAAAGAGAAAAACATGAAAAAGACTCAATGCATGAGAATTTTGGATCAAAACATGTGATGCATGCAAGAACACTATGAATGTCAAGATGAACACCAAGAACACTTTGAATGTCAAGATGAACATCAAGAACTTATGTTTGAAAAATTTTCAAGAAAAGAAAACATGCAAGACACCAAACTTAGAAATTTTTCATGTATAGACACTATGAATGCAAGAATGCGTATGAAAAACAAGAAAAGACACAAAACAAGAAAATATGAAGATCAAACAAGAAGACTGGCCAAGAACAACTTGAAGATCATGAAGAACACCATGAATGCATGAATTTTCGAAAAAATGCATAAAAAATTTTTTTAGAAAAAATGCAATTGACACCAAACTTAAGAATTGACTCAAGACTCAAACAAGAAACACAAAATATTTTTGATTTTTATGATTTTATAAATTTTTTTTGGATTTTTGTATATTTTTTTCGAAAAACATATAGGAGAAAGAAAATAAGAAATTCAAAAATTTTTAATAAGAATTCTAGGATCTTCCAATGCTAGCCTAAAGCTCCAATCCAAGGGTTAGACATGGCTTACTAGCCAGCCAAGCTTTAGAATACACATCAGTCATACAACAGCAGATGGATTAGGAACAACTAGCTTGCTCTTGTGATGATGGTTTGGGAGCCTCAGTCTAAAAGAATTTAGACATGGCTTTGCAGCCAGCCAGGCTCCAACATTTTTCATGAAATTCTAGAATTCATTCTTAAAAATTCTGAAGAAAAAAATATATATATATATATATTTTTTTTGAAAATATTTTTTGGGAAAAACAAAAAAAGAAGAAAATATTTTTGAAAATTTTTTTTTGAAAACTTTTTGAAAATAAAATAAGAAAATTACCCAATCTGAGCAACAAGATGAACCGTCAGTTGTCCAAACTCGAACAATCCCCGGCAACGGTGCCAAAAACTTGGTATGCGAAATTGTTACTCTGAGGTTGTAAAATTTGTTGTTCGTTCTCTCCCTGGCAATGGCGCCAATAACTAGTGCACAATACCATGGTCCAAACATAACTTCACAACTTCGCACAACTAACCAGCAAGTACACTGGGTCGTCTAAGTAATAAAACCTTACGTGAGTAAGGGTCGATCCCACGGAGATTGTCGGCTTGAAGCAAGCTATGGTCACCTTGTAAATCTCAGTCAGGCGGATATCAAATGATTATGGAGTTTTCGAATTATAATAATGAATAAACAGAAAATAAAGATAGAAATACTTATGTAATTCATTGGTGAGAATTTCAGATAAGTGTATAGAGATGCTTTCGTTCCTCTGAACCTCTACTTTCCTGCTGTCTTCATCCAATCAGTCTTACTCCTTTCCATGGCAAACTTTATGTAAGGGCATCACCGTCGTCAATGGCTACATCTCATCCTCTCTGTGAAAATGGTCCGATGCGCTATCACTGCATGGCTAATCATCTGGAGGCATCACCGTTGTCAATGGCTACATCCCATCCTCTCTGTGAAAATGGTCCGATGCGCTGTCACTGCATGGCTAATCATCTGGAGGTTCTTGATCATACTGGAATAGGATTTACTATCCTTTTGCGTCTGTCACTACGCCCAGCACTCGCGAGTTTGAAGTTCGTCACAGTCATTCAATCCCTGAATCCTACTCAGAATACCACAGACAAGGTTTAGACTTTCCGGATTCTCATGAATGCCGCCATCAATCTAGCTTATACCACGAAGATTCTGATTAAGAGATCCAAGAGATAATCATCCAATCTAAGGTGGAACGGAAGTGGTTGTTAGGCACGTGTTTGTATGGGAATGATGATATTGTTACGTTCATCACATTCATATTGAAATGCGAATGAGTATCTTAGAAGCGGAATAAGTTAAATTGAATAGAAAAACAGTAGTACTTTGCATTAATTCGTGAGGAACAACAGAGCTCCACACCTTAATCTATGGTGTGTAGAAACTCTACCGTTGAAAATACATAAGTGATAAGGTCCAGGCATGGCCGAATGGCCAGTCCCCAAACGTGATCAATATGATCCTAAGATGAACTAAAAATCATAAGATGAAAATACAATAGTAAAAAGTTCTATTTATACTAAACTAGTTACTAGGGTTTACAGAAGACAGTAATTGATGCATAAATCCACTTCCGGGGTCCACTTAGTGTGTGCTTGGGTTGATCTTGAAGTGTACACGTGGAGAGGTCATTCTTGGAGTTGAACGCCAGTTTGTAACGTGTTTCTGGTGTTCAACTCTGGTCCGTGACGTGTTTCTGGCGTTTAACTCCAGACTGCAGCGTAGAACTGGCGTTCAACGCCCTTTTGCGTCATCTAAACTCGGCCAAAGTATGGACTATTATATATTGCTGGAAAGCTCTGGATGTCTACTTTCCAACGCCTTTGAGAGAAAGCCATTTTAAATTTTGTAGCTCCAGAAACCCCACTTTGAGTGCAGGGAGGTCAGAATCTAACAGCATCAGCAGTCCTTCTTCAACCTCTGAATCTGATTTTTGCTCAAGTCCCTCAATTTCAGCCAGAAAATACATGAAATCACAGAAAAACACACAAACACATAGTAAAGTCCAGAAATGTGAATTTAACATAAAAACTAATAAAAATATCCCTAAAAGTAACTAGATCCTACTAAAAACATACTAAAAACAATGCCAAAAAGCGTATAAATTATCCGCTCATCAGGATTCTAATTCCAAAAGACAGTAACATCCTTCTGATTCAAAGGATAATGAGATGCCAAAACTATTCAAGAATACAGTTGTAAGCCCCATTATAAGAAGAGACCTGAGCTTAATCGAACTCTCATTCTCATGCAAATTCACATCCTAAGCCTATATTAGTTTTGGTTGCTTGAGGACAAGAAACAATTCAAGTTTGGTGTTGTGATGCGAGAGCATCTTTCCTATCTTTTCCTAGTGAATTTGTATTTAATTTATTGAGTTTAATAAAGAATTAATTAACTTTTAGCCACTATGGATGCTACCTTGAGTCTTGTGCAATTCTGTTTATTTTAGATAGCATTCGGCTAGATGTGATGGAGTTTCTACAGCACAAGAATTAAAGGAGATGACAGCGAGGAGCGACGCGTGCGCGTAATAGACGCTGCGCGTGATTTGAAGCTTTCCATGGCGACGCGTGCGCGTACCTGACGCATACGCGTAAGAAGCGAAGTTGCTCAGCGACACGTGCGCGTACCTGATGCGTACGCGTGACACGCGAAGAAGACCATCGATGCGTACGCATGACTGACGAGTACGTGTGACATGCGCCACGTGCAGAAAATGCAGAAAACGCTGGGTGCGATTTTTGGGCTGTTTTGACCCAGTTTCCAGCCCAGAAAACACAGATTAGAAGCTACAGAATGGACGAAACAAGTGGTCCCCATCCATCAATTAAAGACTTGCTGATTATTTAATTAATTCTGATTTAAATTCAAATCTTATTGTAGAAAAAGATATTATTTTAGTTTTGAAAATTAGATTTTAAAATAATTAGGATTAGATATAGAAGGGAAAAGAAACTTCCCTTCTGTGGGGATCCCAACATTAGTTAACTTTTCATTCCACTTCAACCCAATTTACAATCCTAGTTTTCTTCTCTGAACCATGAGCAACTAAACCTCCATTGTTAAGGTTAGGAGCTCTGTCTATTTGTATGGATTGATTGTATTGCTTTTCTATTTTAATTCATGTACTGATTTATAATTTAAGAATTGTTTTCGCTCTTTATCTTTTGGGTGGAACGGAAGTATGACCCTCTTTCTAATTGAGTTCTTGTATAACTTGGAAAAGCTCTTTACTTGAACAACAGTTTAAAAACAACTTCTCCTAAATTCTAATTATCTGGACTTAACGGGATATGTGACATATAATCCTTTTATATTTGGGTAATTAGAGTTTTTGTGGCATAATAACTAGAATTAAGCTTCACCCTCTAATTGGAATTAATTGACCAAGGAATTGGCAGTTGATGAGAATTAGAGCAGACTAGAAAGGTCTAAGGAATTAGGGTCTAGTCACATATAGTTTGCCATGAATTAAATCTTACATGATTAAAATAGTTAGTAAGAAAAGTTAATCCAAAAAAATAGATAACTCTGAAACCTTAACTGTTTTCTCCATATTTTATTCCCAACTTATTTACCTGCCTATCTTTGAACTCTGAACTTACTGTTTAATGCTTTTGAATACCAAAACACTATTTTCTATTTGTCTGACTAAGCCAATCACTCAACCATTGTTGCTTGATCCATCAATCCTTGTGGGATTGACCCTCACTCACCTGAGGTATTACTTGGTAAAACCCAGTGCACATGCCAGTTAGTTTGTGGTTATAAATTTCGCACCAACCACCATTCCCATCTTCTCAAGGGAATATGAAAACCTCTAATTAGAGCCTTTCTGACTTAGCCATTATGGTTTCCAGCCTCACTAAGACCACCCATAGTTTCATTAATGAAACAAGGTCCTCCATTAGAAACTTGGAGGTACAGTTTGGTAAACTGAGTAAGAGGATCCCTGAGATCACTCCTAACACTCTTCCTAGTAATACTGAGGTTAATCCTAGAGAAGAGTGCAAAGCCATAACCATGGAGGTTAAGGCTGAATTGGAGGAGAATGGGAAGGCATTGGACGCCAGTGAAGAAGCCTTCACTGGGCGTTCAACGCCCACCAGCCCAGGGAAGCTGGCGTTGAACGCCAGCAAGGACATCTTTGCTGGGCGTTCAATGCCCAGAATGCTAGAGGGATTGGCGTTTAACGCCAGTCAGGATGGACAGCAAGGGCGTTCAATGCCCAATAAGATGACAGAGTTGGCGTTGAACGCTAGTGAAAGCACACCCTTTGACTGCCTGAATCCCACTCAAGAAACCTCTAGCCCAGAATCAAAGGAAACCATAAAGACCATTGAGTTTCCTTTGAATGCACTTCTGCAGTGTATGAGTTTTGATGACTACTCATCCTCAAGTGAGGATGAAGACACTAGGAGCTCTTATGAAGCTGAATGCCAAACTATTTGGTACAAAGCCTCTGGAGGAAGAACCTCCACTACTTACCAAAGAACTCCATGCTTTGGTTCAGCAAGAGCTACCTCAAAAGCTTTTAGATCCTGGGCGCTTTCTGATTCCTTGCACCATAGGCACTATGACCTTTGAAAAGGCTCTATGTGACCTAGGGTCAAGCATAAACCTCATGCTACTCTCTGTAATGGAGAAACTGGGAATCCTTGAGGTACAAGCTGCACATGTCTCTTTAGAGATGGCAGACAAGACCATGAAGAAGCCATATGGCTTAGTGGAGGATGTTTTGGTTAAAGTTGAAAACCATTACATCCCTGCAAACTTTATTGTCTTGGACATAGGAAAAGATGAGGATGACTGTGTCATCCTTGGCAGACCTTTCCTAGCCACAGCTATTGCTATCATTGATGTGGCTAAGGGAAAATTAACCCTAAAGTTAGGGGAGGATCACGTCTTATTCAAGATGCCTCATCCTAATTCTCCTTCTCAAAGAGAGATAACTGTGCAACACCTAGTATGCCAAACCTCTCTTTCTGTGCAGAGCTCTGCAGAGCCCCCAGACATCAATTCTAAGTTTGGTATTGGGCAGCCATCAACAAGCTCTAAGAATAAAGGTACTAAAAAGAAAGTACCTAAAGGTTGGAGGGATAAGAAATTCCCTATTGAAGGCCTCTCACTTGGCATGAGAGTTGTCTTCGCTAAGAAGCCAGCCTTTCCATACATAGTGAGTCGTGTCCTATCTCTAGCACATGTAGAGCTCATTCATGAGAGGACAGGTAGAAAATTCACTGTAAGGGGCAAAAATCTGAGCCTATACTCACCTCTGTAAGGAGCTAAAGGTCAAGCTAGTGACTTTAAAAGAGCACTTGTTGGGAGGCAACACAACTTTACTCAACCGTTTATTTTTATTTTGTTTTTCTTTCAGTTTTAGAATCATGATCATGTGCATCAGTCAAGAGACAGAAATCATAGCAGTGAAAATAGAATACT
>NC_029790.2:75898182-75916512 GCF_000816755.2 Arachis ipaensis
GGGCGTCCAACGCCCCAAGAGGGGAGCATTGCTGGTGTTGAACGCCAGCCAGGGAGTAGCCCCTGGGCATTCAAATGCCAAAGCAAAGAAGGAAATCTGGATTCCCTAGCCTCTCAGAACCAGTAGGTCCCACAGAAGCTCCACATACCCCACCTTCTTCCCTATTGATCAAATTTGCTCGAGGACGAGCAAAACTCGTAAGTTTGGTGTTGCAGAAGCTTTGCTTTGTGACTTCTACCACTCTTAAGAATAGAAGAAGAGGATAAAGCAAACTAGAGAGCATGCATATGAGCCTGTCCAGCAGCCTCAACAAAGACAAAGGAGTGACATTGAAGAGATCAAGCATCACATTGGATCCTCAAGGAGGAGTAGTAGCCATCATCATCAAGGTGGATTCGTTCCCTTTATCTCCTTCTTTATTATTTTTCTGTTTCCTTTCTATTTTAGTATCTATTCTCTTGTTCTAGTTGCATGAATCATTTGCATTGATGTCTTTAAGTTATAAAATGTTCCATACACCTCCCACCTTGCTTAAATGAAAAAGTTTTTTATTTGAAAAAAACTAAGAGATGCATGAATTTTAAGTTTAAAATAAGATTAGTTCAATTAGTTTGATGTGGTGTCATTTGCTTTTGTTTTCTGAATGTATGAAATAAACAGTGCATATTTGAAGTTGAAAATTATGAATGTTGGCTCTTGAAAGAATAAGGAAAAAAGAAAAGTATTATTGATAATCTGAAAAATCTAAAATTGATTCTTGAAGCAAGAAAAAGCAGCAAAAAGAAAAAGCAAAAGCTTGCATGCGAAAAAAAAAGTGGCGAAAAAAAAGAAAAAAAAATAAAAAACAAGCAGAAAAAGCCAATAGCTCTTTAAACCAAAAGGCAAGAGCAAAAAGCCAGTAACCCTTTAAACCAAAAGGCAAGGGTAAAAAGGGCCCAAGGCTTTGAGCATCAGTGGTTAGGAGGGCCCAAAGGAATAAAATCCTGGCCTAAGCGGCTAAACCAAGCTGTCCCTAACCATGTGCTTGTGGCGTGAAGGTGTCAAGTGAAAAGCTTAAGACTGAGCAGTTAAAGTCGTGGTTCAAAGCAAAAAGAGTGTGCTTAAGAACTCTGGACACCTCTGCCTGGGGACTCTAGCAAAGCTGAGTCACAATCTAAAAAGGTTCACCCAGTTAAAGTGTCTGTGGCATGAATGTACCCGGTGGTATCACTGGAAAACAGAGTGCTTAGGGTCACGGCCAAGACTCAGAAAGCTATGTTAAAGAATCAAAATAGGCTTAACTAGGAAAGTCAATGATATTATCTGGATTCTAAGTTCCTAAAGATGCCAACCATTCTAAGTTTCAATGGATAGTGAGATGCCAAAAGTATTCAGAAGCAAAAAGCTACTAAGTCCCGCTCATCTTATTTTAACTAAGCTTCATTTGAAACTTAGAAATTTATTGTATCTTAATTTTCATTTCTCTCCTACTGTGTTTTTAGTTGCTTGGGGATAAGCAATGGTTTAAGTTTGGTGTTGTGATGAGCGGATATTTTATATGCTTTTTAGCATCATTTTCATATAGTTTTAGTAGTTTTTGTTTAATTTTATTGAGTTTTTATAGGATTTAGTGTTAAATTCACATTTTTGGATTCTACTATGAGTTTTTATGTTTTTGGGCAATTTCAGGTGTTTTCTATATGAAATTAAGGAGCTACAGTAGAAGTCTGATTCAGAGATAGAGAAAGCACTACAGATGCTGTCCAGATCTGACCTACCTGCATTCGGAAGAGTTTTTCTAGAGCAAAAGAAGTCCAAATGGAGCACTCTTAACGAATATGGAAAGCTGACTTCTAGAGCTTTTCAGCAATATATAATAGTCAATAGTTTGCCATATTTTCGTTTTTCATTGTGTTTTTACTTTCGGTTTGAGTTTCTAAACCTCCTAGGTTGAGGGGAGGAGCCTTGCTGAGTCCTATGAATTACTAAAAGTACTATTATTTCTTCTTCGATCCGTGTTTGATCTATCTCTAAGATGTATATCCCGATCTTCATCGTGATGAACAGGACGATCTGACAAATTGGCTCTGTTCATCACATTAAGACGAACGTGCCTGACAAACACCTGCGTCTACTTGGGTTCGTGTGAGTACTCGAAAGGAAAAGCACGAGCCAACAGCTATGTTTATACATCTCTCTGACGGTTAATCCATAATTTCGTTGGGGACTTCTCGTGACACCAGTTCAGCCAATCTCCGGGGAGATTATGATCTACGTGGTACAGGCTAGAATCCAAAGAAGCAGCGTTCTCTGATCTAGAAGATTCGACCTTGTCTGTGGTGTTTTGAGTAGGATCGCCCAGAGAATGAATTGCTAAGGGCTTCACCCTCCATTGGATTGAATGACCACGGCTGATGGCCACGGCCAACGGTGGTCAATTTGTAGCAGAGGAGATCAATGACCACAGGCAATGGCTTTGATCACTTACAGCCTGCCATAGAAGAAGATCATTCACAAGCAAAGAAGACAGTAGTACCAGAGTTAGTTAAAAAAGATAAAGTAACTCCGACTCTCAACTCTATTCCTATTATTGCTTTCAATTATTTACAGAATATTACATCCACTGACATTCTGATTCCGCCTGACTAAGACCTGCAAGATAACCATAAGCTTGCTTCAAGCCACAATCCTTGTGGGATCGACCCTGACTTGCTCAGGTATTACTTGGACGACCCAGTGCACTTGCTGGTACTGCTACTGTTGTACGAAATAGTGTGGGTTTTGCGTACACGCGCACCAGGCATGCCACTTGGGACTTTTGGCGTGGCACGCCAAGGCAAAATATCAGTGGGCATGCCACTTAATGTTTGGGGTGTGGCACACCAACCTTGCTCGCACCATGGGCGTGCCACTTGAATCTTGGGCATGGCACGCCAGATATGGGTGTGGCACGCCAGTTCAACCTTCCAGAGAAGAGAATGGATGCCTTATTGAAGGCGTTGCACGCCAGACCTGAGCGTGGCACGCCAGTTCAAGTAACCAGAGAAGAAGGATGGAGAACTCAACAAGGGCGTGGCATGCCAGCTATACTTTCCAGAAGAGAAGAATGAGGACTTTGCTGAGGGCGTGGCACGCCAGTTTTGGGTGTACCACGCTAGTTCAATTCACCAGAGAGGAAGAAAGAAGATAACAAAGGGGGCGTGCCACTTGGGAGCCAGGCGTGGCACGCCAAGCCAAGCTAATGAGCTAGGCATGGCACGCCACTCACACGCCGCTCACACGCCAGGCATATGTCTCAACTTAATGATTTTTCTCTTCAGTTTTCAATTGTAATTTTCTTTTCCTTTTTGTAATTTTCATTTCTAATAATAGGAGTAGTATAAATACCCCTTGAGAGTACTGAAAAAGGGGTTGGTTGGTTAGTTAGGTGTTATCTTGGCACTTTTACTTTACACTACACTTCATCTTCTTCTATCTCTTGTACTTTCTCTAAGGTGTGAGTAGCTAAACTCCCTCTCATTGGGGGAGGGAGCTCTATTGTACTTGATGGATTAATTGATAGTGAATTTCTTTTTCTCTTCATCTTCTCTTTGATTTGCTAGAAGGAATTTCGTTCTTCATAATTAGTGTTTGATTTTTCCTCCAAGGGTGTATTGGTAAAGATTTTCCTCAATAAAACTGCGTTGCAAGTATAGCTCTACCAACATCAACCCCGACAGAAATAACCGAAGTATCTAAACCTCGGGTCGTCTCACAAGGAATGGGCAAACATGTGCTTCAACATTGGTTAGAAATCCGGGGTTGTGAGTTATGAGCATAAAAATAAATGGGAATCTTAACAAGCAAGTAATCTTAGATTGCAAGAAACTAATTCAATTAACTAAGCAAGACATGAGTAATTTCAAACTAACAAAGTAACATCCAATATGATTCTATTCTAATTTAAACAAGTAACTATAACTAAAGCAAGTGATTGGGAATTTTGGTTTTCAAGTATGAATAATAAAAGCAACTCTTGGCTAGGCATGGGAATTGGGGTCACCATCCTTGTCTAATAACCATATCATGACAATTGTGAGGAACCAAACTCATTAAGTCTACTTCTATACTTGAAGTACGTCAAATGGTTTGGTCAACATCAATCCATAAGTTCTAACCTCACTACTAATTGACTTAGTAGGAAGTTAGCGTCAATGGTTATCAAATTGACCACTAAGGGCTCCCAAATCATCAAATCCATTAGACCCAATGACTCAAGTTTACCCAATTCCCTTGGCCTAGGCCAAGAGTAAAGAGAACTACTCCATAACCAAAGTAAACATTTCATCAAACACATGGTAAGCATTAACAAAAGACATGTTCAAAATAGCAATTAAATTGAAATCAACAGGTACCCACTAACAATTGTCAACATACAATCATCCAAACAACACAATTAAACATAGAAATTATCAATATAACATCAACAAATCAAGATTCACAATATTCATGAGATGGGTATAAAATGACAATTGACAAGAATTCATAAAACTATCACAAGATATAAGCAAAATTATACTAGGAAATTCAAATTGAACAATTAAAACTAGTAATTAACAAGATCCAATTCACAATTCAACAAGGTAAGATCAAATTAAAACTAGATCTAGAGAGGAACAAGGGTTTCTCTCTCTAGAAGAACAAAAACCCCAAAAACTAGCTAAAATTGTATCTTAGTGTAAAATGGTTGATCCCCCCTTTCCCCCTAGCATCCTTGGATCTTTTCCATGCAGAAACAGCTTGAAATTGGGCTGATGAGCCTCAAAAATCGCCAGGCACGATTTCCTTTAATGAGATCATGTGCAGCCTCCCACGCGTGCGCGCCATGCGTGTGTGCGTGCCGATTGCTTTTGCGATCCACGTGTGCGCGCCAAGTGCGCATGCGCGTCGATAAGAATCTTCTGATCCACGCGGATGCATCCATCCTTGTGCGCCGCTTCCAGCCAATCTCATCCACGCGTGCGTGTGGAGTGCGCGGGCGCGCCGATGCTGCTTTTCCCAAAATTTCAAGTCTTCATGTTCCTCCTTTTTGTACATGCTTTCTTTCTCGCTTCTAGGCCATTCCTACCCTATAATTCCTGAAATCACTCAACAAATACATCACGGCATCGAATGGCAATAGAAGAGGATTAAAATATGGCAATTTTAAGGCAAAATAAGCATGTTTTTCATCATGGGGCAATATTAGGAAGTGAACACAAAACCATGCATTTCTTGTGAATAAGTGTGAGAAATATTGACAAAACCCCCCAAATTCTACACAATATAAACCACAAAATTGGGATTTATCAAATCTCCCCACACTTAAACCAAGCATGTCATCATGCTTAAAATAAAAAGACCAAAGATCGTGGTAAGAAAGGGTTTATGAAATGCAAACTACCTAAGTGGATGCATGCAACTAATGTAAAATCATCTACCTACTTGGTCAAGAGTAAATCTATCCTCCAAGAATACATGTGAGCATATAGGGTGAAAATAGTATGTAACTCATGAATTCTACCAAATTGAACATCACTAAGGGGTGCATATGACTTGCTAAATGAACGCTTGTGAAAGCCGGGAACAAAGAATTGAGCATCGAACCCTCACCGGAAGTGTATCCGCTCTATTCGCTCAAGTGTATAGGGTTCGTCACTCAATCTTCTCATAATCATGCTTTCCAAGATTTGTCTTTCTTCTAATCAATCAACAATTACTTAATGCATGCTTACAAGTATCATGAGGTCTTATTCATGGGTTGTAACGGGGCTAGGGTGAAGGTAAGGATGTATATGGCCAAGTGAGCTTAAAATTTAAGTCCTTGATTAACCTAGGATCCCACTAGACACATAGAACAACCTATACAACTATAATACATTACCTAGCTACCCTTGAGTTTCACTTTCTTGCATACTCATGCATTCTCTTTAATTCACACCCACATGCATTGTTTTCTTCATTACTTTGTCTTGGGGTTTCTTGGTCCCCTTTGTTGCTTAAAAAAAATAAAAAAATAAAAAAATTATATATATATATATAATTTTTTTTATTTTTTTATTTTTTTTATCCCCTCTTCTTGGGGCCTTGTAAATAAAAGTTTCAATGCATATAGTTCAATCATTCAATGCATAAATATGTTCCCAAATCCTAGAATTTTCAATTACACTACAATTACACACCTATATATCTACCCAAATTTCCCAAGTATACCCTAATTGAATGATACACATCTTAACTTACCTAAGCCAATCAAGGACCCAAATTTAGGGACGTTCATGATTTTTTCGCTTAGGGTTGTTGATGTGCTCTATTTAAGAACAAAGAAGGGTTTATTATGGGCTCAAAATTGGTTAGCAATGGTAGATATGAGGGTTAAGGCCATTTGGAGAAAAGTGACTATTGAAATGATGGCCTCAATCATGTAAATGCATTCATACACAAAGTAATGGACATATAGAATCAGACAAAGCAAGGATCACAATCATAGAGAGAGAGAGATATGCATACAAGAATGGAATTAATGGTTAGAAGATGTAACCATGCAATAGGCTCAAAACTTTCATGCTTGTGTTCTTAGCTCAATCACTATGTTCCAAAATACATTCTTAAAGCAAGTTTACTGCAAAAATTTTCAAAAATTTGGTAGGGTACCCCAAAGTACAGTTTCTTGGAAAAGAAGTTATTGTCTTGGCCAAGTAACTCTATAGAAACTAACTATCATGCAAGGAGTATTTACAAGCAAAACTAACTACACATGCAATGTACAAACTACTAAGTGAAAGATAAATCCATGGGTATTGAAGGGAAGAGATTGTTACCCATGGAGATCGGTCGAACGATAGGGAGATTTGATAAACCCCGATTTCGTGGTTTATTTTGTGCTTATTTTGGGGGATTTATCCACCTTTTCCCACATTTATTCAATGAAATAGCATGGTTTTGTAATTCTCCCTTGAATTGTGCTTGAATGTAAAAAACATGCATTTTAGGCCCTAAAATGGTGATTTTAATTCACTTTAATTCCATTTGATGCCTTGATGTATTTGATGAGTGATTTCAGGTCCATAAGGCAAGTATCGGATGGAAGAAATGAGGAAAAAAGCATGCAAAGTGGGAGAACTCATGAAGAAATGAAGGAACCGTAAAGCTGTCAAGTCCGACCTCTTTGCACTCAATCGACCATAATTTGAGCTACAAAGGTCCAAATGAGGCGGTTCTAGTTGCGTTGGAAAGCTAACATCCGGGGCTTCGAAATGATATAAATTTTTCCATATGTTGCTTCACGTTCAGGGGCGCGCACGCGCACTTTGCGCGCGCGCGCCGATGCTGTCCGTGGCCCACTTTAATGAAATCGCCCCCAGCGATTTCTGAAGCACTTTGGGCCCAACCCAACTTATTTCTGATGCTATTTGAGCCAAGGATTGCAGGGGAGTCAACACACTTAGTCATAGTCTAGTTTCATTATGCTTTAGTTTAGTTTTCTAGAGAGAGAAGCTCTCACTTCTCTCTAGAATTAGGATTAGGATTAGGTTTAGTTCTTAGATCTAGGCTTTAATTCATGTTTTCTTCTACTCCTTCTTCTTAGTTCCTTGTTGTTACATTTATCATTCTTCCATTGTTGTTATTACTCTCTTCTACTTTGTTTGTAGATCTACTTTTGCTCATCCTAATTTCTTTTAGTGTAATTTGAAGTAATTCATTTAGATATTGTTTCCTTTAATTGTTGTTATTGATTTCTTACATTCAATTGTTGTTAGAATTTACTCTTGTCACAAATTTACTATGCTTTGCTTTTATGCCTTCTAAGTATAGTTGGATCTCTTTTTAATTCTTGTATTTTGTGATGTTTACTTTTCTTGCACTCTAGGTGTTTGTTAAAATGCTTCCTCTAGTTTTTGAGTAGTGTTCTTTACTCTTGGCATAGGCTAAGGGAATTGAGTGACCGTGAGTCATTGGGTCTCATTGAATTGGTGATTTGAGAACCCTTGGTGATCAATTTGATACTCATTGACGCCAACCCACTACTAATCTAGATTAGTAGGTAGGTTGGGACTTATGGGTTGATGTGATCAAAGCCATTTGACGTACTTCAAGCCTAGGAGTAGACATGACGTACTTAAGGTTTTGGAAGTAGACTTAATGAGCTTGGCCTCTCATAATTATCAATATATGGTTTGTTGACAAGGATGGTGATCTCAATTACCTATGTCTAGCCAAGAGTATTTTTTCCTTTATTTTATTAGTTCTTGTTATTTTACTTTCTTGTCATTTAATTTTTTTTGTCATTTATATTTTCTTGTCAAATATCAAATCAATCCCCCCTTTGCATTTTCATAGCCAATAATTAAACACTTCATTGCAACTCTTCATGAGACGACCCGGAGTACAAATACTCCGGTTATAAATTCATTTGGGGTTTGTTACTAGTGACAACCTAAATTTTTGCATGAGAGGACTATTGTTGGTTTAGAAACTATACTTTGCAACGAGACTTCAATTGTGAATTCTAAACCGTCAAAAATTCTCTTCATCAAAATGTAATCTCCCCACACTTAAACCAAGCATGTGCTCATGCTTAAAATCAAGAGAGAACAAAGGGTATCAACATTTATTCAATGCAAACAAACTACATGCAACCTATCTATATGCAATCTATCTACATGAATGCATCCACTTAGTCAAAATAAATCAATTTCCAAGAATACATATACAAACACAAGGGCTAAGGCAACAGCAATCACTCAACCCACAATTGAATTGAATTATTAAAAAGATTTTACAAACTTGCAAGAAAAGAGATGATCATGGGTGGAAACATGTAATTGAGCAATCGAACCCTCACCGGATGTGTATCCGCTCTAGTCACTCAAGTGTATGGGATTCATTCACTCAATCCTCCCCTAATCATGTTTTCCAAGATTTGTTTTTCATCTAACAATCAACAATTACTTTATGCATGCATACAAATATCATGAGGGCTTTCCCATAGGTTGTAATGGGGCTAGGGTCAAGGTAGGATGCATATGGTCAAGTGAGCTAGAAATTTGAATCTTTGATTAACTTAAACTTCCCACCTAACCTATGACAACCTATACAATTCTAAACAAATGCATATGGTTTACACATGATTAATACATGAGTATGTACCCAATTCCATGATTTTTCAACAAAAACGTAAACACACTTTTATCTCTACCCAATGTTTCCAACTCTCCCAAAATCAAATGATAAACACTCTCACTAGCCTAAGCTAATCAAAGATCCAAATTAAGGGATATTTATTATTTTTCACTTAGGCTTGTAATGTGCTACAATTAAGAACAAATGGATTAAGCATAGGCTCAAATTGGTTATCAATGGAAGATAAAAGGTAGGCTTATTTGGGTAAGTAAGCTATTTGAACAATGGCCTCAATCATATAGATGCATGTATACGCAAAATAATGGACATAAAGAATTAAACAAATCAAAGATTACAATCATAGGAAGAGAATAATGCACACAAGAATGAAAATAAGTGGTTATATATGATGTAACCACACAATTAGGCTCAAATCTCACATGCTTGTGTTCTTAGCTCAAAAATCATGTTCCATAAAGTATATAATTCAAGCAAGTTCTAAAAAAAAAATTTTTTTTCAATCAATTGGGGTGTGCTATAGATAAAATCCTTGGAAAATATCATGATTTTGACTAAGATTAATATATACATATGCAATGTAACCAAAAAAAATCTAAAAGACCTAAAAATGAAATGCAAAAAATGTTGGGATTAGAAACTTGTCACCCAAAAATGCCGAGCGGTCGGACGACCTCCCCACACTTAAAAGTTTGCACCATCCTCGGTGCACTCAAAGATGAGCAAGGGGGTACGGCGACTTTCCGAGTTGCTACCTTCAGCTGGTAGGTCAATTGGTGCTGCGTGTTCTTCTCCCACTTCCGTTTTTGCTTATGGTGCATCAATCATGAAAAACAAAATAAACACCGTAAGATGAGAAAATACAAAAGCAAGGAAGCGTGAATTGTTGGAATGAGGTAAATCACTAGAATTGAGTGGGTGAATTGATGTGACATTGATGAAAAATAGGTGTGTGGGTTCTAAATTTGCACGCGGTTTAGAATACACACACACTAGTACAAAAAGTTATGTCACAACTACACAAAAGAAAACATGCAGTTCACTCATTCTAGTGTGCTTGAGATACTTTTAAAAGACTTGTAGGTTAAGGCAACCAAACAAGTAGTGAAGAAGCATAAAAACATTCAAGCAATTAATCAAGCCATTATGAAATTGGATAGTGCATGGACATTGATTGATGTGTAGGTAGATTTAGTGAACAAAATGGTATATGAAACTCACACAACAATCAATGACACATATTGAAGTTGTTGCAACACCTAAGTGACATAGAGGTGGAACACATGGATTCTATGGAACTTAGGAAAAGGGATATAAAAATCAATCACATAGCAAGCGTGGCCCACAAAGCTTTACAAAGCTCAAAAATATGTCACTAGGTAAGCTTTGATCCAATTTCACAATTCCATAATCTCAATGCATGAAATAGGTGATGGTCACTTAGAACAAGCATCCTAAAAAAATGCATTGACAATGTACAATTGCCTAACAATTGATGATGAATGCATGGTGGCCAAAACATGCAATTCAAAAGAGTTAAAAAGCATGAAGGCAATGTAACATTCACTTGGTATTCATAAATGTTCAACATGAAAATTCAAATCTAAGTAATAAATTGCAACCTCAACAAAGGAATCCAACAATGACAATAACAACAATGATGTTAAACTAACATCTTATCAACAAGCAGCAGCAGTAAACAGTAAACAAGATTAGTAATCCAACACTTATAATGGAAAACAAAAATTAAACTAACTAAAAGAAAATGGTGTTATATGATGTTTGGTAGTGTTGGATGATGATTGAAGGGTGGAAAGAGAAGAGAAGAAGGAAAGAAATGGAAAGAGGAGAAGAAAAGAAGGTGAGTGAAACAGGGCAATCCACGCGTGCGCGTCATGTGCGCGTAAGCGTGGATTGATGAAATGGAAGCGACGCGTATGCGTGCAGTGCGCGTACGCGTGCATGGCAAAGCAGAGAGTCGACGTGGACGCGCAAGGTACGCGTTCGCGTGCACTGGGGCACCAAGTTGGCACACTTCAGGCACAACTCTCGGGTGAATGTATGGGAAGTGGAAAAAATTCAATCCACACGTAAGCGTACATGGCGCGTCCGCGTGGATGGTCGAAAATGCTTGAGGCGCGCGTACGCGCCAGGTGCGCGCACGCGTGGGTTGGTGCTCTGTTTTTCAAAATTTTTCTATGTTTTTGCACCAAACCAAGCATTCCAAACCTCCAAACAACTACCGAAACATCACAAAACCTTATTTAACCTACTAGACTCCCAATTAAACTCAACTAATCAAATAAAACATGAAATTAAATCTAAATTACCAATATTTACAAAGAGGAAAAGGGAAAGATATTACCATGGTGGGTTGTCTCCCACCTAGCACTTTTGTTTATTGTCCTTAAGTTGGACTTATGGGGAGCTCTTCATTAAGGTGGCTTGTGCTTGAATCCATCCTTGAACATCCACCAATGCTTGGACTTCCATTGTGCTTCATCATTCAAAGTTAATAACTCCAAGCTTTGATGGAGTTCTTCACAAACCATAGGCTCCCAAAGTTGATATTCCTTGTGCGATTCGGGATCCCACACTTTGTTTTCACACCCGTCCTTGAGTTGATCATGGTGATTTTCTCCGGGTGGCAAGAGAGATGAATTCTCATGGAAGTACCAAACTATCCTCCTAGACCCATCCAATTGAGCACTAGTCCAACCTTTACTCCTTGAAGCTTCAACAATAATGAGCCTAGACTTACAACGCCAACCACGAAACATCTTTCTTTTACGCTTCATCCCACAAAGCACCCTAAGTTGACCATCCGTTTCAAGTAAGCCATATTCAAGTGGGATAATAAAGATAATAGAAATGAGTTTCATCCACTCAAATGAAGGTGTAGATGGAAACCTAGGCAAAGGTGATTCCAAGGGTCTTGCTAAAGCATATTCAATTCTCATCCTCCTTTTTCTAAGGATCTCCACCTCCTCACAAGATCTCTTAATATCAATCCTTTGTTCAACACTTTTATCTAACTCTTTTCCCTTACTCAAATCATAAATGGGAGGGTGAGAGACATTTACCTCCACATTGCTTTCCATTTCATCGAGAGAAGGTTTTTCATGCTTAAAGGATTCTTCACCACTAAGACTTGATGCTTGATCTTCATCACCAAGGGGACTCAATTCTTGCTCTATTCCATCCAATTCTTCATAAGAGATATGCCTTGGAGGTTGTGCACATTCCTCCTTAGCATCAATTTCAATAATTTTGGAGTGGTTTTCTTTAATCTTAGACTCCCAAGGTGGTTCCGCATCTCCTAAGTCTTCAACCACTTCTTCCTCTTCTTTAATAATCTCTACTTCCTCCTCTTGTTGCATTTCTTGCTTTAACTCCTCTTCTTCACCTTAGAGCTTCAAGTTCACTCCCTTACTAAGCTCCTTGGTTGCTTCTCCACATTCTACAATGGAAGTGTCTTGATCGCATAGGCTTAGGCGGGATGAGACTATGTTGCCAATGGCTTCTACCATGATGGCCATTTTTGCTCTTAACTCCTCAAAATTCTTTTCATCCTCCTCGTGTTGCCTTAAGATATGAGATTCAAGATCCCTTAATTCTAGCATAGAGGCTTCATCGGGGGGTGATGGTGGAAGAGAGAGTTCATTGTTTGGGGGAAAGGTATTATAGTTGGAAGGTGGTTCTTCTTGGTAGAGTTGTGGTGGTAAGTAGTATTCATCTTGGTAACAATATGGAGGGGGTGGTTCTTGAAAATGTTGATGTTGGAGTGGTGGTGGCTCTATGTGTGGTTCATATGGCTCATATGATTGTTGGTATGGTGGGTATGGATTAGGGTCATATGAAGATGGTTGGTGAAAGGTGGCGTGTGAGTATGGTTAATGGTTATATTGAGGATATGGCTCATAGGTGTATGGTGGTGGTTCTTGGAAGTCACAAGGGGATTCACCATAACCATTGGATTGGTATGCATCATAGAATGGCTCCTCTTCATAGTGCATTGGTGGAGGTTGTTGCCATGAGGATTGATCATATGCATATGGCACAGCATCGGTGCGCGCGCGCAAAGTGCACGTGCGCGCCCCTGAACGTGAAGCAACATATGGCAAATTTTATATCATTTTGAAGCCCCGGATGTTAGCTTTCCAACGCAACTAAAACTGCCTCATTTGGACCTCTATAGCTCAAGTTATGGTCGATTGAGTGCGAAGAGGTCGGACTTGACAGCTTTACGGTTCCTTCATTTCTTCATGAGTTCTCCCACTTTGCATGCTTTTTTCCTCATTTCTTCCATCCGATACTTGCTTTATGGACCTGAAATCAATCATCAAACACATCAAGGCATCAAATGAAATTAAAGTGAATTAAAATCACCATTTCAGGGCCTAAAATGCATGTTTTTACATTCAAGCACAATTCAAGGGAGAATTACAAAACCATGCTATTTCATTGAATAAATGTGGGAAAAGGTGGATAAATCCCCCAAAATAAGCACAAAATAAACCACGAAATCGGGGTTTATCAAACGACCTTCCCACACTTAGAAATTAGCACGGTCCTCCGTGCTACGAACAATGCGCAAAGGGCCGTCGGGACCGGAACCGTCACTATCCTCTCCTTCAGAGCTCCCATCACTCGGGTTTGAGGTGGATGTGAATATTTTGGGTTCCTCCATACCAGGGGTAACACAACGCAGAAGCTTCTTGATGTAAGTATATCGGCGTTGATTGCGCCGCTCATATCTATCAAGCTTCCGGTGAAGATCTTCTATCCTTTGATACATGGATCTTTGTTGTGATGTTGATGATGAAGTGGAAGGAATAGTAGATGGAAGGGCTATGTCAAGGCTCGGGTTGTTCATGGGAAGATGAAAGTATTTTCCGGTTGGAACCACATCTCCCTTAGCCAGAACTATAATCTTTCTGTCCTTTGCTTCCCAAGGAACACCTGCAGCAGCAACTAAATCAGATACCAATGCTGGAAATGGTAAATTACCCCGGTCGTGGACTTGACTCATCGCTTGCTTGACAAGAAGTGGAATGTTCACCGGCTTCTCTGTGAGAACACACCAAACGAGCAAGGCGAGGTCTGCCGTGAAGGACGACTTGTGGGTGCTAGGTAGCACATAGTGAGATAGGATCTGGGCCCAAGCTCTAGCTTCCACAGTGAGGAAGTGAGCGTCAATGCTCTTGGGCCTCATCCGGAGTCGACCTTGGATCCAAAATGCCTCTGGCTCAACAATGACTCGAAGGATCAAGTCCCAATCAAATCCAAACTTCTCTCGCTGGCGTAAGACTTTTTGGTAGCCATCCATGTCACTTGGCACTGGTAGGACATTAAGCACTTGCTGAATAGCCTCTTCTGAAACTGAAACTTGCTTGCGGCGCATGTATACCGATTGAAGGGAGAAAAAATGGTAGTTAGTGTAGAATTCTTCAACCCAAGAGAGGTTGATTTCCCTTGGTTTTCTCAAAAGAAACTCCCATCCTCGTCGTTCAATGCGGGGTAAAATACAAGGAGCAACCTTGTCCGGCGGAGCAAGTAGATGCTCGGGATGATAGTTCCGTACTGCAATGGAGAGGAACATAAGTTCACAAAAGTGGTTGGAAAACCTTGAAGAATCTTTCGCTGGCTTGCTCTTTTCCTTCTCATCAATAGGAGCGGGTGTCTTCGCTTTCTTAGTTAAGGATCCGGCTCTTAATGAAGAGTGCGCCTTAAAAGTGGATCTTTGGGGTGCCCTCTTTGCGGCTGGTTTCCTTGGAGCTTTCGCCTTGCCTTTCGCGGTGGCCATCCTGAGAAAGGAAGGGAAACAGGAAAACATTAAGCCCAAAGTATCATTTTAATAAAAATATGCAAGTGAAGGATAGTAATCATAAAGACATGGGTCACAACACTTGGCATGGGATGCAAGAGGAAATAAAACATGCAGTGGCATGAGAGGAGTAATCTCAAGCATCCAAAACAAAGAGCAAGTCACATTCAATGAGTATCTAATTAGCAACAAAGTGGACTCAATGCTTGTAGAGGATAACAAGTGAATGAGGAGAAGCACCCAATTGAAAATACATTGTCAAAAGAAACCAAAATGGTATTCATGCATTTTCTCGAACACTTGGTGTGCAATTATTAAGCAAAGAGTAATTATGAGATACTTAATCAATTCAAAGCCCAAAATAGAACATCAATCATCACATAGACATCACACATTGGCAAAAATAAGAAAAAAAATGACAAAAGATCTATTAAAGCAAACTAACTCAATCCAATATCCATGGAAAAATAAGGAAAAAGGAAAAATAAGCAAACACACAAAAAAAAAAGCAAGAAACATCATCATGTAAGTAAAAAAGAAGCTAAGTAAAGCAACAAGAAGCATCTAACTAGAAGAAATAATGCAAAGAAAATGAAAAAAAAAAGAAATGAAAGAAGTGAAACCTTGAGAAGTAGAAGAGAACAAGGTTGAATCTTCTTTTGTGAAGATGAGAAAGAAGATAGGAGAAGTGTAGTGCCACCGGAAGAGGTAGTTGTCGCCGGTGAATGGCCGGAGACAAGGGTGTGGAATGTGGAAGAAGAAGAAGAGGGGTGTGATGGAGGAAGAAGAAAAGGAGAATTAAGAAAGAAAAGGGGGTTGAGAGAAGGAAATAGAACATGGAGCGAAGTTATAAAACTGATTCGCACAACCGGCGCGTGCGCGAACAGTGCGCTGGCGCGTCGGTGAGGGTGTTAGCAAGGAACGCGTGCGCGGCAGTGGCGTGGACGCACGAGGGGAGTTGTGCCCCTGACACAGAAGTGGCACAAAGTTGGCATAAGTCTCTGGATTTTGTACCAGAGTTGGTGAATGGCGCAGGCACGCGGACGCACACCTTGCGTGGACGTGTCAGTTTTGGCATAAGGTTGGTCCAAATGTGGCACAACTCTCTGGTTTTTGTACAAAAGAGATATCTAAATAACAAAAAGCGATGACTCGGGGATCGATCACCACAAGGCAAAGAAAACGGATATCCAAATAAGTAAACGGCTACCCATGAATCGATCACCCCAAAGCCAACGAAACGGATATCCAAATAACAAAACGAATATCTAAATAACAAAAAGTGGCAACCCTGGGATCGATCACCCCAAGACCAACAAAACAGATATCCAAATAACAAAATGAATATCCAAATACGTAAACGGCTACCCGGGAATAGATCACCCCGAGGCCAACAAAACGGATATCCAAATAACAAAATTGATATCCAAATAAATAATCTGATACCTGGGGATCGATCACCCTGAGAACAACGAAACGGATATCCAAATAACAAAAAGCAACGACCCGGGGATCGATTAATCTGAGGCCACCAAAATGGATATCCAAGTAACTAAACGAATAACCAAATAAGTAAACGGTTACCCTTGAATCGATCACCCCAAGGCGAACGAAACAGATATCCAAATAACAAAAAGCGGCGATACGGGGATCGATCACCCCGAGGCCAACAAAACAAATATCCAAATAACAAAATGGATATCCAAATAAGTAAACGGCTACCCGGGGCTCAATCACCCCAAGGCCAACAAAATGAATATCCAAATAAGTAAATGGCTACCTGGGGATCAATCACCCCGAGACCAACAAAACGGATATCCAAATAAGTAAACGGCTACCCATAAATCGATCACCCCAAAGCCAACAAAACGGATATCCAAATAACAAAATGGATATCCAAATAACAAAAAGCGTCAACCCAGGGATCGATCGCCCCAAAGCCAATAAAACAGATATCCAAAAAACAAAATGAATATCCAAATAAGTAAATGGCTACCTAGGGATCGATCACCCGAGGCCAGTAAAATGAATATCCAAATAAGTAAACGACTACCCGGGGATCGATCACCCCGAGGCTAACAAAACGGATATCGAAATAACAAAACGGATATCCAAATAACAAAAAGTAGCGGCTCGAGGATCGATCACCCTGAGGCTAACAGAACAGATATCCAAATAACAAAATGGATATCTAAATAACTAAAAACGGTGACCTAGGAATCGATCACCCTGAAGCCAACAGAACAGATATCCAAATAACAAACCGATATCCAAATAATAGAAAACGGTGATCCAATGTTCGATCACCCGCGAAGCCAACAAAGCGGATAGCCAAATAAGTTATGTGGCTATCCTCAGAAACGGATCACCTCTGAGGCTAACAAAACAGATATCCAAATAAACTAGATAAGCAAAGTATTGAAATCAGCCCACTAAGAAGTCTAAAATAAGTTCACAATAACGGCCCAAAAAGGCCACACAAAACAAGCATGAGCTGACAGTCTTCCAACTCACGGAAAGGCGAATTCACTAACATCCCGCCATTCGTTACAGGATGACGTCACGCCCTTTTCATGGCATCCCGATAATAGAAAACCAAACTCATCAACAAAAGCGGCGTTAAGGTCTAAGCTATTGACTTTTCAACTCGTGGAAAGCGGAACTCACCAACATCCCGCCAATTGGTGCAGGATGACGTCACGTCCTTTCCAGACCCCTCACAGTCTCCCGAACTACAAGAGAACCGGACTCCCGAACAACTTAGCATTGAAACCAAGCAAGCATGCTCTCATGCTCCGGGGGCAACTGTTCTGGACCTGATCTCTATGTCCTTCCTCAGAACGGTCACCGAACTCGGCAATCCTAAGATTGGGTCATCCTCACGGCCCAAAGACGGGTCAATAACTACCAATATCCTGACCAAACCTTCGAATTCAAATACCTCCCTTATCTTAACCAGATAAGATAAGATGATGACGGTCCAAACCAGCCCTACAATCTCAAACCAATATTCGAATTTGAATACCTCCCTTATCTTAGCTAGATAAGATAAGATGAGATAACTACTACTAGCTATATAAAGGGAAGCTAGAGGCTCCCTTAGATACGTCATTCATTCCACACACCTTATACCTCTCAGATCCATTCTGACTTAAACGTCAGAGTGTCTTTGCAAGTATCATCCCTGTTGCTCCAGCCAGATAATCCGCCGATCACCTCGACTCACAAGTCCCCGATCCATATCACAACCCGTACCAAAGACTTTTAGTACAATGCTTTTGTTTCAATTTATATATATTTTCTAAATTTATTTATATATATGTTTAATCAATTATATATAATTTGTTTATGTTAGAATTTATATA
>NC_029790.2:75916534-75925992 GCF_000816755.2 Arachis ipaensis
AATTATTTTATATAATTTAATATTTTAATAAATAAGTATATTTATTATTTAAATATAATATTATATTAATAAAGAGTAAAGATGTTACTATAAAATTTTAATTTATTTGATAAACATTTCAATCATTGAAATTCAATTCAATTCTATAAGTTTATTAATTCATTTCAAATGCTAAAATTCAATTTAATTCTGACTAAAATGTAATTTTTAATAGAATTTAATTCAATCAATATCATGAAAAGTTTTCAAACAGGTTGTTAGAGCTTTGTCAATGTTTAGATTCTTGACCATGATCGCTGCTTCTCTAAACGCATGGGCCTGTACTGCAATGCAAGAATTTATCATAGTTCTTTTAGCTGTGCCAGTAACCGAGTTTCCTCTCCACCCTCTGATAACTATTGCATTGGCTACATTCCTCGTTCTTTACTCACAGAAGCATTAACATTGGCTTTTACGCAATCTTCTGGCAGAGGCTTCCAGGTAACCTGCCTAGCATTCCTTCTTTCTCTGATTTGCTGATTATTTGCTAGGCTATCTCTTGCTCTATTGAATCTTGCTTGTAATCTTGATGCTCTATTAATTGCTTCTTTTGGGTTTATATCATGGTTTTGGAACATATATATATACTTGTTTCTTGCTTTTCGCACACTATAACTTAAATAGCCTATGCTACTAATCATCTCATCTTGTCTCTCCTTTCCTTCCCTCTTAATTCTTTGAAAAATCTCCCAAAGCTACTGAGCATATGATGTTACTGAGCTGGTTGAAGGCAAGTATTGTATGTGTGCCGCGAACCACACTGCTCTTGTTCATAGACGGAGTAATATTGCATGTCTACTGTTTTCTCCTCCTTGCCACATATCCTGCACAGAGGACTATTAGTTAGTTTCTTTTTAAATAAACAAGTCAATTCAAAACATAAACACAAGTAGCGTATCAATACATTAAATATAATTCTCAGTGTATTGTTCAACCAAACTAAAACTATCAACTATAATCTTCAGTGTCATCTTCATCCTTATCATCATAGTCCTCATCCGAAGATATTGAGGGTGGCGGCAGCAGCGGTGATAGTGGAACAGCACTGAAACTATTTGACGCCCTAACCTTCTTGTAACAGCTAACATAAGCCTCATTCCATTTCTTCAGTTTCAGCTATAATCCGGCCTGGACTTCTGCCAAAGACTCCTCATTTCTCCTCTTATACATCCCAATATGACAGTTATACCTGCTCAATTTATTTATTTAATGTTGAATTAAATTGCATCTGACAACAACTTTCACAGGATAAAGGGCATGATTAAAGATTAATGAAGTGAACTACTGCTACTGCTAATGGAACAAGGTAGAGAAGTACTGGTTGTTAGTATAGCCCAAGATATGTTAGGAAAAGGCCTGAAAGGGAGATCATCAAATTGTATGAGAATATACTAATAAAACTATTCATTTTAGTTTTATTTTCAGTTTCACGGGCTCTAATTTCAGGTCTTGATTTTCATTTCAATTAGTACTCAACATTATTAAATAAAGTCAAAGAACAAAAGAATATGAATGCCTAATGCTAAATTAGCAAAAACAAAGCTATTTTCTAATAGAAAATTTTCATTTAAAAGACCAAAAGAAGGACAAAATATTTTTATTTGAAGCGAGTAATGAATGCTCTTACTTGTTTTCTGCTTTTGACCTTTCACTTTCTTCCCATGCTTTGACTAGTGACACCCTCTTCTCCGTTGCAACTCTTGCAAGCACAGCATTCTGCAGACCCCAAAAAAAGAAAAATGAAAAAAACATGTTTCATAATCTGTAATTTGATGATAATGTTGCATTAAAGAAAAATCAAAATTTTCACAATGAAAATTAACATAGCTCGGTTGATAGAGCCCTCAGATGGCTTCTCAGATGGTTTCTCTTCAACATGAGGCTCTGGAGATCACCAACTTAACAATAATAAGCATAACAAACAATTAACATCAACTTATAATTGTGATTATACTCATGTTTATGAATTAAACTGCATGGTGAAAGTTTAGAAAGTTTGAACTAAATGAATTCTTTGCTAATAGAAGAATCAATCTCTCTGTTAACCGAAGCTGAAGGGTGCAGAGTAATTTAACTTAAATAGGAAAATTCTAGCAAAAAGTTAACACATAAAAGAACAAGAACAAAAAATAGTCAAATACAATTTCTAATTCTATTTTCAAAAGGGAGAATGATAAAATAACAAGATTAACAACAACCTATTATATAGATTTTATTCTATAGGGTTATAATAATTAAAAATGCAGTGATTTTCTTCTTCTTCCTTTAAGTGTCTTTGTACAATAATAACTAATCTTTATTCGAATAATATAGACAGTAGTTGTACTCTAGAGAAGGGTTAAAAAAAGGTCAAAAAATAAAAAATAAAAAAAGATGAGCTACACATCACTTCATTCATATATATAAATAGATAAATATATATAAATAGAGTGCAACAAGTAATCTTCTCATCCTATCATTATTCTATTGCCCTGATTTTCTCACTCACTTTCCTCAACTATAAAGATGCAAGAGTAAATACACTGCTCAGAGAACTTAATAGCATCAAGCCCAGGTTGCATACTTGTTATATCTCCTCTCTGCGCAAGCAAAAGGTGACAGAAAAGTAACATGTGAATAAAGTTAACTGAAAAGTGAATAAAGTTTTACTTTTTGTAGACCAAAAACATACCAGTTTGCTAGTTGCTGTAGCACTTTCATTTGAACTAGGAGTCGTAACAAGTGCCGATTGTTAGAATTTTTATTCTAATTGTGATCAAATTTGTTAATATAGAAATTAGTTTGAGTGATGTTGTAATTATTAACTAATTATATTGGCAGTTGGTTTGTTCTTTGATGAAAAGAATACGACTGTTCATAAATTTTATAAAGTTTGGGTCCTCAATTCTGATTAAACAACAAAAACAAACACATTTTGATTCTATCTGGTTTGGTGATTCAAATTTTGGATGTTCCAAATTATATCAAAGATTTTATTGGCAATGGCTAGAGATACGTAAATTTCTGGTTATTTATAAAATGTCTAACACCAATTTCCATCCTGTAGTTCCATTTGTTTGATTTGGAACAGCAGATGTTGTTTGATCAGCTGAAATCACCATTCATAGAGGCATTATCCAATCCACACCAAGGCATGTATGTTTTAATCTGTTGTGAATATGGATTGGAACATTCTAATATAAAATAACAATAAATTGCAGAAAATGGAAAATACTACTGGAACATTGTTCACATATGATTAACCACTATTAAAATGTGCACACACCGCAGCTTCTAATATTAAGCAGTTTGAACCAAATAATGCAAAACATCACTATGATTGAAATTTGAAAAGAAACCAGTTCAGTCCACTTCCTCTATGAATCCATCACTATTTATTCTAAAGTTTCACAAATGCAAATCAACAAGATTTTGTCCGGCATATTTATAAAAATGGGGGAAAGAAAAAAAAATTACCAACGGGAACAATAGCTAAAGGCAAAGCATTTTTGACTTCCAGCTCGGCAGCTGCTGGAACAGGATCGTCCAAGCTCTAGATATCAAGTAAAAATGGGAGAAATTCGTAGCCAAGGAATCATTATAAATAAGCATTTACCATAATAGATGTCCGCAATCAAAGTTAAACGAAAGAAAGGGAAAAGAGTCAAAAGACCAAGAAAGGGAAATCCCAAAGTAGTTACCAACAAATCAGGTGGTGGTTGTACTGGCGCTGGATGTACTGCAGGGAAGAAACAGCAAACACAACGCTTGTTGCCATATCCATAAACATCTACGTTATTTCCAATTCTGTCTCTTATAGACTGCTTAGTCCCCTGCCAAGGAAGCATAAGAAATGTCTGAAGATAAATCCCTCTTGACAACCTAAAACTCAAATGAGGTACTGACACACATATTGAGAGACTGAGACTCAGTATTATGTTTGTTGGTTCAGAAATTGGTACTAAATTTTCTGTTTCTGTCTCCAAAATTTCAGTATTTCAGTACCTCCAAAAAGTAAGGACATAGGGGACTAAAATTTTTAGAGATGGAGACTGAAACTTTAATAACATTTTATACCTAAAATACCCTCATTTCAATTAATTAATTCCAATTTTACCCTTTGTGCAAATTAAATTAGAGTTTTATTTTTGTTTCAATTTCTGTCTCCCATTTTGCACCAAACAGAATACTAAGATTTATTTCAATCTCTGTCTCTTAATCTCTGTCTCTCAGTCTCATTCTTTCTGTCTCTGCCTCTCCACCAAACGCTACCTAACAGAACACAAATATCCCTTTCATAATATATTGATAAAAAAAACAAATTTTGATTTCCTATATTTTCCAATAAAGAAATTTGATAAAATTGTACTTGCACAAAACTATTGCAATCAAGAACTAGATCCTAGCATCTTTTGCCATGTATAAAACTAAATCGGAAAGCAAATAAGAAACACCAAAAGAAAAGACGTATTTGTTGGCAATGACTCAGCATTGTATTAAATGATGGTATGCTTTACTTTCCATTTCATATCCATTATCGATCAAGCAAGTAGAAAAAAGAGGATCCTAAAACAAAAACATAAATCAAAGTAGCAGGAAGCACCAAAAAGCATGTTCTTGATCAGAAAGCAACAACAAACCACAACAAAAACAAAGTCTTGTCCACTATATGGGGTTAGCTACATGAATCAAACAACATCTATAGAAAGACCGTTTATATGTAGATCTCGTTTGACCACGTCATGGATCGTCTTCATAAGTCTTCTATCTCATCCACCCTCTTGACTGGGTGCTCTGTCGATCTTCTTCTCATATGTCCAAATCGCCTAAGACGCGATTTTATCATCTTTTCCACAATAGGTGCTACTCTAACTCTCTCTTATATCTTTATTTTTTATTTTATCTAATCATGTATGACCACTTATCCATTTCAATATCTTCATCTCTGTCACACTTAACTTATGTTCGTGTTCTCTTTTGGCCGTCCAACCCTCTGTACCATAAAACATAGTCGATCTGATAGTAGTGCGATAGAATTTACCTTTAAATTTTAAAGGTACTTTTTTTATCACATATGAAACCAGACGCATTCTGCCATTTTGACCAACCTATTTGAATCCTATGATTTACATCCTGTTCAACTTCTCCATTATCTTGTATGATGCACCCAAGATACTTAAAATTTTTAACTTTTCATAGGATGTTTTTCTAATTTACCTCTATATTAGGGTTTTTCCTTCGGCGATCAAACTTACATTCTATATATTTTGTCTTACTACGACTTATGCGCAAACCAAATACTTCTAGCACTTCTCTCCATAAATCCAACTTCATATTTAGGTCTTCTCTTGATTCTCTCATAAGGACGATATCATCGGCAAAAAGCATGCACCATGGCACAAACTTTTGGATATGCTATGTGAGTACTTCCAAGACTAATATGAAAAAGTATGGACTTAAAGATGATCCCTGGTATAATCTTGTACCAATAGAAAATTCTTCTGTCACACTACCTTGAGTCTTCATACTAGTTGTAGCCCATCATACATGTCTTTAATTGTACAAATATATGCGATATTTACTCTCTTTCTTTCTAAAACCTTCCATAAGACCTCGCTTGACACCATATCGTATGCTTTTTACAAATCAATAAACACAAAATATAGATACATTTTCTTATTACGATACCTCTCCATCATTCTTCTTAGCAAGTATGTAGCTTCAGTCGTGGATCTGCCTGACATAAAATCAAATTGGTTTTCTATTACTTGTATCTCTTGTCCCAACCTCCGTTCTATCACACTTTCCCATAACTTTATGGTATGGCTCATGAGTTTGATCTCTCTATAGTTTTCACAACTCTATGTATCTCCCTTATTCTTGTAGATAGGTGCCAAGATGTTCTTGACCAGAAAGCATTAAAAAGAAAAAATACACGCCTCATGAGTTATAAATTTGAGTCAGAAAAAGGTGGTACCTTTCCAGAAAAGAAATCATAAAGCCTAGTTTTTTTTAGGGGTGAACACGGGTAGTGGGTACCCGATTACCCGTCCGAATCCGAACTGAACTAATTAAATTGGTTTTGGAACTAACGGGTAATCGGGTCCGACCCGAACTAAACCAATGCCTCTCTCTAGTAATTGGTTTGTGTAACAGTTCTGGGGTGTGAAGCCCGAACCAACCCGTGGACCCGACCATATATTAATTAAATAAAAAAATTTAATATATATACCTTTTAATGATTTTGAGTTTCTCACCCAATAACCCTAACACTAGCAGCGGTTTCCTCAACCTATGGAGTAAACCCTAGCAGAGCTTTCTCAATCTTCACCTTACCTGTAAGTGATACTATTGTTGGAAGCACTTCTTCTCGAAGTACAGCCACTCTCACTGTATTTAATATATTTAGATTTTAATATATTTGGTATTTAACATATTTGGATTATTTCAATTGATTTTACGTGTTTATTGTACTTGAAAATTATTAAGATAAAAATTTTGATTTTTTATTTTTTTATGAATTTCTGTTTCATCGGGTACCTAATTACCCGAATCAAACCAATCCGTTCTTAATCGATTTGGTTTGGTTCCGGTACATACACAAAAAATACGTAAATCCGAACCAAACCAAACCAATTATAATTCAATTGGTTCAGTTCTAATTTCACCCTAAACCCAAACCAACCCGACCCGTGCTCACCCCTAATTTTTTTATTGCTTTATACATTCAAATGCTGAGATCATAACCCGGATGCTACCAGTACATTCAACAGAATGATCCATGATGCGTGAGCATTTTCTCTGTCTTTTCCTAGTAAATTTGCACTTGAATTGCTAAGTTTAATCAAGATTTAATATATTTTAGCTACTATGAATGCTACTTTGAGTTGTGTGCAATTTTTGTTTATTTCAAGTAGCATTCAGATGGATTTGACAGAGTTTTGTAGCAGAAAAGAAAGAAAGCGAATGATGCTATCAACCCCAACCTCCTTGCACTCAAACAAGAATAACTTGAGTTACAGAGGTCCAATTGACGTGATTCCAGTGGCATTGAAAAGCTAACTTCCCGAACTTTCTAATGATATATAATAGTATACCCTTTTTTCCATTTGATTCGGCCTCCTCCACACTGAACTTGAGGATCTCTAAGTTCAGCGCCAGCTTGAAGAAACTCCAAAGGGGAATGCATACATCACTCCACGCTGAACTTGAGATTTTCCAAGTTCAGCGTGGACTCAAAGGAAAAACAAAGGAATTAACACTGCCTCATCCACACTGAACTTGAGAATTTCCAAGTTCAGCATGGAACTTAATGAGCCCACTGGTCCCCATACACTCATACAAGGCTGCGCGTGAAGTTTAATTAATTTTGATTTAATTTTATTTTATTTATAATTAGAAAAAGATATTATTTTAGTTTTAGAAAATATATTTTACATTAATTAGGATTAGATATAAAAGGGAAAAGAATCGGCCCTTCATGCTCCTCTCTTCTCTTCAACCTCATTCCGCACTTTACAGTTTTTACGAATCCTAGTTTTTCTCTCTGAACCATGAGCAACTAAACCTCCACTGTTAAGGTTAGGAGCTCTGTCTATTGTATGGATTGATACAATTATTTCTCTATTTTAATTCATGTACTGGTTTATGATTCAAGAATTGCTTTCGTTCTTTGTTTTATGAATTTGGGTGGAACGGAAGTATGACCCTTGTTCTAATTGAGTTATTGTATAACTTGAAAAAGCTCTTTACTTGAACAACAACTTGAAAATAATTTCTCCTAAACTTCTAATTATCTGGACTTAACGGGATACATGACATATAATCCTCTTATATTTGGGTAATTAGGGTTTTTGTTGCATATGAACTAGAATTGAACTTCACCCTCTAATTGGAATTAAATGACCAAGGAATTGGCGGTTGATGAATTTTAGAGGAGACTAAAAAGGTCTAAAAAATTAGCGTTTAGTCACATATAGTTTTCCATGAATTAAATTTTGCATGATTAAAATAGTTAGTAAGAAAAGTAAATCCAAAAAATAGATAACTCTGAAGCCTTAACTGTTTCTCCATATATTATTTACAAATTATTTACTGCTTGCTTTCTGATATTCTGAATTTACTGTTAATGCTTTTGAACACACAACACTCTTTTGTGTTTGCCTAACTAAGTAAATCACTTAACTATTGTTTCTTAGTCCTTCAATCCTCGTGGGATCGACCCTCACTCACCTGAGGTATTACTTGGTACGACCCGGTGTACTTGCCGGTTAGTTTGTGGGTTATAAATTCCACACCAATCCACTCCTTCATTGGTCATTTCAGCAATTACCTATTGAACAATATTAACATCTTAGTATTTCTTCCCTAAAAGTATAAATAATTATGTAGAAAAACTTAGAATGAACTAACCTTTTGTATAGGTTTGTTATTATCTTTTGGGTTCACAAATTCATTAACCTCAAACTTCTTAGCTGCCAACAATAGTAAATGAGAAAATACCATCAGTAAGTGAATACAGTTTGTAGCTTTAGGAAACTTGCTCAACTTATTCTAAGTTGAATCATCTACTACATTTGATTCAGAAATATCATGAAACTATTCATTCAAAAAACTTAAGTTGATGGTAGAAAACAGCATTAATGATTACATCTCTAATACTCTTCCTTAAACAATAGCCTCTTTTGGGTTTGCTTGATTTTTATATAGGTTTTTTTATTTGTCTTATGCTATTTTTTCTACTTTTAAGGTTCACCAAGGATCAAACTCTTGACCTTTCAGATACCATGTCATGAAACCACTCATCCCAAAAGTTTAAACTGATAGGAGAAGAAAATATTAATGGTTACATCTCTAACAAGAAAGAACTGCATTATACCTAATTCAAATCGGTTGGAAACTAAAACAACCCCAATAATTCAAACATCCTTGCCCTTTCATCAGCCTAAAATTTGGATTGAAAAAAGAACAAGAATCACTACTCACTAATGCCCTTGATCCATAACTATAAAATTGCAATGCAAAGAAAAGTAGGGGATAACATATAGCAAGATCAACAGCTCCGTGTCCAAAAATAGCAATTGAAGAACCAGGTTTTGGTTTTGCAACATTGATAGTGGCACCAAGATCAACAATTATACAAACATGAAAATGAAAATAAAAAATATAGATCAATAACAATTCCAGAATCTAAAATAGATAAAGACGTACATGTAGGTTTCAGATCAGGTGACACGATCTGTGGATGACGAGGATGGATGGCAAGAGACAAAGAGAGACAAAAGCTGAGAGGTAGAAGAGGGAGCTCGTGCAATGCGTGCAGCAAAGAAAGGAGGTCATGCGAGTGAGCGGTGGCAGACGAAGCTCGTGCGATCGAGTGGCGGCGGAAGGAGCTCATGCTAACGAACAGTGACAGAGAGAGCTCGTACGATACAAGCGGC
>NC_029790.2:75926005-75931142 GCF_000816755.2 Arachis ipaensis
GTGTGTGTGAGAGAGAGAGAGCGAGAGAGAGAGAGAGAGAGAGAGAGAGTGTGTGTGTGTGTGTGTCTTACTGAAGAGAAGACCAAGCTTAAAGAAAGGATCAAAGAAGATAAACGGTGATTTTGTGTTGAATGAAGTTCCAGTATCGAATATGGTGTGTGTTTTGCAAAATTGCGAGAATCGAACCAATCATTAAACTGGTTAAACTTCTAGTTCAATGGTTTAATGGTTTAACTGAAGTTGAATCGTAGTTGAACCGGTTTAATTATATATATATAATTAAAATATTAAAAATTTAATATATAATTTTAAATATATAAATTTAATAATTTTTAAACTAATAATCCTTTCAAGTCTCAAGGAGAAAAAAGGACAAACAAAAACTGGCACCACAAACCAACTTCCAAAAACTAGAATTCATGCATGCATGTGTTCAAAGACTTGACAAAACTCTTACAATCAAGGTGATGACTTTGGCCTTTTTCCATTACACACAAATTGAAACATCAGTCAGCAGAGAAAAAATTATAGGGAACAGGTAAATAAAGATAATACATAACCACTTTCCTCTTAATTAGTACTCATTTGTTTCAATATATATAAATAAAGTGGTTCATCAAAAATTCTATGTATATAGACAAATTGTCTAAAATATATTAATTTTTCAATTATTATTTTTTTGAAATTAATAGTTATTTTAAAATCGAATTGAACCAAAACTAATTAATTACTTTGCAAGAGTGAGATTATTCATCTCTCTTGTGATTGCAGAAATGCAACTTGAACTCCTTACACTGGCTCATTTCTTTAGTCCATTGTTGGTGTCCCTAGGGTTAAAGGACTTAGCCTTCTCCCTTCCATTTTGCTCTTCTTTAACATGGTTTCAGCTTGGAACAAAATAGAGAAAGCAATATACCATACTTGTGGAACCTAACACAAGGATTCATGTAATAGAGAACAATAAAAGCAATATCATACTTCTAATCAAGTATTCAACGAAAACCTTCCAATTAAATATTCAACAAAAAAAAATTCAGAATTCAAAAATAGAAAACTTAGTATCAAAATTCAAAAACCAGGAAAACCAAAAACAGAAAAACTAAACAAAAAAAATCCAAACTCGGCATCCAAACTAAATTCAGAATCATATAAGCAACAACCCAACTTAGAACAGGATCCTAACTCAAAATCTAGTACACAAGCTCAACTCAAAAGTCAAAATCTTAGAAATTGAAACTAAAGAAGCAGTGAGTTATCGAAGACACGATGAGGGAGGAATGGCGGTGACAGAGTGAGCTCGGAAAAGGATTAGTTTGTGACGGCGAGGCCCCGAGCAGAGATTCCCAGCGAGGCTCCGGGTAGAGATTCACGAAGGAGAGGTTGCATTTGAAGAGGATCGAGCAACCGTTTGCGACCGATGAAAATAGGACAGACGAGCAACCGTTCAAGACCGAACAACCATTTGCAATGGTGACGCTAAGAGTTCTGAGACCTTCGCGCGATGTAGAGGAGAAGAGGATCGAGGAGAAGAGGGTCGAATGGACCTTCGAGAGACGATGGCAGCACCCTCTGTTATAGCCGGTGGCAATGCCACCTTCTATCTGACGAGGACAGAGACGACGAGTTCAAAGTTGTGGTGATGAAACGTGTGTTTAGGGGGATTTGGTTAGGTTTGTGAGAGAAAAAGGGGAGGGGTTGTTTACGTTCTGTGCCCCTTTTTTCTTTTTCTTTGTTTTTTAAAAATCAAAACGCGCCATTTTGATTGGGGAGAGAGTGAATCGGGCCTTCAAAAAATTGGACCGATTCATCCGGTTTATTGGTTAACCGCCAGTTTGACCGGTTTTTCACCTATATTTTTAGGATAGTTTAAGAACCAACTGGATCATTCAAAAGACTGGTTCTCGATTAATCCGGTTGAACTGGTCGGTCTAGTCCGATTTTCAAAACATTGGTGTTTTGTGAGAATGAGATTTTTGTTTCTGCAAACATTATTTAACTTAATTCAAATTTATGAGGAATTTATCAAATGATTACAAATGGATTTTTTGTCGGTGATAATTTCAAAAACTCAAATTTCAATTTTATCGACAAAATTATTGAGGGAAGTTAGAATCTGTCGGTAAATTTTTAAATTTTTTTCATCTTTTATTGACGAAAAAATCTGTCTGTAATCTATTATTTTCTATTAGTGTCCTGCTCAAATTACTCAGAAAGAAGACAATGACTTCATTTTTTTTCAATTTTTATTTTCTGTTCTTCATTCTTTGCTCAGAACATTGACTCAATGATTTTTTTTGGAATTTTGTTAGAACATTAATTTTTTTGGAGATTCTAGCCTTTGATTTTTCTGTTCTCTTTTTTTATTAATTTTTAAATTTAAATCATTGAATGAGCTCTATGTTTGTGCTATATTGTACTCTATTTTCTTGTTTTCGATAAGTTGAATTATTAAATGATTAGTTAATTTTTTTAGTTCATTGGTTAATCTTTGTTAAAATTGTGTTAATTTAGTTCATTGGTTAACATTGTTAATCTTTATTAAAAATTTTAAATTATGTTAAAAATTTTGTTAAAATTGTATTTATTTATTATTTTATTATAAAATTGTTCTTTCAGCTGAATTATAGTTGAGCTAATTGGACTAATAAGCTAATAAATAAAAAACTAGAACCGCTTAATGATGAGTCTAATTTTTAAAACGTCAGTTGTACTATGCTTTCAATTAAAGGCTAGTTATTTTGGTGTGTAGGTGTATTAATACTATACTTTGATCGTGAGCAGGTTTAGATTGTTTAAAGGGTCGTTCTATGGTAAAAATTTAATGTATGGATATTCTTCTATTTAAATGCCGTTGCTACACGTGGTTAGAAAAAAGCAGGTTTTGCAGAAAAGCTTCTCCCAAATGTGATTTGGGTGTTTTGAAGCTGAGCCAACATTTCGAATGGAGTTAACCAAGTTTCGTTCTTGATGATGGGCTGTTAGGCCATTGCTTTATATTACAGAGTATAGAGATTGGACATTGGCCATTAAATTGAAAAATAATATTTTTGTGGGGACATAGTTATTTTTTTAGTTAATGTTTAATATTTTGTTTGGAAAATAACCTTTTGTGAGAATTTGATTTTGTTTTTATAGTTACTAGTTGCTAATTTTTTTTTCGTTAAACAGTAAAGACTTATTTAGCAAGCATTTATTTTTCATTATATTATATAATATGACCTTTGTCTATATTTTTGTGTTTTTGGAAAAGAAAATAAATAAATTATCCAATAGATATATTTTATTTATCAATAATTTCGTCATATTACAAATATAAATACAATCACCGTTATTTCATTAGAAACGATTAATTCAACACTCTATAATTGTTATGTGCCAAAATGGAATAAAAATATTAATAATTTAAATTAGACCAAACTATTAAAAATGGAATGTTTCAAATAATAAGAAAGATGAACAATTTTTAATAATAGGAAATGTCCATTTAAAATAAACACATTAACACCTTTACTTAAAAAGATATGTGACTCGAACCCGCAACCTCTTAATTGAGTATGGAGAATCTATGCCATTTGAGCTATAACTCATTGGCTTCCCTATTCACTTACTTCTTTCCTTTGTTGTACGAGAGTGCATAAAAATTTTATTTGTTGTATGTGAGTACATAAAAATTTGAAATATAATTTTAGTAGAAAAGATTTCATATTCTATGCCAATAAAGTAGTGACATGCATTAACTCGGCCATGAAATAAATTAGGTATATTTAAATTATATTTTAAATATTTAAATAGTGGGTAGTTAGAAAAAATGTAACCGTGTTAACAGTGGCCCGTTTAATGGTGCACTTATATACTTTTCAAGTAAACGTGTTAATCCATACTATTCAAAATGAACCATTTATTTTTTCCATTATTTATTTTTAAAATTATAAATTTAACTCTGCCAATGTTATACCTGCAGTATATAGCTAATTCTAAATCCGGCTAAAGAAGGAGGGTTGTGTTAGGCCTTCGACAATCAACATAAAAACTTAGTCAAATCTTCATGACATGGATCAAAGACATTATTGCGCTAAAGCTAAGTCATTGTCCGAAAACAATGCGCTGTATGGCTCGAGTACAGTGTCAAATAAGCAAGAGCTACGACATCGGTGCTCGGGTGTAATGTTAAATGAGTAAGGGTTACTACATTTTCGTAAACGGACGAGGATAAATAAGTTATTTCACAAAGAAACAGATAAAGATAAAGGTCGAAACGATAGAAAGGTGAGATTTTGAACATGGAATATAGGCACAAGAAAGGTGATGGATATCATGATAAGGAGGAAGATTAATATCATGTGCATACAAGAAACAAAAGGAGTCGACGCGAAGACTCCGTAGAGATTTTTTTTGCTAGGCTCTTATGTCAACACACCCTCGTTCACGCCACCACCTCTGCCATTTCCTATATGCAATGTGTTGCGAATTGGATTGATGATCTTGATAGAGCTCATTGCCTCACATGCAACCTTCAGGTCTCTAAGAAAACAGGATATACTCCCTAATTTTCGAAAGATATGCATTGTGAATTAGTTGCGTCTATACTTTTAATCGCAAAATTTGGTTAGTATTGCAAGATGAAGTTAGTGTGCCATTCTTACTAACCTTGTTTCAAAAATTCTAGCCCTTTAGCGCTCCAGGAAGAGAGTGAGGGACACCCTACGCGCAAGTCGACTCTACAAAGTCAGAATCGAATAATTTTTTTGAATAAATTAATGTTTAACAAAAACAATTAAGATGCTGATTTTCTAATAAGACTATTTTTTAGAAAAATAAATAATTAGTTTATCACTTGTTTAAAAATGATTAATGATTAGTTTATCTTTAATTTTATAAGAGATGAAAGATCAAGAACTGATCATTATTTTAGAATGATTATTATAATATTATACAATGTCAAGAACTTACAAAAAACAAAAAAGGATTAGGTACAGCAATTATACATTGTATATTTCACAAAAAAACAAATAACTTAGTATAGTCGTAATTAACCTAAGTATTATGGTATAAAAAAAAATAAATACGTTAATATTTAAAAAAAAAAACAAAATATATCATTATGTTTACTAAAATATTTTTATCATTAATTAGTAAA
>NC_029790.2:75931257-75957851 GCF_000816755.2 Arachis ipaensis
TAGTTGAACTCAAAAAGCATGACTTTGTAAAATATTTACAGCTACAAAGAATACTAATTTAACAAATTGGTATTTTTTTTGGTGATTTTGAGACTATACCATTTGAGTTATAATTTATTGGCATATTTAACAAATTGGTATACATTAATAAAAAGAGTAAGCGGTATTTAATTTAAAAAATATTTGAGGACAATAGCATCCCATTACCTCAAAGTTGATTTAAAAAAAAAAATAAATTTTCATCTTATCATCATGCAACATAAATCTCACTACAATTAAAAATAATAATAATAATAATAATAATAAAAAAAAAATAATAATAATAATAATAATAATAATAATAATAATAAATAAAGGTCTATCCGATTTCTAATCCACTCGTCTTAATAAAAATGCTTCTAATTTATTATTCAATAACAAATTATTTTTTTTTACCAAAAATAGGAAGATTCTAACTCGCAACCTCTTAGATGAGTATAAGAAGACTATGTTATTTGAGTTATAACTTATTGGCCAATAACAAATTACTTTATATGAAAAAAAAATTCATGTTTCATTCTGGATAAAATATATAAATAAATAAAGTTTACTCATATTCTTATATTCTAATATTGGCCTGAAAATCTGAAATACTAATTTTTGGTGACCAACATCAACTGTAAAAGCCTACAATTAACCCAACATAAATCCCATGTCATACAGGACCAATCCAAAATGTGTGTCCTAACTCCCACACCTTTATCTTATTCATTCCGTAGCGATACTCACCAAACAAGGCTTAACGTCACACTTGCCAAACAGACCCGACAAACCCTGCAACGCCTCTGACATCATTGCTTCGGCTCAATCAACTACTGGATACGTGTCTAGTTTTCATTGCCTAAAGTGGAATCTCTGTAAATCTGTATCAATTTAGCTTTGTATCGTAAAATTGACCTTGTTTAAAAGATGAATTTGTGTGAGTGTGACAATGGATTGCAAGCCTCACTGTTGGAGAAGAACTTAAAGTTTTGAGTAAAAGACAAATACATCTTTGATCTTTTAAAACGAGAATATTTTCATCCCTCAAGATTGAAAAATACATTTCGATTCCTCACGTTTTAAAATGGCCGACAGTTATACCCCTCCGTCTATTTTGGACAAAAAATGGCAACGGAGCCGGCTGACATGGAGGGGATAGAGAATGACGCGTCCGTTACACTTGCTGAAGTGGATTGGGACAACTTATTAGTGGACAAATTCGTCCCTTAAGGCCAAAACGACGCTGTTCTTCCGATGAATTCAATATTTTGACACTCTTCTTCTCTGCCGCGTTCAACTGCCGCCATTATCACCCTTCTTAAGGCCTGCAAGACCATTCATCACCTCTACCAAGTCCACGCCTCCATCATCCAATGAGGTCTAGAGCAAGATCACCTCATCATCTCTCGCTTCATTTTACTTTCCGCCTCTTTTGCCACCACTGCTTCATATTACACCTCCGTCTTCGACCACGTCCTTGGCCCTTCCCCTTTTCTCTGGATCTCCCTCATCAGAGCCCACACCAAAAGAAGTTACTTTTTTGACGCCCTCTCTGCTTTTATTCGCATGAAGGCACATGGGTCTCTTCCTGATAGGTACACTTACTCTTGTGTAATTAAGGCTTGTTCAAGCATGTGCAGATCCTGTGAAGAAAAATTGCTCCATGGCTTGGCGTTGAGGTGTGGAGGTTGAAGGTGATATGTTTATTGGAATCTGTTTGGTTGATATGTATGGGAAATGTGGAAAGATTGGTGACGCTCGCAAGGTGTTTGATGGAATATCTGAGAAGAATGTAGTTTCATAGACGGCTATGGTGATTGGCTATGTGAAGGTTGCGGATATGGTGGAGGCAAAGAGGCTGATTGATGAAATGCCTCAGAGGAATGTGGCATCATGGAATGCAATGATATGGGATTTTGTGAAGGTGGGGGATTTGGGCAATGCTAGGGTAGTGCTTGATGCTATGCCGGAAAAGAGTGTTGCTTCTTTCACGATCATGATTGATGGCTATGCAAAGGCTGGTGACATGGCTACATCAAGGTTCTTGTTCGACCAAGCTCCGGAAAAGGATATTGGTTAGTTTGATGTCGGCTTCTTCTCAGTTGGTTGCCTTATACGTATGTGCCATGTTCGGATATACCACTTCAACCAGACCAAGAAGTTGATGGCAAATTAACAATTTGTGTATTTAGTGGTCCCAGTTTAGTGTGTTTGTGTGTATATTTCAAGGTCAATTTCAAGCATCTGGATGATGATTTTGATATATTGAATGATCTCCAACATTTGTGCTCCCAGAAAATAGTGACTTAATTCTTGGAATACAATTTTTTATGGTATTGCACAGGTGATACATACACGTATAAGGTTATTGCTTCTCTCGAAAAAATCTTGCAGGTATTACTGTATGTGTTAGGATTAGAATTAGTTTAAAACTCTCAAATTTTGGCCTTCATTTTAGTGCTAGTGTTTATATATATAGTCTTACATAAATATGGTTAGGAAAGAAGTGTTCTGTTCCTGCATTGCAGGGATTTGAGCATGTGTATGGTGACATTGTGGGTGGGGTCATAGATGTCAATGAATTAGGATTCTTGGTTAAGCATATGGAAGGTATGGTGAGGAAGATGGATAAGTATGTTAGTAACACTATGAATTTGTATAGTGAAATGGAGGTTTTGAATCAATAGGAGCAAGCTATGAACAAATTTCATAATAATCAAAATGAGGAGAGTAGGAGGGTCATTGACCAGAAACTCGCATGGAAGAGGCAAGATGTTAGGCATTAAGGACTAATTTGTCCATTAAAAATTTGTTCTCCATCCACATCAGCAACTAAAATGGACACCTAACACTCTACCCTTCCAGGTCAGCATGTTCCGTTGCCGTTTTGAAGCCCAACTCGACGGAGGGATCTAATTGTCACGCGTTTTAAAACGTGAGGGATCGAAATGTATTTTCCAATCTTGAGGGACGAAAATGTCCTCGCCTTAAAAGGTTAGGGAACTATTTGTCTTTTACTCCAAAAGTTTTAGGTTAGACTCCCTAGTTGAGAGAAAAGCTCTATTAGTGAGATACCGTTAAAGAACCTTCCTACCAAAACGCTATCCTTAGCTATTTGGTTGATCATGTACGACTCACCATCATTACAGCCCAAAATTTAACATGGCTTTCATCATTTTGGGCTTCTTCCAAGAACTGTTTTTATTCTGAACAGGCAAACTAATTTTGACTAGCATTTAACATTTCAGTTATGTCCAAAAACAAGAAAATATTATTACATGGCAGAACTTCAGCACAATAATCAGCAGAATAATACAAATGGATAAGCCCTGAGAATTAAAGATTCAACATACTTTTTTACCAAAAAAAAAACAAGATTCAACATACTTACAGAGAAGCTAATCGATGTGCAAATGGCCTTGCAAAACTGAGCACTGATGGAAGACCAGGGTTCCAGTTTCTGGATTTGCCTCCAGATGAACTAGTTATCGGTCATGAACGATGATGTAAATAGAAGTGGCACTTTCGATACTGTACTTGGAGATTAAGTAGAGTAGGGGGTGATTTTTGGTTCTTTTGGGGAGTTAAACTCCAAAATAGTCCCTGAGATTGATGTCGTACACTAAAATCGTCCCTGAGATTTCAATTGCACCAATTACGTCCTTGAGATTGAAAAAAGTGCAACATAGTAGTCTCTGACCTATTTTTCATTAATGACGTGATGACATGGCATGATGACGTGGACTGTAAGTGACACGTGTCACTTCATGATTTGGCCACGTGTAATGTTATGATGATGTGGTGACCAGTGACATGTGGCATGTTGACGTGGATAGTTGTGCCACGTGTCACAATGCTATTTGGCCACATGTCCGTTTGTGCCACGTGTCGCAACAGTATTCGTCCATGTGTCATCTATTATGTTATCGTTGTAGATGCACCAAATTAGTCCCCCACTTTGCATTAAGTGACTCATTTTAGTCCCTGAAATTGAATGTCGTGCACCAAACTAGTCCCTTCACCAGTTTTTTCTCATTTTTTTCAATAAATTCAAAATTCTCAATATTTTTGATGCATTAATTTCAATTCTATTTTTTCACATATTCTTCAAATAAAAGTGTTTTTATAAAATATTTTTTCTCTTGCGAATACCCTAACCGCCGACTTAGAGTTGATGTGAAGGCTTTTCAAGCACCTTCACTACCATCTCCTACCTCTTTCAGTACTTTTATAAAATATTTTTTTCTTGTGAATACCCCTAATAACCGCCATCTTGGAGTTGACGTGAAGACATTTCAAGCTTCTCTCATTACCATCTTCGACCTCTTTCGTCTAGATTGCAGAGGTCAAAGATGGTAGTGAGGGTGCTTGAAGTGCCTTCAATCTAGCTCATTTACACATAACAAAAACGTGTATTTTATAAGAAAAAATTTTTTATTTTAACTATTAATTTATTGTTAAAAACACATATTTTTTTATGAAAAAATGTGTCTAATCAATCATATAATTATTTTTTTATAATAACATACTTATATATTACAAAATTTACTAATGTTAAATTATTAAAAATATTATATAATTAAAACTAAAAAGTAAAATCTTAAAAATTTTTATGAAAATACTTGTATTTAAACGATATATGAAAAAATAGAATTGAAATTAGTGTATCCAAGATATTAAAATTTTAAATTTAAAAAAAAATGAGAAAAAATTGGTGAAGGGACTAGTTTGGTGCACGACATTCAATTTCAGGGACTAAAATGAGTCACTTAATGCAAAGTGAGAGACTAATTTGGTGCATATACAACAATGACATAATGGATGACACGTGGACAAATACTGTTGTGACACGTGGCACAAACGAACACATTGTCAAATAACATTGTGACACGTGGCACAACCATCCACGTCAGCATGCCACGTGTCACTGGTCACAACATCATCATACCATTATACGTGGCCAAATCATAAAGTGACACGTGTCACTTACAGTCCATGTCATCATACCATGTCATCACATCGTTAATGGAAAATAGGTCAGGGACTAATATGGTGTACTTTTTTCAATCTCAGGAACGTAATTGGTACAATTAGAATCTCAAAGACGATTTTAGTGCACGACGCCAATCTCAGGAACTATTTTGTGGTTTAACTCTCTTTTGGGCTTGGACCTCTTTTATTTAGCCAAAAACTATTTTGACCTTTTCTGTATAGTCTCGAGTTTATTTTGCTATGTTGTTAAATTTTATATTATTTAATACCAAAATAAAAAAATTATATTGTCTAAAATTACAATGAATACTATCCAACTTTCTCTAAATTAGAAGGTAAATTACCTCTTATGACATATCTTCTTGTTATTAACTGAAATAAAATTACTTGACTTATCATAATTAACTTTAACTTTAATCTAACCTAAATTTTGTTAATTTAATTAATTAATCATGATGTAACTTTTTAGGTTTATCTTAGAATATTGCTCAATAACGATCAATTTCGGATGTATAAGATTGAGGCTTCAATTTTCTAATCAATGAAATTCTATTAGATAGCCGTCCAAAAATAGTTTATCGTTTCCTTTTTATTTTTACGAATTATTTTGTTGCGGTGATCATGTAAAATAACTATATGTTATAAATTACTATGTTCCTTATTTTGTGTTAAAACTTAAAAGAAAGGTGCATGACTTAAAACCCCAATTATTAAAATTTCTTTTAAGTTCAAAGTAAATGTATTTCTTTGACCAAGTGACCAAAAAAAGACAATTTAAACAACAATAGTAGATATCGAATTTACAACGAGGAATGATAGGGCCAGCAAGTTTTGTGATTTGTAGCGATCAAGTAGTTATTAATGATGTTTTTAATTATGTAAGATTTCATCCAATAGTGTGAGATTACTCACTTTTCTTTTACTGATTACATGCTGGCCAGATTTCAATAAAAGTATTGGTCTCTAGACTTTCTTTAAATATATCTGTGCTAATTATTTTATTCATATAGGTATCTAAAAGTTGGTATTCGATAATAAATATTTCGGTTAGAAACCAAAGGTGTTTTTTTAAAAAAAATTCACAATGGGGAGTAGGATGGATTAACCATAAAAATAACAAGAGTTTTGTCTCGGGCCTGTTGCCAGAATGAGTATATGAGTCCAGTTACACCTTTAAGTGCTTTTAGTAATCAAGTCCAATCAAGTTGGCCCAAACTCAATGTAACACCCTAACTATCAAAGCTCACGCTTTCGGCTGCGTAACTCTGATAGCTCGGACATTACGACGACACTTATACTATTTAATACTAAAATATGAGCCTGTTTAAAACTTTAAACCGCAATACCGCTCCCAAAGATACTTTCGTTCGATAACGTACATCCATAAATACCATACAACTTACAAAAACTCATAAAGAGTACATCCATATATATACATACACATATATAAATAATATTACAAACATAATCCAATACAATTCCTATCCCTCTTACAGATTATATCAAGATAAAGGCGAGGGTACAATAAACCATAACTAAAACAATATAGAGCATCACAACAACAATTAAATAAGCTCTTCGTAACTTCTGCGCCCATATCCTGAAAGGGGAAAAATGTAGGGGGGTGAGAACATCAATTTCAAATCTTTAAAGAATCAACTTCAAACATTACATTTCACAAGCCACACAACAATTCGGCCAAACCAACATCCATAGTCATTCGAGTCAATCAAATAATACATAAGGCAGATACAATCACCACATACACAATATCTCACATCAGTACCCATATGTAATAATTCCAATAATAAACTATAGTTTTTGGAAAGCGCCCCTACCTCGAAACGCAAATCCATAACCCAAAAGTCTCATAGAGTCCTTTCCGCCTTAACCCGAGATCAACAACTCTAATCGCAACATACAACAACCGAAACTCAATCTTATAGCAATTCATGCCATAAACCTCAGCGTGAGATTACAGGACAGTAACGAAAGGGCTTTCAAATCGAAACGCTTACCGAACCGAAGAAGGAACGGCTAAACCGGAACAGCAGCGGTCTCCGAACCGGTTCGGCAGCAGCCCGGCAGCCACCTCAAGTAGTAGCGGTGACCAGACTCCGGCAATGGCGCCTGGAACCCACATACAGAGACGTTAAAGCTTCCAGAATCTTAAACGAATGAAGACCGAATTCAAAAACCCTTACCGGAAGAGTTTTCCGGCGACGGCAGCGAGGTTTTCCGGCGGCCAGGCACGGCGGCGCGACTCAACACAACCAGGCAAAGCGGCGGCAACCTCCAGCAACTCCGGTGAGCTTCCTCAATGACGGTGACGGCCGGAGCTTCGGCGGTGCTAACTGAGGCTTACCGGCGGCAGGAACGGCAGCGATAGCTTCGTGCAGCACGGCGGCGCCTATCTTTTCCCCCACCGCGAGCTCTCTGTCTCTCTCTCGCCTTCTGTTCCGATGACGGCGGCCATGGCTTTGCCGACAAGACCAAGAGCGGCAGTTTCAGGCCCTCAGACCCTTCTCGCTCGCGTACCCTCTCTCTCCATGTCTCAGCTTCGATGGCGACCTTCGGTGGACCAACGGCGACGACCGTAGCGCGGGCAGCCGCGGCACCCAGGTGCGACGGCGACGGCGCAAGACAGCGCCCTCTCCTCTTCTTCTCTCGCGCCAGCTTCGATGGATCAACAGTGGCGGAGACGGCGCGAGTTCTCCCTCTTCTCCATGGCACAGTGGCGGTGGCGACGTGGTGGCGCAACGGTGGTGGTTCCAGGTCGACAGAAACGCGTGATGGAGGTGGCGGCAAAAGCCCCCTCCCCTCCTTCTCCTCCGATCTCCTCTACTCCCCCTCAGATCTCTTTCTTTCTTTCTTTGTTTTCTGTTTCTTTCAGGGAACACAAAAGAAACTCAGCATGTGTTGCTGCTGCTGAGAGAAAGGAAAGGTTGGGGGTGTGGCTAAAGGGAACCGGGTCATGGGTTTGGGTTTCTTTTTTTCAAAAATTAGGGTTAGGGACATTTTAGTAATTTCAAATAAAAATAGGGATATTATAGTAATTAGAAATAAATTCTAATCCATTAATAATAATGTATAAAAATACTATTTGCTCATCAATTTCATAAATTATTTTCAATAAAATGTCCCCACCAAATAATTAGAAATAATATACTTATTTTCTTCATTTTCCAAAATAGTAATATCAATATTCTAAAATATTACTTATCCAATCCAAATCATTATAAAATACTTATTATTTTATAACTATCAACTTTATAATTCAAATATAGAAAATAATCCAATAATTATAAAATTGGATAATAATCATAGCTTATCTCAAATCCAATAAATCAAAACTTGCATTAATTATCTTTAATAAAATAATTTCTGAAATTAAAGCTATAAATAACCATATGATTTTGAGACTTGATCATAATAAGACTTTTCAAAAGTTCTGGGTCTTACACTCAACACATGCGCGTTTCAATAATGCAAAACATATCCTTCTTCGTCTTCGTCTTCGCGTTCTTCTTTCTTCTTTTTTGCTTTCCTCCTTCTTCATTTTCGCATTCCTTCTTCTTCTTCTTCTTCGCATTCTTCCTTCTTTTTCTTCGCCTTCCTCCTGCTTCTTCTTCTTGGCGTTCCTTCTTCTTCTTCGTGTGTTTTCTCTCAATCGTCATTCTTTTATTGCTGCTATTGTTGCTGCATTTTTTCTTTTCCTCCTTTTAATTGAGGTTCATTTGGATCCAGAAAGAAATTCGATGTATTTTTGTTGATGATTGAGTCTTTTTTACTGCTTTTTAAATTGAATTATTTTCGGTTCTTTTTTGAATTAATTGAGGTTCACTTGATTCTGCTGATAAGTATTGACCAAATTTTATATTCTTTAAGTAATTTCTATTTATTTCTTAGTTTAATTGAGGTTCATTTGGATCCAGAAATAAATTGTATGTATTTTTGTTGATGATTGAGTCTTTTTGACTGCTTGTTCAAAGTTGAACTAATTTCGGTTCATTTATATGTTAATTGAAGTTCACCTGATGCTGCTAATAAGTATTGACAAAATTTTTTATTCCTTAACTAATTTCGGTTCCTTTCTTATTTTATTTGAGGTTCATTTGGATCTAAAAATGAATTCAATGTGTTTGTGTTAATTGAGGTTCAGTTGATATTACTAATATGTATTGACCAAATTTTTTAACAAAGAAGAACGAAATTATTCATTATTACTTTATTCAATTGCATTAGATTCTACTCCATTCTATTCAATTAGTTTAGATTTGAACAAGCAGTAAAAAAAATTCAATCATTAACAAAAAACGCATCAAATTTATTTATGAATCCAAATAAACTTCAATTGAACTAGAAAATGAACCAAAATTACTTAAGAAATAAAAAATTTGGTCAATACTTATCAGCAGTATCAAGTGAACCTCAATTAGCACACAAATGAATCAAAATTAGTTCAGATTTGAACAAACAGTCAAAAAGACTCGATCATTAATAAAAACACATCAGATTCATTTTTGGATTCAAATGAACTTTAATTAAATCAAGAAATGAATTGAAATTACTTAAAGAATAAAAAATATAGTCAATACTTATCAACAGCATCAAGTGAACCTCAATTAATACACAAATAAACCAAAATAAATTAAGAAATGAACTGAAATTATTTAATGATAGCGTCAGAAAAAATCTGAACTAATAAAGATATTTGCAAAACGTTGATGTTATTGGTGATGCCGATAACAAAAAAGGAAAAGAAGAAGGAGGAGGAGAAGAAGGGAAGAAGAAGAACCGCATGCGCGAATTTAGAAGAAAAAGAAAGAGGAGAAAGAGGAGAAAAAGGAGAAGGAAACAGAGAAGGAGAAGGAGAAAGCGCGTGTGAGTTAAAAAATTGTTATAACAACTTGATTAGACTTATTTGCTTAAACGTAGAGTTTTATTATTTGTATATATTGGTATTAATCACTTTATATGTAATAGGTGGCTGTCTCCTGCTAGATTTAGACGGATCCATGTACGACCACATCATTTATCATGATGTAAAATTTTGTATATATTTTGAAATGGCTGATGTTTACATATATCTTATTCCTTGTGTATGAATTATGTATGCAATGTTGTCGTGACGATAGGCCACGGCAAGGAACCCACCAAACCATAGCGGCACTCCCAATTCCCAAGTGGTATATGTATGGATAACGGAATGTTTACACTTTACAGGTTGATTGACTTGTTTTGTCGCTAGAATCTTTTCTCTATATATATGCATAGGGCATCCCATTCCTTGTTTGAAGCTATATCTATCTATATATGCTGGCATGTAATCCCCTGGAAGTGATAAATTAAACCTACACCTTATGCAAAGAATAAATGCTATCTATCTGTGCTTCCATTAGGCTGAAGCGAGCAAGTAGTGCTATAGAAAGAAACGAATATTTCTTTCGTTTTTATCCAACATAACTTGATTATGTAATGCTGCTAGTTTACTGCTATCAGTACAAAAAAATACCCTTAATACCATCAAATTTAAAGACAAATATTACTGATGAATTTAGCGGCAAATTTTCTAATAATTACGAATAAAAAATCGTTTCTAGAACAACTTTCCGTTGAATTCAAAATTTCATAACTAAATTTGATAGCAAATAGAATTGCAAAAATTAATTATATTAACGCCAAATTTAGTGTCGAATTTTTGGTTGAAAATTTACAATAATGAGACGAACTAGTGAAACACTGCGTTTAGACAACAACCAACACCTTACTATCGGATTTATCCGTCGGTAAATCCAACGGTACAATTGTCCTAAATTCAGAATCAGGAACCCTCTCCCTTACTTCTACAAACTTCTCTCCCTCTCATCTCTTTTTCTCGTTCACCGTTTTCTCTCTCCTAATACATGCTCCGGAAGACAATTTGGGTATTTTAAGGCAAAAAGGCAGAATGAAAATTTTACACTTCTAGAGGACCCTATCATTAGAGCACGTACAAAGAAATTTAAGGAGAACTTTGGAAACTTGGCAGCACTCGTACATGAGGAGTTACATCAGGTTCTAACCAAAGGAGAAAGCACAAGGCCCATTGGACTAAGTTAGGATAGCAAGAAGCCCAATAATGCTTTTCAAATTCAGTAGAAGACATAAATTATTATTTAATTTTCAAAATTATTATGCCGATCTTTTAGTTTGTTTTGTTGTTAGGGTTTGTTAGAAGATTTGATTTAGTTCTTATATGTCTAGTAATATTTTTAGGAATTTTAAATTTAAATCAAATCTGATCTAATCCAATAAGATCAAATTTGATTTAAATTAGTTATTTTATTTTTAGGAGATTTAAATTAAGTTATCATATATTATCTTTTAACTAATCTGTTAGGGGCCTATTTAAACATCTTTTGTGAGACCATTTAGAGAACTTTTGAGGAATAAAATTTTCAATTGCTTTATGCACGTTTTATTGTGTGATTAAGTGAGGTAAGTGATTTGCTTCGCTTGTTGCATGAAAAAGATTGAAGGATCCAACCTAAAGTGATTCTGCATGGTGGTTTCTTCAACTTCAGCCCTCTGATCTAGGGTATCAAGGACTAGTTCTTTGAAGGTCTAGTAGAAAATCCCTTCCTGTTACCTAGGTTGCTAAGAACAGGTATCTTAGAGGTCTAGTAGAAAAATCTATAATCTTTCCCAATAATTCAGTATTTTCATTAAAGTTTTCATCGGTCATTCTTGTTTTATTCTACTACTTCTACTACTTTTTTCATTAAAGTTTTCTAGTAGTGTCCTTTCTTATTCTTCTTCCTTGCACCCTTCTAATTCTTCTGATGGAATTCTAATACTTTGTCTTTATTAAACCCCATATTTTATCATATGTAATCAATTACAGGTCGTAGGTAAATTCTTATTTATCAACACGTTCTAGGGTTCTTGTTTAGTCTCTTTTGTTTTTCTCTTAAATTTCTACAAATTTTCTTCAGAGTCCAAAAAAAAAAAAAAATTCTTACTTAATTTTTGTTTCTTTATAGTAAATGTATTGATGATCATGTTTTGCATGTACAATTTGTTTTTGAGGTACTTAGAACAGAAAAATTGTATGTTAATCTCTAGAAGTGTTCGTTTTGTTTGAGTAAAGTAGTGTTCATGGATTTTGTGATAAGTTCTGAGGGGATTGAGGTAGATTTGAAGAAGGTGAAGGCTATTAAAGAATGATACACACATTAAAATGTCTCTGATGTTAGAAGTTTTCATGGTCTTGCACATTTTTATAGGAGATTTGTTAAAGAATGTTTCAATATTGCTGTACATTTAACTGAAATCATCAAGAAAACTGTAGGTTTTAAATGGGAACAAGAGCAAGAACTTACTTATAATGCCTTGAAAGATTTGTTGTGTTTTGCACCCATTCTTATTTTACCAGATTTTTCTAAGACTTTTGAAATAGAATGGGATGCTTCCAGGATTGGTATAGGTATTGTTTTAATGCAGAAAAAAATGAGCAATCACCTATTTTAGTGAGAAGTTAAAGGGAGCTCGTCTCAACTACTCAACTTATGATAAGGAGATTTATGCCTTGGTGAGATCTTTGGACGTGTGGCAACATTACTTGCCACCTAAGGAATTTGTGGTGCATACTGACCATGAATCTCTAAATTACTTGAAGGGCCAAAGAAAGCTAAACAAGAGACACGCAAAGTGATAGAATTTCTTGAATCCTTTTCATATGCAATTGCCTATAAGCAAGATAAAGAGAATGTGGTTACTGATACATTATCTAGGAGGTATTTCTTAATCACTACCCTTACTTCTAAGTTGTTAAGTTTTGAGTGTATTGACGGAGGAAAATTGTTGGTAAAGAATTTCACAAAAATGTCGCGTTGCAAGTATAGTTCTAAACCAACAAATTATCCTCGGTCAATGTTTAAATTGTTTGTCACTTAAGCAAACCCAATAAAATTAACCGAAGTATTAAATCTCAGGTCGTCTCTCAAGGAATTGTAGGGAAGTGTATTTATTATTGGTTATGAAAAAGTATATTTTTGGATTTTGTAATGAGAAACAAGAAAGTAAAATGGCGAGAAAATAAACTACTAGCTAAGAAAGCTCTTAGTAAGGAAAGAGAATTAGAAGTCCTATCCTTATTATCATCATCAATTGTGATGGTAAATGTGAATTGCCTTCACTTAGTTAACCTCTAACCAATGGAGGAAGGTCAAGTGCATACAATCAACTTGAGTTCACAAGTCCTAGTCAACTCATACTGAGAGACTAGATTTAGTGAAGTTCAAGCTAACCGGCAATCTTCAATTACCAATCAACAAGAGACTTTGACAACTCAAGAGTCTCTAATTAATCAATCCAAGTCAAGAACATAAAAATCTAATTTAAAATCCAACCAAGCATTTTATCAAACACTTGGAAGGAACAAAATAAAAACATAGAAAATTAACAAGGAATATTAAATCTAAACAACCAATTGCAAGCATCAATGACTAACAATTAAAGGGAGTAACAATAAACATAGAGAACATAAATTGCATTAAAAGAAATCAAATGTAACAAGAGCTCATAAACATAAAAATGGCGAAAAAGAAAAATTAACAAGAGAAGAAGATGAACTAAAGTGCTTAAACAAATAAAAGTAAGAGGAAACTAAATTAAAGGAAGATTGAACCTGAATCTAAGGAGAAATTGAAAGAAGAAATCCTAAACCTAGAGAGAGGAGAGAGACTCTCTCTCTAGAAACATACATCTAAACCTAAAATTGTGTGAATGAAAGTGTAAATGAATGAAAGTGTGAATGATTCCTTCCAGCTTCACTCTGCAGCCTCTAATCAGTATTTTCGAGCCTAAAACTGGGTCAAAAGCAACCTAGAAATTGCCCCCATCATTTTCTGTAATTGTAGCACGTGACGCTCTATCACGCGTACGCGTCGCCCATGCGTAGGCGTCAGCCACGCGTGTACGTCGTATGTATGCTGCACTAGTCACGCGTATGCGTCGTCCACGCGTACGCGTCGTCCACGCGTACACGTCACTGCCAACTTCTTGAAACTTCAATTTCTTGTGTTCCTTCCACTTTTGCATGCTTCTTTTCCATCCTCTAAGCCATTCCTACCCTATAAACCCTAAAAACACTCAACAAACATATCACGACATCGAATGGTAATAAGAGGGGATTAAAATTAGTAAATTTAAGGCCAAAGAAGCATGTTTTCAATCATAGTACAAAATTAGGAAGGAAAATGTAAAACATGTGAATTATATGAATAAGTGTGAGAATAATGAATAAAATCCACTCAATTCAATACAAAATAAACCATAAAATAGGGGTTTATCATGTATAAAGAAATTGTATGCAACCGATTTTGATTTTGTCTCTATATATGATGTATGTAAGCATGGTGCACATAACACATTCTATAAGCATGATGGTTTTCTTTTTCGGGGTAATAGGATGTGTACCTACTTGTTCGATTAAGGAATTACTTGTTCTAGAATCACATAGTGGGGGTTTGATGGGTCATTTTGGTGTGCATAAGACTTTGGATATTTTATCTGAGCATTTTTATTAGACTCACATGTGCACCCATGGGCTAATATTTCTATGGACTTTGTTCTTGGTTTGCCTAGAACTAGGTAAGGTCAAGATAGTATATTTGTTGTGGTAGACAAGTTTAGTAAAATTGATAATGCAACAAACATTGCTAATCTATTCTTTAGAGAGGTTGTGCGCTTACATGGTGTTTCCCAAACTATTGTTTCTGATCGTGATGTAAAATTCTTAAGTTACTTTTGGAAAGTGTTGTGGGGTAAGTTGAGAATATTATACTCCACCACTCGTCATTCTCAAACTGATGGTTAAACTAAAGTGGTAAATAGAGCATTAGGTACTTTATTGTGTGCTATTGTTGGTAAGAATTTGAAAACTTGGAAAGATTATTTACCTTTTGTTGAGTTTGCTTATAATAGGACAATTCATTCTTTCAATGATTTTTCACCCTTTGAACTTGTCTATGGTTTTAATCCTCTAACTGTTTTGGATTTAATGCTTTTACCTTTGAGTGATCTTGTTAGCCTAGATGGAGCAAGCAAGGTCAATAAGATTAAAGCAACACATGCAAAGGTACGTGACCTGATTGAGAGGAAGAATAAAGCAACGACTGAAGGGTGAATAACGGTAGAAAGCAGATAGTCTTCAAACTAGGAGATTGGATTTCGGTTCATTTAAGGAAGGAGACATTTGCTACTCAAAGAAAGTCTAAACTTGATGCTAGAGGAGATGGCCCATTGCAAGTGCAAGAGAAAATCAAGGATAACATCTACAAGATTGACCTACCTAATGCATTCACATCTTTCGTAGTTTACATGATGTTTTGCTTATGTTTTTCTATTATTTTTGTAGGTTTAATTACATAATCTTCTCCTAATCTCATTACTTTTTAATATCATTTGCTACTAAGTATTTTCAAAGTGTTCTTAAGGAAATACATGATTAAAGAAATGAATCAAGTAGCAAAGAGAGGATGATTAAAGAGCAGGCATTGTAGCAAGGTACGTGAGGATCAAGGCCATGTAACCCATGCAATAAACTGGCATGCAATGCCCTGGAGATAGAAACAGGGGCGTGCCATGGCAGATACAAGGCATGCAACACCCTAGAGAAGAGTGGAAGAAGGTGTGTAATGTCTGGAGCAGGGTGTGCCACAGCTTTAGACAACTTGGCGTGTAACACCTAGAGCAGGATGTGCCATGCCCATGAAGAAGCAAGGCATGGCGTGCCACACGAGGAAGCTGATGTGCCACATTCCATGAAGACAAAAAGCAGAGGAGTGCCATGCTAGGTGAGCGTGTGCCACACCCATGAAGAAGGCTAGCCCAATGTGCAAAGCAGAGAGGAGGCATGCCACGCTTGAAGAGAAATTCCAAGCCCTAGGAGTAAGCCCAACATAGTCATTACAGGCCTAGAAGGGGAGTGCCATGCCCTGGCCTCAATGCAAAGAGGCGTGTAACGTGCTAGGGAGGGCGTGCCATGTAACACCCCAATTAACCTAAGCCTTACCTATAGCCGTAAAGAAAAGGTTAACCAAAGGTTACGACAATTATAAGGCTTATAGATATTTATATAGAAAGAAATAATATAATCTAAAAGCCTGATGAAGGAGATAGCTCAAAAACAGGATTTGAAAAGCACAAGACGTACTAGCGAAGCTACTAACTTAAAGCACAAAAACTAAATACAGTATATCAAATTATCATAGAATAGTATTATAAGAATCTAGCCACGGCTCGCGGAGTTTAAGCCGGCTAGCCAGATATACAGACAATAAAAAAATTGTAGTTCAAAAGGGCTTATACAAGTTTTGTTCTCTCAAATAAAAGCCTCTAGGCAAAACAAAATACAAAAGTGAGAGTACAAGTTAAAAATAACCAAGATTGACAACAAAATAGAATAAGATCCTCCGCTCTGCTACCATCACCCAACTCACTGCGGTGGGTTGCGACCTGCATCTGAAAAACAACAACAACGTATGAAATGAGAACCGGAGGTTCTCATTATGGTAACAGTGCCCAATAATGTAAGATGTAAGGCTTCGGGACGCCAAAGGCAATCCTAGAACTTCATATCAAACCGATATTCAAGCTTAGAACAAATATAATTAACGTAAACCTTAAGCAGTAAACATGGTTTTCTAAACTTAAAGGATTCTAACTAATACTAATCACACCGCTGTATCCCACAGCCTTCGCCAACCTAACCTCCGTGCGATCCCATCGCCACCACATGCCTAGCCTCCTCAGCATCAGACAAACACAAGATAAATACAAGCAAGTAAAACACAGATAGTATACATTTACAGCAAGTAATTCAAGAAGCAAGTAGGCATGTTATACAATTAGGCAAACTCAAGTAAACAGAGCAAGCAAGCATATAGAGAATGCATATGATGAATGTCTGTCCTATTGGCTGTGATATCACATGTCGGTTATCGCCAAATCCGACAGAAAATCCGGTCGAAAACTCCTAGATTAGTCTCTCTATTGTGCATAAGGAGGAAAATTCCGAGGGATGAGTGCCCTACCACCTTCTCCTTTCAGAGGAAAATATTCCGAGGGAGCGTGCCCTACCACCTTCCTTTGGTTGCCGCATGATTCCGTGGGTTAGTGCCCTACCACCTTGCAATCAGAGAGAAGTCGCATTTTCAGGAGGGATAATTCCGAGGGATAAGTGCCCTACCACCTTCTCCTTTCAGAGGAAAACATTCCGAGGGAGCGTGTCCTACCACCTTCCTCTGGTTGCGAGAAATATGGGTGAGAAGCCCAGCTTTAACTCTCACATCTGAACGTAGGCAAGAGACTGCCATAGCCCCTACGACGGAGAACAATGCATATCGTAATCACATATTCAAACTCAGAGGCCGTTGCTCATAGCACTCTTCCACTTATACTCGTCACAACCATTCTCAATTCACAACTCCCTATTCTGAACTCACTAGTTCGTCACATTCTCAATTCATATACTATTCTTCTTTTGCACTCCACCAAACCCAGCCTCAGAACACCAGAAATCTAAGCCTCCGTTCTCTAACTTTTCAAAATAACATCACTAAATCCCTTAAGTTCTCTCCCATATTCTCATACCCGAAAATTATGTCCAAGAGTCTTAAAGTGGTGTTATAGAAGCTTGCAACCTTGTTGGGAAGGTAGAATAGTTAAAAACAAGTCAAATTTGAGAAACAGGGCATGTGCGTCCGCACAGGGGTCTGCGTGCGCACGCCCAGGAAATTTTGAAAGTGTGCATACGCATGGGAGTGTGTGATGAGTCCATATTTTACGATATATTTTGGTTTAATTACTCTCGGTTATTTTGTATTGGATTTAATATTTGATCTTGAGAATTCATTGTTGGTTTGGACTATCCTACCAACGAATCAATGCTTGTCTTTGATTGATTCCAAATCATGCATGAATTCTCTCAGTCAAATTTGGCGCTGTTGCTGGGGATTTGCAATGGTGTATGTTGTTGACTATTATAAATATGTTAATATGTAAATAGCTTGCTTGTTGGTTGTCTTTGTTTATGGTTAGGATTGGGATCCCGGAGGACATTGGACATTCTAGCATTGGTGGGGAAGTCAAGCACAAGCCACCATAGCAAGGGCTCTCCCAATTGTCTAACTTAAAGACATTAAATAAAAGTGTTTGGTAACACCTTTCTAACCCTCTCTTTGTACATAGTTTCAATTTATTGCATTTTGTCTCTTGTAGATTGCTTAGCTTAGTTTAATTTCAAGCTTAATTTGCTTAGATTTTAGTTTAGATTATGTATTTTTGATGAATAATATGTTTTGGAGTTGAAAAGCTATTTTGGGTGTCAAGTTTGGTGCCTGAAGAGAGAACTTTTGTGTGGTCTAGAAATTCGCAGATAAAGCCTCGTTGCAGGTATAGCTTCTAAACCAACAAAAATCCTTTCTTACAAACGTTTTGGTTTTGAAAGTAAGGAACAAGTAATTTAAATGACAAATAAAATAAATTAATAATAATAAAATCTCTTGGCAAGGTATAAGAATTTGGAATTTCTATCCTAGTTATCCTTATCAGGTGTGATGAGAATTGGATTTTAATCCTACTTAGTTAAGTCAAGTGGACTAATTAGCTTGATCCTCAAGTCCTAGTCAATCCCTGTGGGAAGACTAGCTTTAGAGCGATCTAGATCAATTAGGAATTTGCCAATTTCGACCACTGCTGAGTTTGACAATTCAAGTGTTACCAATTACTTAACCAAAGCCAAAAGGAAGAAAATATCTAAATTAAATTAAGAGCATTCATAAATAGAATAAAACAATCATAAACTGAAATACCTCAAATTATATTAAATAGAAAATCAAATCTAAACATGAATGGTTCATTAGCCAAATTGGCAACAAAAGTAATTAAAGGAAAGCATTAAAATATCTGGAAGTAAAAGAGAAATATAAAGTAAAAGGAATATTGAACCTGATAAAGAGTCGGAATACCAAATTGAAATAACAAGAAATCCTAATCCTAAAACCTAAGAGAGAGGAGAGAACCTCTCTCTCTAAAAACTACATCTAAAACTATCAAAAGTGAATAATTGGAGATCTCCCTTTTAATGGATGAATTTCCCCACTTCATAACCTCTAATCTGTGCCTTTTGGACTTGGATCTGGGCCAAAAAGGGCTTCAGAAATCGCTGGGAGCGTTTTCTGTAATTTCTGGTGCGTGGCGTCTGTCACGCGTCCGCGTGTGTCACGCGGTCGCGTCTTCTGGAGTTTTCTTTATCACGCGTTTGCTTCGGTCATGCGTCTGCGTCATCTGTGTTCTACCCATGGCGCGCATCTGCGTCAGTCACGCGTTTGCGTCACTGTCTTTTCACGCTAGGCATTCGGCTGCGTCGTCCATGCGTTCACGTCGCTGCCAGTTTCTTCAAAAACTCTATTTTGTACTTTCCTTCTATTTTTGTATGTTTTCTTTCCATCCTTTAAGTCATTCCTGCCTTAGAAGATCTGAAACTACTCAACACACAAATCACGGCATCGAATGGTGATAAAAGGTAATTAAAATAAATAATTTCAAAGCATAGGAAACATGTATTTCACATATATCACATAATAAGGAAGGGAAAGTAAAACCATGCAATATCCATGAATAAGTGGGTGAAGGATTGAATAAATCTCTTGAATTAAGCACAATATATATCATAAAATATGGGTTTATCAACCTCCCCACACTTAAACAATAGCATGTCCTCATGCTAAGTCCAAGATAAAGAATAAGGTAAGGTTAAAGTGGTGGAATCTCATGCAATGCAATCTATTCTAAATGCAACTACCTAAATGAATCATGCAATTCTAATTGTTATTCACTTGTATATAAAACTTACATGTAGTTAAATTAATTCACATTCTCAAGGAATCATATATGCATAGCCAACCTTAGATAATGTTAAAGCACTTTTACAATTGAGATGGGTAAAAATATTTTTCAAATTTGCAAGACAATTAACAATTTAAGCAAAGATATATGGTGATGAGCTGTTGAACCCTCACTGGATTTTGTGTTTACTCTCTAGTCACTCAGTGTTTATTGGGTTAATCACTCTATTCTTCTTTTTATCCTTGCTTTCTATAACTTTGTTCTTCATCTAACCAATCAACAATTATAGAATACAGACATACAAAAATCACGAGGTCTTTTTCAAGGTTGTAATGGGGACAAGGTAAAGGTAAGGGTATATGTATAAGGCTAAGTGAGCTACTAAGTGAATCCTTGATTAGTCTAAGATCTCACCTAACATACATATTTTGTAATTCCAAGTTTCTTAACCTATTTGCCCAACTTTTTTCACTTTGTATTGTAAGCTCATGCATTAATTTGAATTTTATCCCATGTGCATTGATTCTTTTTATTTTGCAATTGGGGAATTTTTGTATCCCCTTAATTAAATATCAAAAATAAACTTTTTTTTATATATATGCACATGGGAGTTCAGTTGTTTTGGTTTTACATGAGCATGCTTCCCAAATTTCTAAAATAATTAATTTTTTAAATTCCTACTTTGTTTCTATCATCCCAAGTTCCCATAAAATTCCATACACTTAAATAATACACAATTTCTATCTTAAGCTAACCAAGGATTCAACTTGGGATTTTTATTTTGTTTTTCTACTTAAGGCTAGTAATGTGGTTTATAGAACAAGAGGAAATTAAAAAGCTCAAGGGGGCTGATAAACACATATTTCATGAGTTCTTTTGTGCTTAATTAGAGTGATTTATTCAACTCTTCACCTACTTATTCACATTAATTGCATGGTTTTACTTTCTCTTCCTTATTATGTCATATTGTGAAAAACATGTTTCCTAAGCTTTAAAAATTAATTATTTTAATTACCTTTATTTCCATTCGATGCCGTGATTAGTGTGTTGAGTAGTTTTAGATTTTCTAAGGCAGAATGACTTAAAGGATGGAAAAGGAAACATACAAAAATGGAAGGAGAAAGCAAAACGGAGCTTTGAAGGAAACTGGTATTCACGCGATCGCATGGATGACGCGATCGCGTGCCAAGCACGAATCAGCAGCGATGCGACCGCACGACTGACGCGACTGCGCGCCTTAAGCAGAACGCACATGACGCGGTCGCATGACTGACGCGACCGCGTGGCAAGAAAAAGCTCCAGATGATGCGACCGCGTGACTCACGCAGACGCGTGACAGAGGCCACGTATCAGAATTTACAGAATACGCCCCCAGCAATTTCTGAAGCCCTTTTTGGCCCAGATCCAAGCACAGAAAGCATAGATTAGAGGTTATAAAGTGGAGGAATGCATCCATTCAGGGGGAGCTCGCATAATTTTAGTTTTCAATGATTTAGATTTAGTTGAGAGAGAGATCTTCTCCTCTCTCTCTTAGGATTTAGGATTTCTTCTTGTTTTAAGAGTGACTCTCAATCCAGGTTTTATATTTCTTTGTTTTAAACTTCCCCTTCACTTTATTTATTTATTTCAGTATCTGAATTGGCTATTTACCTTTATAATTGGATCTATGAATTTCTTCCATGTTGCAGACTGTTATTTGAATTAATGATAATTGAGGTATTTTCAGTTTATGATTATTCTCTTTGATTTAAGTTACCATTGCTTCCCATCTAAGGATATTTTTATTATTCTATCAATTTTACTTTTTCCCCTTTTGGTTCTGGTTAAGAATTTAGTAACTCAATAGTTATTAATCTCAATATAATTGATAATCGTTATCTTGCTAATTGAGTTGAACATAAGTAATCCCAACCTTTTCTTAGGAAATAAATAGGATTCAAAGGTCAATTTAACTAGTCCCTTGACTTTCCTTTACCCTAGTAAAGGTTGACCAAGTGGAGTTTAGATTCAACTTTCATTCTAGTAGAGAGAGATAACTACGTTGGACCTCCAACTTCTCTTACCTTGCCAAAAGTCTGCTTTACAGTATTTATTTATTTTAATTGCCATTTGCTTTACTTGTCATTTAAATTACGTGCTTCTCATCTTCTAAACCCCGATTACAACCTTTATAGCCAATAATAAGAATATACTTCCTCGCAGTTCCTTGAGAAGACGACCCGAGGTTTGAATACTCAGCTAACAAATTTTAAAGGGGTTTGTTACTTGTGACACCCAAAACGTTTGTACGAAGGGATTTTTGTCGGTTTAGAGACTATATCTACAACACCAATCAAGGATGGATGGAACCAAGAGGATCTAATCAACCCTTTTGGCAGCAACACCCTCCGAGATATCCTGGACAAAGACCATTCTACCGTGCATACGCAGCTGAAAGACATGGTGGACAACCTTGTAACTACCAACAAGCCCCACCCTGTGCATATGAACCATCCTTTCAACATAAGCTCGAACCGCCACACTCACAAGCTTCTCTTCACCATTCGCCATCATATGATCCTTCCTTAACCCAATACCAATCCAATCGTTCCCAATCATCACCACTTTCCTTTTTATCATGTCCAAGTCTGGAAAATCGCGAAGCAGAGGATCACCTAAAAGAAACAGTAATTAAATTTCAAACAACCATTCAACAACTGGAGCAAGCATTAATTCAATGGGCCACTAGGCGCTCGAATATACAAGGATCAACCACAGCTCCATGTGGACAGCCCGATGAAGAGCGTAGCATGAAAGAAATACTAGAGACTCCCGTGGACAAGACAGAGAATGAATTCGTACTAGAACAAGTGGAAGAAGCTGTCATTGTTCAAGAAGAAGAGTTGGTTGAAGATCTAGGAGATGCTGAACTTCCTTGGGAATCCAGAATTAAGGAAAACTCCGTCCAAGATGCTACAGTTGATGCTAACGAGGATACCGTACAATCTCTAAGGCAAGTCGTTTATGAAGAATCAGACGAAATAATCCAAGAAGCAAATTTCCTTGATGATGATAGTCACAAGTCTAGTTCTCCTAGTGATGAACTTGCGTCCGCAAGTGAATTCTCTGAGATCGAAGAATTTTCCCCAAGTGAATATGAAGATGATGCGGAGGTAGATTTCTCTCAACCTCCAATCTATGACTCAAGTGATGAGGAAGACATAGAAGACTTTGGCCAGGATACAGATACAATTGAAGACCTTTGCAAGGAAGTGGAAGAATTCACAGAAGAGCACAAGGAAACGGAACTTGCAGAACCACCAAAAACACCTATCCCAAGGCCATTACCACCTAATACAAGCTTCAAGTGGGTACAATCCTTAACTTATAATTTTACTTATTCACTTAAATATGGTTTTCTTGAAACAGATGGCCAACTTAGAGCTCTCTGTGGCTTTAAGAGTAAGAGGGAATTGGCTCGTACTCAGAGCTGGTGCACCAGGTTCAATAAGGTTCCACGCTTCACCTCGAAGTACACGGATTGGTATCATGCTCAATTGCATAGATCATAGAGAACGTTTGGTCACCACGGTGAGATTATACTTTTTAACCCGCCCGAATGGAAACTTACAAATCAAAACGGAGGCAGATGTAAAAACACAGCTTGGGATCATGGATTATATTCTGACATTCGTCATCCCGGGAGGTTGAATATCTGTTTGAAGCTGCTCAGAAGCTTTACATGCCTAGTTTGGGACCCCGGAGGCTATTGGCAATCCAAGCACTGGTGAAAATTTTTGGACAAATTTAAACATAAGCCACCATAATAGGATACTCTTCCAATGTCCAACTTAAGGACTTTAACTAAAAGTGCTAGGTGGGAGACAACCCACCATGGTATGGTCGCTTCTTTCTCAATCTATTTCTTATTTATTGTTTTCAATTTACCCTTTTTTTTTTAATTTTTATTTTAACATTAACCTGGAATCATGCATAGCATTCATGTTAATCACTGCATCCTGCAATTTTCAGTTTTAAAAAAAAATAAAGCATTGCACGACGCGACCGCATGCCTCATGCGATCGCGTCATATCGCGAAAAACACCACCCATGCGACCGCGTGACTCACGCGGCCGTGTGATATATATATCAGCGTAAGGATCCAACGAACAGAAAGTTGGGCTGGAATCGTGCGGCTCTTGTGCGTTTCGCACAAATTGGCCCACGCGATCGCATGCCCCATGCGATCGCGTCACTTACCCAATACCAATCCCACGCGAGCGCGTGAGCGACGCGATCGCGTCGCATGGATTGCATATCACCCCAAAAGGAGACAGAGAGTTGCGCTGAAACGGCGCTGGAATCGTGCATTTAGCACGAATTCCAGCGACGCGATCGCGCGACCCACACGATCGCGTCACCGCGTCACTCCCCCTCTCATGCGATCGCGCGACCCACGCGATCGCGTCAACCTCACCACCGCGCCGGACGCCGCCGCAGCCACCTTCTTCCCTGTTCCACCCCTTCCGCTTACCAGGTTCCGCAACACGCAATCCTTTTTATCCGTTCGTCACTTTTCTGTATTTTTTATTCCGTTTATGTTCATGATTAGGATAGCTAGCCTTGCATGTTGTAGTGGATTTTTAGGTTGTTAGGTAGCTTAGGCTGTGGTTAGTGGATCTAGGTCTGTTTACCTGCACTGTTCTTACTTCTGTTTTATCCTATGTGCAAATCTGTTGCTGCTATAATCATGATTCATATGCTGCTTTCTTGTATGTTGCTGCTGTTTACATTGGGTTTTTATGTTTATTTTATATCTATGTACATGCAGCTTGATTTTTTAATTCATATGAACTGATATGATTGCTGTTTATTTTCCGGGACAATCCAATTTTAGCCGGAATGCTGCCCAAATTTTTTTTGAAAATTGTTTTCATTCTTGTTTTGGTTTGGCAACTCTGTTTTACTCTGCTTCCCCCAAACCATTTCATGAATGCTAGGGCCACTTTCTTATCCTCTTTGATTTCCTGGTTTTTAACCTGCATTTGTGATTCACTGATTCCAATTTCTGATTTCTTTATTTCTATTCGAATCAGCATCACCCTGTTTTCTTTATTCGATTATGAGTACTTCTATTCTTACCAGTGAATCCTTGTTATATGGAATTTTTTTTCTATGCCACTTACTTTCCCAACTCACTAATTTTAATTTACTAATTTCTTTTTACCATACTAACCCTTCTGATCTCTTTTCTGATCACTTTCACTTCCTCTAACTTTCTCACTATGGCATATTGATATTTTTTCTTTCCATTTTACATTAATTCAATCACATTTCAATTACTCATTTTCCTTATTCTATTTCTCCCTTACCGCTTTGAGTTTTTTTTGTTTAATTTGCCTATTTGCTTTCCTATTTTATCCATTTCCTGGTTTTATGTTTTTCAGGATGTCTGCCTCCCAAAGGCAAAGGCAAGGCTACTGGCAAGCGCAAGAGAGGAGATTCCTCCCAGTCCATCATTGCTCTAATGCACGATTCCTCATGGCGGGAGAAGAACTTCACACAGCAGGAAAAAGGGACATGGGCCAGATGCGGTTTGATTGGGATGCTGTGAAGGCACGGATAGCTCTCGACCCTGCTGTTCCTTGGGAGATGGGTCAGGACACCACTATGCTTAGAGGGATCAAGAGAGTGTACTTGAATGATGAGGCTCGGCTATGGCATCAGATCTTGAGCAACTATGTGATGCCGAGTACTCATGAGACTGAGATCCTGGCTGCCATGATCACCCTCCTCTGGTGTATGCTGGAGGGTAAAGACCTGTACTTGCCTCATTTTATCCGGCATTATATGGCCAGGGTCCACGTCCGAGGCACCATCCCCTTTCCTTATCTGGTTACACGGCTAGGCCGTCAGGCTGATGTGCCTTAGGAGGATGCCGATGAGCGATCACTAGCAGCGGACTGCAGGAAGATCATCCCTCACAGCAGGAACTTCCTTACTTTGGGCTACAGACCACCACCTGTCACTGCTACTGATGAGACAGCCCTTCCGTCTGCTGGACCCTCTTCATCCACAGCTGCCCCAGCTGCCCCTGCTGCCACCCCTGCCCCTCCCCCCGCCTCTGAGCCGGTTTATCGCCTCGTGCACCATCTATTCCGCCAGCTTGATCAGATGGAGCGCCGTAACAGGCGCTGGTATGAGAGATTGGAGCGCCATAGCAGGCGACGCTATTCCCATCTGAAGCTGATGATCAGACAGAACGCCGACATCCCCTCCGAGCCTGACACACCATCAGAGCCATCAGAGGAGGAGGAGGATGAGCACGAGGAGGAGCCTCATTCCCAGGCGAAAACTCATCAGCAGGCAGGCACAGAGCACGCTACACCACAGCAGGAGGCCCCACATTAGCTTGAGGCTGCAGATCTGGAGATCCCGATCCAGTCAGTCCCCCCTCTACAGCAGCCAGACTCTCAGCCCACCACCGCCACAGAGACCCCAGCTACCATCCCTACCAGTGATGACACTCCTTCACACCCGACTTGATTGAGCATCGAGGACGATGCTTCATTTTAAATGTGGGGAGGTCGCCATCTCTGGCGTTTATTTTGGTGAACTACTACATACTTTTTCTTTTATTTTGGATATTTTTCTGTATTTTTCTCTTTTTCTTTTATTGTTTTTTTCTTTTGTACTTATACATTGCT
>NC_029790.2:75957887-75959433 GCF_000816755.2 Arachis ipaensis
TTTTGGATATTTTTCTGTATTTTTCTCTTTTTCTTCTGTTGTTATTTTCTGAGTACTTATACATTGCTACTTGTGTATTTTACTCTATTTTCTGCATTTTGCATTTTTTTGTTCATATTTTAGTTATTTAGTTCATTTTAGTTATTTAGTTTAGTTTGCAATTCTAACTTACTAGTGGATCAATTAGTATAGTTTACCCTTTTTACATAAGATAGCTTAGTTATAGCTTAGTTTAAATTGACAAATATAAAAAAGAGTAAGCTAGGAACTTGAACATAATAGATTTAGATCCATAAAACCTTGTATATATAGCATTACATGATGTAGTTAAACTGACAACATTTCATCAAGGAGAAACATTAAAACTTCAAAGGCTACCCTAAATTACTTTTTAAGAGAATAATGAGAATTTTTAACTAAACCTGCATGACATACATAAGTGATAAATGATTTTTCAGCTAGAGAACACATAGCCAGTGAGTTTTGAGCTTAACTGTATGGTTACATTCAAACCATAATTTTTATTCCTGTGTGTTCCTACCTTCTTTCTTATTCTGGTGTTCTTTATTTTGTTTTAGTCTATATGTCCGATTATAGAATTTAGGTACATCTTAAAATAATGATTGAGGCCATCATTTGATCTTAGCTCACTTACCCCAAATTAGCCTACCTTTTACATCACCGTTGTTAGCCCCCTTTGAGCTTTTTAAAACCCCTTATTCTATTTTAGCCAAATTACTAGCCTTAAGCAGAAAAACAAAAGAAAATCCCAAGTGAATCCTTAGTTAGCTTAAGATAGAAAATTATAAATAGAGTAAAATATGGGAAACTTATTGGGAACATAGTTGATAAATACTAAAGGTAGAAAAATTAAAAAGAATAAAGCAACTCAAAATTTTGGGAAGCAGGCTCATGAAAATTCAAATTAATTAAAATTACCATGTGTATTAAAAAAAAAAGTTAGTTTTCAAGCATATAAATAAGGGGATACAAAAAGAACTCCCCAATGCAAAATAAAAAGCAATGCACATGGGATAAAAACAAGAATTGAAACATGAGCATGTGACATCAAAAGCAAGAAAATAGGGAGAATAGGTAAAGAAGCATTGTTTTACTAAGTATGTATGTTAGGTGAGATCTTAGTCTAATTAAGAATTCACTTATTAGCTCACTTAGCCTTATACATATATCCTTACCCTTTGCCTTGACCCCATTACAACCTTAATTAAAGACCTCATGAGTTTTGGTATGACTATGTTCTATAATTGTTGATTGGTTAGACGAAAAACAAGGTTATAGAAAGGAAGAATAAAAAGAAGAATAGAGTAATTAACCCAATAAACACTGAGTGATTAGAGAGAAAACACAAAATCCAGTGAGGGTTCAAAAGCTCATTAACATTTATCTCTAATTGTCTTGCAAGTTTTTTTTCTCATCTCGTTTGCAAAAACATGCTTTATTATTTGAGGGTTAGCTATATATATATATCTCCTTGAGAATGTGAAATAATTTGACTACATGTAGGCTTTATATATGAGTGGATGAA
>NC_029790.2:75959601-75964186 GCF_000816755.2 Arachis ipaensis
AGTATTCACGCGATCGCGTGCCAAGCACGAATCAGCAGCAATGCGGCCGCACGACTGACGCAACCGCGCGCCTTAAGCAGAACGCACATGACGCGGTCGCATGACTGACGCGACCGCGTGGCAAAGAAAAGCTCCAGATGACGCGATCGCATGACTCACGCGGACGCGTGACAGAGGTCACGTATCAGAATTTACAGAATACGCCCCCAGCGATTTCTGAAGCCCTTTTTGGCCCAGATCCAAGCACAGAAAGCATAGATTAGAGGTTATAAAGTGGAGGAATGCATCCATTCAGGGGGAGCTCGCATAATTTTAGTTTTCAATGATTTAGATTTAGTTGAGAGGGAGATCTTCTCCTCTCTCTCTTAGGATTTAGGATTTCTTCTTGCTTTAAGAGTGACTCTCAATCCAGGTTTTATATTTCTTTGCTTTAAACTTCCCTTTTACTTTATTTATTTATTTCAGTATCTGAGTTGGCTATTTACCTTTATAATTGGATCTATGAATTTCTTCCATGTTGCAGACTGTTATTTGAATTAATGATAATTGAGGTATTTTCAGTTTATGATTGTTCTCTTTGATTTAAGTTACCATTGCTTCCCATCTAAGGATATTTTTATTATTCTATCAATTTTACTTTTTCCCCTTTTGGTTCTGGTTAAGAATTCAGTAACTCAACAGTTATTAAACTCAACATAACTGATGATCGTTATCTTGCTAATTGAGCTGAACTTAAGTAATCCCAACCTTTTCTTAGGAAATAAATAGGATTCAAAGGTCAATTTAATTAGTCCCTTGACTTTCCTTTACCCTAGTAAAGGTTGACCAAGTGGAGTTTAGATTCAACTTTCATTCTAGTAGAGAGAGATAACTACGTTGGACCTCCAACTTCTCTTACCTTGCCAAAAGTATGCTTTACAGTATTTATTTATTTTAATTGCCATTTGCTTTACTTGTCATTCAAATTACTTGGTTCTCATCTTCTAAACCCCGATTACAACCTTTATAGCCAATAATAAGAACATACTTCCTCGCAGTTCCTTGAGAAGACGACCCGAGGTTTGAATACTCGGTTAACAATTTTTAAAGGAGTTTGTTACTTGTGACACCCAAAACCTTTGTACGAAGGGATTTTTGTCGGTTTAGATACTATATCTACAACGCAACTGTTTCTATGAATCTCTTTACTGGTAAAAATCCTAACGTCAGGGGCTAACAAGGGTGATGTAAAAGGTAGGCTAATTTGGGATAAGTGAGCAAATATTTCAAACAATGGCCTCAATCATCTCTTAGTATGTATCTATATTCTATATTGGACATATAGATTAAAACAAAGCAAAGAACATCAGAATAAAAAAGAAGGACGAAACACACAGGAATAAAATTTATGGTTTGAATGTAACCATATAATTAAGCTCAAAACTCACAGGCTGTATGTTCTCTAGCTCAAACATCATATATCAGTTATACATGTCATGCAAGTAGAAATTAAAAGTTCTCATTATTCTCAATGTAAAAAATTTATTTGTTTTGGGTGGCTTTAAAGTTTTAGTGTTCCTCCTTGATGAAATGTTGTTAACTAACTAACATGTTATGTTCTATATACAAGGTATGTGGATTGTTTTTGATTATGTTAAAGTCTCTAGTTTACTTCCTTTTTATTTTCAAATTAACCCAAACTATCATATGCTAAAAGGGTAAACTATACTAATTAATCCACATATTCTATAACTAATAAGCTAGAATTGCAACTAAACTAAATGGCTAGAATATGAACTAAGGTGCAAAATGCAGAAATAAAAGTAAAAACACATGAAAAGAACAATGTATAAGTACTGAAAAATAAAAATAAAAATAAAAGTAAAGATAAAAATACAGAAAAATAACCAAAATAAAATAAAAGAGTCTGTAGTGGTTCACCAAAAAGATACGTCAGAGGTGGCGACCTCCCCACACTTAAAATAAAGTATCGTCCACAATGCTCACTCAAGCCGGGTGTGAAGGAGTGACATCACTGGAAGGATGGGCTGCTGGAGTCTCGGTGGTGGCTTGAGGATCTGCAGACTGGATGAGAGTAGGAGGATCTGTCTGCTGCAATGGAGGCTCTGACTGAATAGGAATCTCTGGATCTGCGGTCTGTATCTGGTGTGGCTCCTCCTGCTGTGGTACAGCCTGCTCCGGTCCTATCTGTGCAGCCTGGGTGGGTGTCTCTTCCTCGTGATCGTCCTCCTCCACCTCAGATGTATCAGAAGGGGTGTCAGGCTCGGAGGGGATGTCTCCGCCGGAACGGATCATCAACTTGACGGGTCGCTTGTTGCGACGCTCCATACGATTCAAGCAGGCGAAGAGTCGATGCACCAAATGGTAAATAGGCTCAGGAGCAGCTGGAGGTGCAGTGGGTGGGGTAGGTGCAGCAGTAGAAGAAGAGGGGGCAGCTGAAGGTGTGGCTGTCTCATCAGAAGAAGTAAGGAATGGAGGTCTGTATTCTAAAGCCAGAAAGTTCCTGCTGTGAGGAATGATCTTCTTGCAGTCTGCAGCATGTGGCTTCTCATCAGCATCCTCCCAAGGCACGTCAGCTCGACGGCCTAGTTGGGTGACCAGGTAAGGGAAAGGGAGGGTGCCTCTGACATGGACCCTGGCCATATAGTGCCGGATGAAACGAGGCAGATACAGGTCCTTACCCTCCATCACACACCAGAGGAGGGTGATCATAGCAGCAGGCAGCTCTGTCTCATGAGTACTCGGCATAATAAAGTTACTTAGGATCTGGTGCCAGAGCCGAGCCTCATCATTCAAGTATATCCGCTTGATTCCTTTAGGCATGGTGGTGTTCTTACCCATGACCCATGGGACAGTAGGGTCAAGGGCTATCCTCTCCTTGACAGCATCCTAGTCAAATCTCAGAAAGTGCATGTCCTCTTCAGCCTTTTGGTAACCGTCAGGCTGATCTGACTTAGGCTGAAGGTGCAGAATATCCTCAATGTCCTCTTCAGTGACCAGTATCTGTTTCCCTCTGAGATTCACTGCATCTAAGGAAGTCTTGAAATAATTGCAGTAAAACTCTCTTACCCAGGAAGCATTGACCTCAGTCAAATTTCTCTCCAAGAAGAACCAGCCTCTTTGTTTGATCTAATCGGAGGTGTACTACTGTAGTTCTTCTGGAATTCTCAAAGTCCTCTCCAGGTACAGATTTTTGGAGGTAGCAAACATTGGATACTTCAGCTCACAGTATCGGTTTGCAAACTTAATTGGATCATTGGCAGGGAGGAGCTGGTCAGCCTTCTCCTGCGGGGTAAAGTACTTTTTCCGCCAGGAGTCATCATGCATAAGCTCCAGGAGAGACATAGAGGATTCACCTCTTTTCCGTTTTCCAGTTGTTGCCTTTCCTTTTCCCTTTCTTTAAGGGTCAGACATTTTGAAAAACAAAAATCTAGGATATGATAAAAGCAGGAAAACAAGTAGGCAAATAATAAGATAAGCACAAAGTGGCAAAGGAGTAGTAGAATTATGAAATGAGTTGAATAATTGTGCAGTTTGGATTGTTTCGGAGTTAAAAAGCTGAGATGAGAGATTACAATCCAAAATGTATTATAAGGAGAATACTTGTTAATTAGGAGCAATAATAATCATGCCATGAGTTAAAAATTGAAAGAGTTAGTCAAAAAGCAGAGGGGAAGTTAGAAAGTTAAAAGTGGTGAAACTTGAAAAAGAGGTTAGAAAGCGAAAATCACTGAGTTAGTAAAAAGAAAGTCAGTGTAAGTGGCATGATGATTGGTTTCTAAGTAACAAGAATTTCACAATTTTAAGCAACAGACAACTCATATTCAAGCAAGGAAATCAAGTTGTTGATGATTCATATTGATATAGAAAAAGCAACAAAAGTGAAATCTAATCATCAATAATGTGATTTATTAATCGAGAAAACAGAGAAATAAGAATGCTGGCCCGTGCATTCATGAATTGGTTTAGGAAGAGCTAAGGAATGCAAAATTGAAAATGCCAAAACCAATACATGAATGAGAATCAAAACGATTTATAGAAAATTGGGCAGCATTTCTGCTAAAATTGGGCGTTCCCAGAAAATAAACAGCAAGCAGAATAGTTCATATAAATTAAAATAAAGCCATAAATAGACATAAATAATATGAATATGAAAGAGCAGTCACAATAGCAGCATGAACAGTAAGAACATCATATGAACAATACTTACATCACAGCAACAGCAGAATTGCGAAAATGATAAAACAAGTAGCAAGAACAGCGCAATTAAACAGGCCTAAATCCACTAACCACTTCCTAGCTACCTAAACACCTAGAATCCACTACAACATACATCTCTAACTATTCTAAATTTAAACATAAACTGAAAAAAATATGCAGATAACTATGAATGAAAGAAAGTGGCGTTCGGCGGAACCTGGTAGGCATATGAACTAAGCTAGGGAACTGAGAGATGGCGGGGGTGTGGTTGCGGTGGTGCTGGGAGGGGCACGGTGGTGCGGTGGCGGAATAGGGCTGCGTGGTGGTGGTGGTGGCTGTTTGTGGTGGCGGGGGGAATTCGGGTAAGGTGACTGGTGGAGGGGGG
>NC_029790.2:75964245-75977194 GCF_000816755.2 Arachis ipaensis
AGGGGGTTGTTAGAAAGTTAAAAGTGGTTTTAAATTGAAAAAGAGGTTAGAAATAAAAAATCAGTGAGTTAGTAAAAAGAAAGTTAAGGTAAGCGGCATGATGATTGGTTTCTAAGTAACAAGAATTTCATAATTTGAAGCAACAAACAACTCATATTTAAGCAGGGAAATCAAGGTGTTGATGATTCATATAGATATACCAATAACGAAAATTTGAAATCAAATCATTAATAATGTGATTTATAAACCGGGGAAACAAAAGGAATAAGAATGCTGGCCCGTGTATTCATGAATTGGTTTGGTGAAAGCTAAAGAAAGCAAAATTGAAAATGCCAAAACCAAGACATGGATGAGAATCAAAATGATTTATAGAAAATTGGGCAGCATTCCAGCTAAAATTGGATGTTTCCGGAAAATGAACAGTAAGCAGAATAGTTCATATAAACTAAAATAAACTGCAAATAGATATAAATAATATGAACATGAAAGAGCAGTCGCAATAGCAGCATGAACAGTCAGAACATCATATGAACAATACTTAGATCACAGCAACAGCAAAATTGCGAAAATTATAAAACAAGTAGCAAGAACAGCGCAATTAATCAGGCCTAAATCCACTAACCACATCCTAGCTACCTAACCACCTAGAATCCACTACAACATACATCTCTAACTATCCTAAATTTAAATATAAACTGAAAAAAATATGCAAATAACTTATGAATGAAAGAAAGGTGACGTTCGGCGGAACCTGGTAGGCGTATGAACTAAGCGAGGGGACTGAGAGATGGCGGGGTGTGGTTGCGGTGGTGGTGGGAGGGGCACGGTGGCGCGGTGGCAGAACAGGGTGGTCGGTGCGGCGGTTGGTGGCTGTTTGGTGGCAGAGGGGTTCCGGGTGGAGGTAATGGTGGAGAGGGGGTTCAGGAGGGGGAAAGGAAGGGGGTGAGGGTGATGGTGGTGGGAGGCGCAGCAGTGACGGCGCGGTGGTGGTGGTGGTCGCGGAGGGGGCAGTGGTGGTGGAGGGAAGAAGAGAAGAGAAAGAAAAGAAAGAGAGGGAAGGAAGAAGGGGGGTGGCGTCGCGGTTGTGGCTGGGTGGTCGAGGGTGGTGCGGCGGTTGGAGGTGGTTGGCTGGGAGTGGTGGTGGTTGGGGGGTAGGTTGCAGAGAAGAAAGGAAGAAGAAGGGGAATGAGGGGGCGCGACGGGTAGGGTTTCGCGTCACTGGGGGTTAGTAAATTTGAATCCACGCGAATGTGTGGGGCACGCGGTCGCGTAGCTAGGGTGTTTGGGGGTTGACGTGATCGCGTGAGTGACGCGATCGCATGGAATGAGTAAAAGGGTGAATGACCCGGTCGCATGAGGCATGCGACCGTGTCGCTGGAAATTGTGCTAAACGCACAATTCCAGCATCGTTTCAGCGCAACTCTCTGTCTCTTTTGGGGTGTTGTGCAATCCACGCGACGCAAACGCGTCGCTCACGCTTTCGCGTGTGATGGGCGTTTAGCAAGTGACGCGTTCACATTAGGGACGCGAACGCGTGGGCCGTTTTGTGCTAAACGCACAACAGCCGCACGATTCTAGCCCAGATTTCTGGGCGTTGGATTTTTACGCCGATTTCCACATCACACGGCCGCGTGAATGACGCAGATGCGTGGGGGTGTTTTCGCAACTGACGCGAACGTTTTAGCAATGCAATCGCGTCGCACGCCTTTTTTTTTATGCAACTATGCAATATGCAATGCTAATTCAAATTCTATGAATAACATCCAGGTTCAATAAAAATAATATAACATAAAATCAAATAGTACGAAATAAAAATTGAAAAAGAACGAGCATACCATGGTGGGTTGTCTCCCACCTAGCACTTTTAGTTAAAGTCCTTAAGTGGGACATTGGATGAGCTTCCTGTTATGGCGGCTTATGCTTAAATTCATCCAGAAATCTCCACCAATGTTTGGAATGCCAACAGCCTCCGAGGTCCCAAACTAGGCATGTGAAGCCCTTGAGTAGCTTCAAACAGGTTTTCAGGCTCCCGGGGTGACGAATATCAGAATATTTTCCAGGATCCCAAACTTTGCTTTTAAATCTACCTTCGTCTTGATCTATATTTTTCCATCCGAACGGTTTAGAAATTAGATTCTCACCAAGATGACCAAACGTTTTCCGAGATCCATTCGATTGAACATGATACCAATTCGTGCACTTCAAATTAAAGCGTGGAACCTTATTGAACCCTGTGCACTAGCTCTGAGTACGAGCCATTTTCCTCTTACTCTTAAAGCCGCAGAGAGCTCTAAGCTGGCCATCTGTTTCAAGCAAACCATATTCAAGTGGAAAAGTAAAGTTAAAGGTTAAGGATTGTACCCACTTGAAGCTTGTATTGGGTGGTAATGGCCTTGGGGTAGGTGTTTCCAGTGGTTCTGTAAGTTCTACTCCCTTGTAATCTTCTGCGAATTCCTCAACTTCTTTGCAAAATTCTTCAAATGCAACCACGTCTTGATTAAAGTCTTCGACATCTTCCGCATTACTCAAGTCATAAGTTGGAGGTTGAGAAAAATCTACCTCGACATCATCTTCGTATTCACTTGGATAAGGTTCTTCAATCTTAGAGAATTCACTTGCGGATGCAAGTTTATTACTAGGAGAACTTGACTTGAGACTATCATCATCAAGGAAATTTGCGTCTTGGGTCATTCCGTCTAGTTCTTCATAAAATACCTGCTTTGGGGTTTGTGCACTATCCTCCTTAGCATCAATTGTAACGTCCTTGACGGAATTCTTCACAACTCTGGATTCCCATAGAGGTTCAACATCTCCTAAATCTTCAATCATTACTTCTTCTTCTTGGGTAATTTGAGCTTCCTCTAATTGTTCCAAAACAAAGTTATGCTCATTACTGCCCTATGGGTTTCTAGTGTCTCCTTCATGCTACGTTCGTCATTAGATTCTCCGCATAAAGCTATTGGAGTTCCTTGAGTGTCTAAACGTCTGGAAGACAATTGATGTATTGCTTGCTCCAGCTGATGAAGGGTTGTATGAAGTTGATCTACTGTTTCCTTGAAGCAAACCTATGATTCTCAAGGTGATGGATTTGGACATGGTACTTAGGGAAGTGGTGGTGTTTGGGAGTAATTGGATTGGAATTGGGGTAAATAAGGATCATATGGTGGTGAATGGTGAAAAGGAGCTTGTGAGTGTGGTGGTTCAAGGTTATGTTGAGAGGATGGTCTATAGGCATAGGGTGGGGCTTGTTGGTAGTTACAAGGTTGTCCACCATATCTATTAGCTTGGTATGCATTGTAAAGCGGTCCTCGTCTGTGATACTGTGGAGGGTGTTGTTGCCTAAAGGGTTGATCAAATCCTCTTGGCTCCATCCATCTTTGATTTCTCTGACCTTGATGCATGTTCCTGCTATAACTTCCGTTCCCTTCAACAATATTAGAACCAAACTCAAATCGAGAGGGGTGAGAATTCATAGTAGCTAATGGAAATAAAAGGAGAAAACAAAAACAAATAAACAAGTAAAAGAAAAATATTAACAATAACCAATAATAAGGCACACATTTGCAGTTCCCCGGCAACGGTTCCATTTTGAAGAGAGAACTTTTGCGTGGTCTAGAAATTCGCAGATAAAGCCTCGTTGCAGGTATAGCTTCTAAACCAACAAAAATCCTTTCTTACAAACGTTTTGGTTGTCACAAGTAACAAACCCCTAAATAAATTGATAACCGAAGTATTTAAACCTCGGGTCGTCTTCTCAAGGAATTGCAGGGAGGTATGTTCTTATTATTGGTTATAATTTTTGTAAATTGGGGTTTTGAAAGTAAGGAACAAGTAATTTAAATGACAAATAAAATAAATTAATAATAATAAAATCTCTTGGCAAGGTATAAGAATTTGGAATTTCTATCCTAGTTATCCTTATCAGGTGTGATGAGAATTAGATTTTAATCCCACTTAGTTAAGTCAAGTGCACTAATTAGCTTGATCCTCAAGTCCTAGTCAATCCCTGTGGGAAGACTAGCTTTAGAGTGATCTAGATCAATTAGGAATCTGCCAATTTCGACCACTGCTAAGTTTGACAACTCAAGTGTTACCAATTACTTAACCAAAGCCAAAAGGAAGAAAATATCTAAATTAAATTAAGAGCATTCATAAATAGAATAAAACAATCATAAACTGAAATACCTAAAATTATATTAAATAGAAAATCAAATCTAAACATGAATGGTTCATAAGCCAAATTGGCAACAAAAGTAATTAAAGGAAAGCATTAAAATATCTGGAAGTAAAAGAGAAATATAAAGTAAAAAGAATATTGAACCTGATAAAGAGTCGGAATACCAAATTGAAATAACAAGAAATCCTAATCCTAAAACCTAAGAGAGAGGAGAGAACATCTCTCTCTAAAAACTACATCTAAAATTATGAAAAGTGAATAATTGGAGATCTCCCTTTTATTGGATGCATTCCCCCACTTCATAACCTCTAATATGTGCCTTCTGGACTTGGATCTGGGCCAAAAAGGGCTTTAGAAATTGCTGGGAGCGTTTTCTGTAATTTCTGGTGCGTGGCGTCCGCGTGTGTCACGCGGTCGCGTCTTCTGAAGTTTTTGATAAACCCATATTTTATGATATATTTTGTGCCTAATTTAAGTGATTTATTCAATCCTTCATTCACTTATTCATGTTAATTGCATGGTTTTACTTTCCCTTCCTTATTTTGTGATGAATGTGAAAAACATGTTTCCTATGCTTTAAAAGTAATTATTTTAATTACCCTTTACTTCCATTCGATGTCGTGATTCGTGTGTTGAGTAGTTTCAGATCTTCTAAGGCAGGAATGACTTAAAGGATGGAAAGGAAACATACAAAATTGGAAGGAAAGCATAAAATGGAGTTTTTGAAGAAACTGGCAGTGACGCGATCGCATGAGCGACGCGGCCGCATGGCAGCGCGAAATGGTAGTGACGCGACCGTGTGATTGACGCGATCGTGCGCCTCAAGCGAAACGCATATGATGCGGACGCATGACTGAAGCGACCGCGTGATAAGGAAAACTCCAAATGACGCGACCGCGTGACCCATGCGGACGCGTGACAGAGGCCACGCACCAGAAATTACAGAAAATGCTCCCAGCGATTTCTGAAGCCCTTTTTGGCCCAAATCCAAGTCCAAAAGGCACAGATCAGAGGTTATGAAGTGGGAGAATGCATCCATTCAGAAGAGAGTCTCCAATTAGTTAGTATTCATGAATTAGATGTAGTTTTGAGGGAGAGGTTCTCTCCTCTTTCTTTTAGGATTTAGAATCAGGATTTCTTTTGCTTTCAGGATTATCTCTTTTTATCAGGTTAAACATTCCTTTTTATTTATCTTCTCAATTTAGTTTATGAATTCTTCCATGTTACAGATTACTCTTTGAATTAATGTTATTTGAGGTATTTCAGTTTATTATTGCTCTCTTTTATTTATGTTACTGTTGCTTCCAATCTGAAGACATTTTTATTCCAGTAGATTTACTTTTTCCCTTTTGGCACTACAAGAAAAAAGGCCTATGGCCACACTTTTTTCTTGCCACGCTTCAAAAGTGTGGCCAAAAGTGGTCAATGGCCACGCTTTTATGAGGGTGGCGATAGATTAGAGATTTGGCCACTTTTTTTATTGCCATGCTTCAAAAGCGTGGCGAAAAGTATCAACAGCCACACTTTTGTAAGGGTGGCAACTTATCCAATGGATATGGTTCGAGGCAGGATAACTGTACAGGTACATCTTTACCTTCATTTTTCTGTTTACCAATTGCTTGGTTTGCAAATCACATAGAGAGAAGATATAACATTGGTTTTCTTCGTGTTCTTTGTGCTCTACTACTCTTAATATTTATAGTATGCTTTTTGTTATATTTGCAGACAGAGAAGTCCCCTTACCAGTACAGAGGGATGTTCCATGCTTTGACAACTGTGCTTAGGGAAGAAGGCCCGCGTGCTTTATATAAGGGTTAGCTTCCTTCAGTCATTGGAGTTGTGAATAATCTTTTCATTTTTACTTCTTTACAAAGTTGATGATTACAATCATGATCATAATGGCAAATATGACAAATCTTAATATTGTGCTTGGGCAATTCATGCAACTGATATAATTAACTCCCTAAAGTTCTCCACCCCCTCCTCTCCTGCTGTAGTGGCTGTAGTGCTGTTATTAGAATTAATGCTTTCTTATTTTTAATTATTTTTCCTGTTTTCCAGGTTCCATTGTAGCTCTAAACTTTGCTGTTTATGAGTCTTTGAAAGATTGGTTAGTTAAATCCAATCTATTTGGTCTAGTGCAAGATTCTGAGTTGAGTGTGACAACTCGCCTGGCATGTGGTGCTGCACCTGGAACTATTGGGCAAACTGTTGCTTATCCCCTTTGAAGTACCTTTAGATTGAAGGTGTGAGTATCATTTTAGAGAAGCCAATCCATGCATGTTGTTAGAATTTTAATTGGGGATTCTGGAGTATTACACTCTTGCTTCTTCTTGTCTTATGTCTTACTTTATCTTTTGTAACTTAAACATGTTTTTTGTTCCCTTGTTGATTTTGCTATTTCGGGGAAGCTGTGAAACATTTTGGTCCTGGTCCTAGTGTTCCTCACAGCCATACCAAGCCTTATGTACGATCTAAGGGAAGGAAGTTTGAGAGGGCTAGAGGAAGAAAGAACAACAAAGGACTTAGTGTTTAAGTTGTATTGTTTCTGTATTTTTCTACCGTTTTTAGTTTTGGAATTTGAACTCGAAATTTATTTTGTATTTGAATATTAGTTTATTAATGTATAAAATAATTAAAGCAAAAATTATGTCACTAATAAAAATTGTCTTGCAATAAAAATTGCACACTATATTTATAGGTTTGGTAATAAAAAAGGATTAAAAATTTATATTGTGTAGTAATTAAGATCAAGTAAGAAAAAGAATTTTTTTTTAATTTAACAAGCCTTTCGCCACGCTTTTAAAGCGTGGCTGTATATCTCCCTATCGCCATGCTTCAAAAGCGTGGCCATATCTCTACCTATCGCCACGCTTTAAAAGCGTGGCCGTATTTCTCACCTACAGCCACGCTTTTACAAGTGGCCGTTTGTAAAAAAGCGTGGCAAACAAAAAGCGTGGCAATAGGCTACAAAAAGTGTGGCGATAGAGCAACTGCCACCCTTTGATAGTCACCCTTTCAAAAGCGTGGCGGTAGCTCAAAAAGCGTGGCGAAAAGCTATCGCCACGCTTTTTTCAGCTTTTCGCCACGCTTTAAAAGCGTGGCAATAGACATGTTTTCTTGTAGTGTGGTCTTGGTTAAGAAATCAGTAACTCAGGAGTAATCAAACTCAACGTGATTGATAATCGTTATCTTTGCTAATTGAATTGAACTTCAATAATCCCAATCTTTCTCTAGGAATTAACTAGGAATTGAAGATCAACTTAATTAGTCACTTGACCTTCCCTTGCTCTAGTAAAGGTTAACTAAGTGGAATTAAGGTTCAATCTTCATCATCATTGATAAGGATAACTAGGATAGGACTTCTAATTTCTCATACCTTGCCAAAAGTGCGTTTTAAAGTTATTTATTTACTTTACAATCTTTTACTTATTTTAATTACAATTTAAATTACTTGTTCCTCATCTTCAAAACCCCGATTTACAATCTTCATAACCAATAATAAGAACATACTTCCCTGCAGTTCCTTGAGAAGACGACCCGAGGTTAAATACTTCGGTTATCAATTTATTAAGGGGTTTGTTACTTGTGACAACCAAAATGTTTGTAAGAAAGGTTGATTGCTTGGTTTAGTAACTATACTTGCAACGAGAGTTTACTATAACTTCTAAACCATCAATCTTCAGTTCTCTTTCAGTTTTCCTTATCACGCGTTTGCTTCGGTCATGCGTCTGCGTCATATGTGTTCTGCCCATGGCGCGCGTCCGCGTCAGTCATGCATTCGCGTCGCTATCTTTTCGCGCTAGGCATGTGGCCGCGTCGTCCATGCATTTGCGTCGCTGCCAGTTTCTTCAAAAACTCCATTTTGTGCTTTCCTTCCATTATTGTATGTTTCCTTTCCATCCTTTAAGTCATTCCTGCCTTAGAAGATCTGAAACTACTCAACACACAAATCACGGCATCGAATGGTAATAAAAGGTAATTAAAATAAATAATTTCAAAGCATAGGAAACATGTATTTCACATATATCACATAATAAGGAAGGAAAAGTAAAACCATGCAATATCAATGAATAAGTGGGTGAAGGATTGAATAAATCTCTTGAATTGAGCACAATATATGTCATAAAATATGGGTTTATCAGTGCCTTAGAGCACTAAAAATTTTTGAGAAAAACAGAGCATGTGCGTGCGCACGCACCTGTGCGTACGCACACAACCCCAATTTTCATGTTCTGTGCACGCATACCATCAATGCGGCCTCTGTTGGGAGCGTTAGCACACCTTGTGTGGCCGCATCCCCGTTCATTTGCCACTTGTGCGTCCGCACGGTCCTGTGTGCGTACGCACGCATGGCGTGACAGCTGGCAATCGTGATGCTTCAAGAAAAAAAAAATTTGGCTTTCTTTGCGTGGGCACGGGCTGTGCCCATGCACACCTCAAAAAATGGCCTCTGGTCACGGCGTTAGCACGCATAGTGTGAACGCACAACAATTTTTATTTTTCTCAACGACGCGTACGCGTTACCCACGCGCACACGTCACCTTGCTTTTTCCCTCTCCCACGCGCGCACGTCCCTTCACGCGTACGCGTCGCCCTTCATTTTTCGTCATCCCACGCGCACGCGTCCCTGACACGTACGCGTGACCCCTTGTGCGGCTGCACACCCCTTTGTGCGTCCGCACGCCCCTGTTTTCTCACCACTACACTTCTTTTCTTCTCTTCTCTCTACTTCTTCTTCTCTTCTTCCTTCCACCCTTCTCTTCTCTTGCCTTAGCACTCTTCTCTACTTGCTCCACTTTATTTTGTTTGCATTTCATTTCTATTTTAGTAATTATATTAGCTTTTGTTTAGTTGTTTGTCGATTTAATAAGTGGCAAGTGTTTGGTTTATGTTAATTGGGTTTCTTCTTGATTGAATTTCATCAATGCACTTATACACACCTAATTGGATTTGCACATTTACATGTTGTGTATGAGGTGAAATTTTTATAAGTGCATAATGAATTTAGTGAATTGAGTTGAACTATTTATTCATCATGGTTTTTAGTGAATATAATCACATAACAAGGTATTTGTTCCTTGTTAATGCTTTGCATTTTTTTTTTGAGTCGACTTGACTTGATTCTTATCAAGATTTGTCACTTTTTGTAACAAGCACCTTATGCATGTGATTATTTCGTTATTCCTAAGGGTGAATAAGTAGTCTCTTTTCATCATTGAATTGGTTATTGTTAATTGTGCCATTTTCTATTAACTTTGCGCTTTCACTTGCACAATTTCAATATCCAATATCTCAAACACTCAATTCACTTTTAAGGTTCCTTAGGGTTACTTGTGCTTTAAGTTTTGGTTTTTCCTTACTTGCACCCTAGGCCTTTTAATTGAGGAACATGCTATTTCTTCTGCTTTTGTGGTTATTGTTTATCCGATCAATGTGTTTGTGTTCTAAATTGTGCGTGCATTTAGAATACACACATTGCCTTTTATCATACCACACACATCTTACCTTTCCTCAATTGTTGTTTCTTTGTCTACAAAGCAACCGGAGCCCCCGGAGCCCACCCGCTGAAGGTGGAGCCGCAAAGCCCTTCATCCCTCGAATTATGTGCATGCACGGAGGACCGTGCATTATTTAAGTGTGGGAGAGGATCGCTAATTTCAAGGGGGTAAAATTTCTTTTCTTAGACACTTTGCAACATTCCTTTTTGTTCATATTTCTTCAATTTTTGCAATCTTTTTTCTTGTTTGTATTTTGTTTGGTTTGATTTGTTTGTATATATCTCCTTAATGCTTATAGTTATATGATAGTAAATACTTGCATGTTGCATGTTAGATTGAATAATTTTGGTAAAACAACAAAAAATTTTCAAGAAATCTCTTTTTGGGCACTCCATTGATGAGATTTGAAATTATTTTTTAACTTGCTTGAAGTATCTTTTTACGGAACATAGAAAAGAGCTTGAACAAATACCAAGTGAGATTTGAGCTTAAATTGTGTGGTTGCATATTTTCAATCACAAATTTTGTTATTGTATGTTATAAACTCCTTTTATGATTGTTGTAACACCCTAATATTCAAATCCTTATGCTCGAGTCATAAGTCAATGATATTACGGTGGTACGACTCTCAGGTGGATTTTTAATATATAAAAGTAGGTAATTTCAAAAGGAGTATTAATCGAGAAGCCTGAAAAGAGTAGAAATAAAATCGCGAAGACGTATCACTCACGTTTCGACAACAAAAGATAAACCGTGAAGCCGAAAGCGATATACGGACAAGGCGTAGAGGAGATTAAAAGGTAGATAACAGATAGATACATATAACATAAGTAAATAGCCACTAGTCGCGACCCGCGAAGTTTAGGCCGGCTAGGGTACGGTATAAAAGTAGTTGACAACAGTATATCCTAATCTCTCCCGAAGGAAACATGAGAGCCTCTATAGGCAAATTCAAAAGAGTTCAATACATAATATAATCTTTTCAAAACAAAGGTGGAGAGATTCTAAGCAAAACACAAAGTAGAGAAAATAAAGATCTTCGCCGTCTCTTAGACGACCCACAACTCACTTCTGAGCACCTGGACCTATATCTGAAAAACAAGAGATATATACGGAATGAGAACCCCGGGCCCATGGGTTCCCAGTACGGTAAAAGTGCCAAATAAATACAATGCACTGCAATAAAAACTCACTAAGCATCCTAAACTCCTTCACCAATTATCCATCCTAGGTCCTCGCTAATCCATGAATAGGCAACTGTCATAAGGGAGTGCTAAATCTAATTCATGTTTCACATGTTTCCCAACTCGCTGACTCTTCCATGAATCAGACTCAGAATCATAAGCAAAACCATCACCAGTTGTTCTACCTCAACAATTCTATATCAATACATCATACCTTCACCTAGAGCTAGTGAAACCACATCACTGCGTCTACCCAGGGAGTTCAAATTATCTCATTCAATGATCATCATCATGCAATCGCATCATCGATTCATCTCAACAAGAACAGCCCTCAACATCCACCGACACCAGCATGAGGGCCTCCCAGTTGTACAAACACAAGCAATACAGGCAAGTAATACACAAATAAGGTACAAGTAGAACAAGTAGCACATAATCAGGTAACATAGCATATGTGATGTAGAAATCCAAAACAAATAGGCAAACCCAAACAATTCAAACATATGCAAATGATGAATGCCTGCCCTATGGCTGATGATATCATCTGTCGGTTATATAGCCAACCCGACATGTCCTGGTAGCTAACCATTGGACAGAAACACCCCTTGCGGAGCAAGTAGGTTTGAGCTACAACCCCCTTGCTACTGCCCGCTCAACCCAGAGCCAGTGGAATAACCACTACTGCGGCTACTACCCAGGCGGGTGTTTACAAGCTCAACCTGGAGCGAGTGGATTCACCACTACTGCCGCTACTACCCAGGCGTCACAATCTCTGACTTGGAGCAAGTGGGACGAACCACAACCCTTGCTACTGCCCAGGATCTCAAAACATATATTCGTTCAGTTTAAAAGCAATCATCATTGTTGTCAAATCTCAAACATTAACCTGGAGCAAGCGGGATGAACCACCACCCTTACTACTACCCAGGTATCACAAATACACATTTATTCAAAACTCCATAATTAAACTCATTTATCATAAACATCCTTTCCCGTCTCATACCCGGAGCAAGTGGACAACACCACTGCCTACTACCCGGGGTCACACATCACATTTCAACATTTTCCATTATTATCCATTTAACACATTCATTCATTAATCATATATGCTTTTATACTCAGCCATAACCAATAATGGATTTGCCATAACACGGCAATAACTCAGCCATCCGACTCATGGTTCAATCAAGAACCAGCCATTTATCAATAAATATAGCCCTTCGGCTCATGGCATACACGGTACTTCCACCGTCATCCTCCATATCTCATATAATCATCTTTGATCATCATTGATCATAACTTTTCCCCTTGCTTCACTCGCAAGTTACCACATCCCCTAGCTCTTTTCTTATTGCTAGGCATATCATAATGATTTAATACATTAGGAGTGAGATCGGAGGCTTAGAAGCATGAGATTTGGCTTTTAAAAGTCAAAAATCAACTTTGGCATGAAAACAGGGCCACGCGTACGCGTACTCCACGCGCACGCATGGATGGCCACAAAACTCATCGACGCGCAAGCGTCATACGCGCGGACGCGCGGATTGAAAAATAGCCAAACGGCGCGTATGCGTCGGCCACACGTACGCGTGGGTGCACTTGCGCCCCAGGCACAAAACTGGCACAACTCTGGCACAACTCTCGGGAAAATGGCTGGGCATTTGGTGCAGCGCATTGACACGCCCGCGCACACCACGCGCACGCGTGGATGGTGCCTTCTTGAAGAACGACACGTACGCGCCAAGTACGCCTACACGTGGAGGGTCATTCTGCTAAAAATTTTCTAAGTTAAAAGCTGCAGAATTCACAGATTCAACCCCCCATCTCCCAACGGACATAACTTTCTCATTTTAAATCGTTTTTCGCCCGTTCTTTGAACGACATGGACATCCCGGATCCAATTTCACTTCTAAACAAGTTTGGTACAAAACGAAAATCCGTAGTCCAAGTTATGTCCCGTCAAAGCATACCCAAAAACCATGTTTTCACACAAAACCACAAAGTGCCATTTTCAAAACAAGCCATTTTCAACTCTTTTCAAAATCAACCAAAACATGCCAATTTCTTCCTTTTTTGAAATCAATCAA
>NC_029790.2:75983326-75990669 GCF_000816755.2 Arachis ipaensis
ACGGACATAACTTTCTCATTTTAAATCGTTTTTTGCCCGTTCTTTGAACGACATGGACATCCCAGATCCAATTTCACTTCTAAACAAGTTTGGCACAAAATAAAAATCCGCAGTCCAAGTTATGTCCCATCAAAGCATGCCCAAAAACTATGTTTTCACACAAAACCACAAAGTGCCATTTTCAAAACAAGCCATTTTCAACTCTTTTCAAAATCAACCAAAACATGCCAATTTCTTCCTTTTTTGAAATCAATCAAAATATACCAAAATCAACATCAAGCCTCCTCAACTCATACATTAACACCTTACCACAATTTACAAAACTGCCATATAACCATTTTTACCCATTTCAAACAAATGGCTAAATTACAAACACATTAGCATGTCATACATCCTTCCTCATCCCAATTTCCAACAATACTATTTCCAATCAACCATCATTATGTATAATCAATATCATACTCACTATCACGTGGTTTCACCCACAAATCAACCTTAATCATTCCTCAAGCATATATCACAACATACATATCTCTCATGCATCATCATGCCATCAAGGCATCAATAATCATAATCACATATATGACCACATAATATATCTCAACCAAAACCAAACATACCTCATCTACATAATTTCACCCAAAATTACCAAATTCCACACTTCAACTCCTCAAACCTTATTATTCAATAACCAACCTAATCATTCATATATTCATTATCTAAAATTCATCCAATCACTTGTGTCATCATACAATGCACACGTCAACTTACCTTCCTTACCTCTTTTCGGCCTCCGGCCCAATTTCACAATTTAAATGCATAAACCACAAATCAATACTCATTACCCAATACATCAAATTTTCAATACACCAAGCATACAAGGCCACACAATTCTCAACCCAATCATTAATTCACATTACATACCAACTATGCATATTAGCACCAACCATTTACACAATCCAAACTTAATCCTAGGGGCATCTAGCTTAGGAATTCTCATCACACCACACGGTACTTAAATGAAACTTAAACCGTACCTCTTGTAGCCAAACTAATTGAGCTTCTTCTTTGGAAGTCTTCACCAACCTTAGCTCCAAGCCTCACCAAAGCTCCTCAAGCAATACCAATCTCCCAATTGTGCACCAACATCACCAAATATACTAACATAACCAATATCACATACATACATCAACCTAGGGCTCATAAAAATGACAAATCACAAGGGTTTGAGCACTTCTTACCTCAGCCCATATGAGGTAGGGATAGAACCCGCTTAGAATCCATGTTGGAGTATCCCTAAACACCCAAAATCACAAGATTTCAACACTAACTACCCAAAAACGTGTAACAGTGAAGAATTTCAAAAACTGGGCAGAGATGAATGGAATACTCACCACAAAACTTAGATAGAATTGTAGAGGATGAGAAGAGCGATGTGTGGCTGCAAACGGCTCGTCAATCGGAGCTCCGTAGCTCAAGTTATGGTGGTTTGAAGATCAAAGAGAGTTAGGTTTTCTCTCTTCTCTTCTCTCTTCCCAAATCAGCGCCCCAACCCTTCCTTTTAGGGTAAAATGAGCTGAAATGCTCATAACTAATATTTATATATGTTGGGTCTTGGGCCCACCTAGGCCCGGTTCACTTATTTTTGTCCGTTGGCCCAATTTTGGGCCAAAACCCTTTAAGATTAGCGCTCTAAATCGCACTTTAAAAATTTCTACCTCCCCTAATTATAATTCCTCATTTCTTAAACTTATTTACTCATAATCAATTTTCTCAGCTGTAGTACCAGACAGATCTTAGCTGGTACTGCCGGTCAAAATTCTACTGCGCGCTTTTACGCAGAAAACTATGTTTTCCAACTCTGAAAAATTCACTGAATCCAAATATCATATTTAAATTATCAAATTCCAATTGCCAAATCTTCCAACCATATTCGCTCCTATTGAACTTATTATTTAATTAATTTCGGTTAGACCGGGTATTACAATTGTGATCTTAGATTTACTTTAGTCTATATGTCCTATATTTGTTGTTTTGGATTGCATTTAGTATGATTGAGGCCATCTTTGTATAGCTCACTAACCCATATGGCCAATCCTTACATCTACCTTTTTGAACCACTTTTTGAGCCTTTAATTCCCCTTTGTTCTCATTATAAGCACATCATTCACCCTAAGTGAAAAACCATTATGTCCATTGATTGTATCTTTGATTAGCTTGGGTTTGAGTGTGTGTGTTAATCAAGTGTGAGAGAATTTGTGGGAAATCATTGGTAGTTAGTTTGGATTTTCATTGAGAATATTTGGTAAAATGGGTAAACACTCATGCATCAACTATTAAAAACATATGCATCTCTCTTTGATGATAAAAGAAAAATTTTGATGTACATACTTTGTTTACAAAAAAAAAAAAAACAAAAAAACATAAAAAACAAAAAAAAAAAAAACAAAAAAACATAAAAAACAAAAAAAAAAAGAAAAAAAATGATAATAAGAATAAGAGATGCATATATGGTTGAATTGAAAGGAAGTGCATGAGTAAATGTGAGAAAGGGATAAATGGGTAGCTAGGATTGTTTTGTTATGTACATAGGATGATATATAGGATTAGATGGGATACTTGAGCTAATCAAAGATCCAATCTATTAACCCACTTAACCATATTAATCCTACCCTTACCTAAGCCCCATTACAACCCACAAAAGTCCTCATGATATTTGCATCCATGCATCAAATATTAGTTGATTGTTAGACGACTTGCAAATCTTTGAGAAACATGATTAAAGGAGGATTGAGTGATTAAACCCTACACACTCAGTGATTAGAGTGTAAACACATCCAGTGAGGGTTTCAATTGCTCAATTCTATGTTTCCATTGCCTATATTGTGTCTTCTTGCAAGTTGTTGAACTTAATTTTTGAAAATTTCAAATCAAATCTTTTGGAAATTGATCATATTGCTATATTTGCTTTGTCTTGGCCCTAAAGCTTTATTTTGGATTGATTGAGATTCTTTTGTTTGTTTTTACCAAACTCAATAGGAATCATAGTATAGATATAAATAGCTAGCATTTAGTATAGTTACATGCACATAAGTAGTTGCATTAACTAAATCATTTACCCCTTCATTTGTATCCTTTGGTTGTGTTTAAGCATGAGGACATGCTTGGATTAAGTGTGCGGGAATTGATGAGTCAATATTTTACGATATATTTTGGTTTGATTTGAATAGATTTCATTACATAAACCCACATTTATTCATCTAAATAGCATGCTTTTGAGATTTCTTCCTAAATTGTGCTTGAAAGTGAAAACATGTTCTTTTATGCTTAATTTAGTCAATTTTAATTCACTTTAATCCCATTTGGTGCCTTGATGTATTTATTGAGTGATTTTAGGTTTCCAAGGCAAGTATGCATTGAAGGAGTTAGGAAAAGAGTATGCAAAAGGGAAGAAACCATGAAGAAATGAAGTTTGGAAGTTTCAGCACCCGTGCGTACGCACAGAAGGGATTTGCGAGCGATGCGTACGCGTGACCCACGCGTACGTGTGGATGGATTTTTGCGCAGTGACGCGTACGCGTGACCCGAATTACATTAGCTCATTAATTGTAAATCGCTGGGGGCAAATTTTGGGCCTCCAGTCCAACTCATTTCTGAAGCTATATGAGGTCAAAGTGAAGCTGAATGAAGGGGGGCAATTAGGTTTAGCTTTTATGATATTTTCTCTTAGTTTCTAGAGAGAGAAGCTCCCCCCACTCTCTAGAATTAGGGTTTTTTAGCTTAGGTTCCTTTTAATTTCAGCACTTTAATTCTTGCTTTAGTGTAGTTCATTTATGTTTCTATGCTTTATTGTCTTTATCTTCTTCATCTCCTTTGTTATTTTCTCTTTTATGTCAATTTTCATGTTATGAACACTTTTGTTATTTTAATTCTAATTAATGCATATTTATGTTTCCATGTCATTTATTGCTTTCTTTAGTTGTCATTGTCATTTTCTTGCTTTTGGTATTTTAGATTTTATTTTTAATACAATTTAATATTATTTTATTTTCATGCACACCAAGTGTTTGATAAAATGCTTGGCTTAGTTTTCACTTAGTTTTTCTTAACTCTTGGTTTGGAATTGTTGACTTTGGTGATCCTTGAGTCATTGATGTCTATTCTTGTTTGATACATTAGAGTAGTTAGTTGATTTGGTCTCCCTTGACTCTATGTGACCCCTTAGTGTTGACATAGGACTTAGGGATTGAAATTTACTATGATTATTTGACTTATCTTCAATGTAAGGTTGACTAAGTAGGATTAACTCTTCATAATCATCATGTGTTTGTGGTCAATGGCTAGGATAGGTAGCCTTAGCTCTCAATTACTTTCCAAGATGTTTTCTTGCATTTGAAGTTTCCTTTCCTTGCATTTAATTTCTTGGACTTTTATTGCTTTGATGTTTAATTTCTTACATGTTTAGTTTTCACACTCTTGGTTGAGAAATTGGGTGTTTCGGTGGAATTGAGTTGTGGATGTCCATTTCGCATAGTGTGAGAATAGTTAATTGGTTTGGTTTCCATTGACGCTAGTCTTTCACTAAGTAATTAGTGAGTTGACTAGGACTTATAAATTGAGACCAATTATGCTCTTTTGACCAATTCGCAAGGAGGATTGACTAATTTGGATTGATTCTACACAATTGCCATGTTTGTGGTCCACAACTAGGATAGGAATCCTAAATTCCCCAATTCTTGCCAAGAATTGCCATTTACATTCCTTGCATGTTTATTTGCTTTCTTGCATTTTGCATTTCTTGCCAATTGCTATCATCCAATCCCCATGCTCTCTCTCATAGCCAATAATTGTACATTTCATTGCAACACCTAGGGAATACGACCTGAGATTTAATTACTCTCGGTTATTTTGTATTGGATTTAAAATTTGATCTTGAGAATTGATTGTTGGTTTGGACTATGCTACCAACGAATCGTGCTTGTCTTTGATTGATTCCAAATCATGCATGAATTCTCTCCGTCAGTGTGCGTACGCACAGATATAAAAACTTGTAAGGTCTGTTCACTTGCACAGGGTGTGCTAGCGCTCCCAACAGATGACCCTTTCCGACTTGTGTGTGCGCACAGGGCTGTGCGTCTGCACATGTTGTAATTCTTCATTGATGTGCGCACGCACAAGCTGTGCTAACGCTGCAAATAGTAACCTTTACCTGCCTGTGCGTACGCACAGGTGTGTGCGTCTGCATAGAATGAGATTTTTGTAGGGTTGTTGGTGCACGAAATTGTGATCATCAACAATGGCGCCAAAGACTTGGAGCTTTTAAACGTGAATCATACTTTATCACAATTCCACACAACTAACCAGCAAGTGCACTGGGTTGTCCAAGTAATACCTTACGTGAGTAAGGATCGATCCCACGGAGACTGTCGGCTTGAAGCAAGCTATGGTCATCTTGTAAATCTAAGTCAGGCAGATTCAAATGGTTATGGAGGATTGATAATTAAAGATAAATAAAACATAAAATAAAGATAGAGATAGAGATACTTATGTAATTCATTAGTAGGAATTTCAGATAAGCGTATGAAGATGCTTTGTTCCTCCTGAACCTCTACTTTCCTATTGCCTTCTTCCAATCATTCATACTCTTTTCCATGGCAAGCTTTATGTTGGGCATCACCGTTGTCAATGGCTACTTCCCGTCCTCTCAGTGAAAATGTTCTACGCACGCTGTTACCGCACCACTAATCATCTGTCGGTTCTCGATCATGTTGGAATAGGATCCATTGATCCTTTTGCGTCTGTCACACGCCCAACACTCACGAGTTTGAAGCTCGTCACAGTCATCCCTTCCCAGATCCTACTCAGAATACCATAGACAAGGTTTAGATGTTCCAGATCTCAGGAATGGCCGCCAATAATTCTAGCCTATACCACGAAGGTTCTAATCTTAGATTAGAAACCCAAGAGATACATGATGAGTATTTTGGAGGAAAAATAATTTTCTCCCAAAACACACAAATCTAACCGGCAAGTGCACCGGGTCGCATCAAGTAATAATAACTCACGGGAGTGAGGTCGATCCCACAGGGATTGATGGATCAAGCAACTTTAGTGGGTGATTAGTTTAGTCAAGCTAACATTGATGTGAATTGTGTGAAATTGTAACCAACAGAAAGTAAATGACAATGAATTTAAAGTTGCAGAATGTAAATTGGCAAGTAACTTAAAGAGCAAGAAATGTAAATTGCAAGAATCTTAAATGACAAGAAATATAAATTGCATCAAATGTAAAGGGAATTGGGAATTGGATTTGCAGAAATTAAACAAGGAAAAGTTAAATTGCAACAAGCAGAGAAGTAAAAGATGGATTTGATTGATTCGGAACCAAAACAGAAATGTAAATAAACATGAAAAGCAATAAACAGAGAATGTAAAATTGGAATTAAGATCTCAGGACCCAAGAGACTAGATAACCAAGTCTAGATCTCAATGCCTTCCTAGATCCAACAAGAACAATTGCAAGAGAAATTAAAGAAAAGTAAATTGCAGAAGCCAAGAGAAGGTGAAGTAGTAAACAGGAATGGAAATTCAATTGTGCAGAGAAAGTAAACAAGAAAATTCTCAAGGTGAGATTGAAACAGAATTTCTTCAATTCTCAACCCAAGATTCAAAACGAAATTGAAAACTAAGAGAGAGCTCTCAAATCCTAATGCTCCCTAGTGGAGCCAGCCTCCTCACAAATATGAAAATGATGCCTTATATAGGCTTTACAAAATGGAAATGAAAATGAAATTAAAAACAAATTACAATTAAATGAAATTCCTATTTTATCTATTTCTTGTGCCTTTGAGTGATGATCATTTGGGCCCTTACTCTTGATGGAGTTGGGTTGATAAAGGCCTTGGTTGATTGCTCTTGGAGTTTGAAGAGGAACCGAATTGAACCGGGTTGAGTTTGCAAAAGTTGGACCAAAAGTTGGAGCTAAAGTTAGGGGTCTAACTTTGGCTCCAACTTTTCATAGCAGCCCACAAAACTTGCTGGTATGAACGTTGGTGCCAACGTTAGGGGTCTAACTTTGACCCTAACGTTGGCCTCCCTTATGCACATTTATGGCGCCAACTTTGTCCTCTTGTCATGTTGCCAATTTTATGCCCAATATAGACTATGATATATGGTTGGAAAGCTCTGAATGGCAGCTTTCTAACCCACTTGGAATCACTTCAATTGAACATCTACAACTCAAGTTATGATCAATTGAAGAGTGCATGGTCGCTGGCTTTGGTGTGCAGCGTTTGAGGTAACATTAGCCCTCAAACGTTGGCGAAAACGCCAGTTCTGGAGGC
>NC_029790.2:75993609-76008734 GCF_000816755.2 Arachis ipaensis
GTTTGCCTCAAACGTTGGCGAAAACGCCAGTTCTGGAGGCTCAAACGTATTGTCCACCCCATACTATTATACATTGTTGGAAAGCCCTGGATGTCTACTTTCCAATGCCGTTGGGAGCACATTATTTGGAGCTCTACAGCTCGAGTTATACTCCTTTGAAGGTGCAGAGGTCAGTTGGCCTCACTGCAGGTTGCCACCATGTTCGTTTATGCACATTGCGGGGCAGTTTTCCCCCTCAATTTTAGTGTCCACCATGCAGTGCCATATATGCTTGGAAAGCTCTTGATTCCTACTTTCCAATGCTTCTTGAATCACCTCATTTGGAGCTCTGTAGCTCAATTTATTCTTGTTGGAAGTATACCCCTTCAAGCTGTTGTGGTGTGTGGCGCCAACGTTAGCCTCAAAGTTAGGGGGCTAACGTTGGCACAAACTTTTGCTCCTCTCCCTTGTAATTCATGTGCCAACGTTAGCCTCCAAGTTAGGGGGCTAACGTTGGCGCAAACGTTGGATGGCTAGGGAGGAATTCATGTGCCAACGTTAGCCTCAAAGTTAGGGGGCTAACGTTGGCGCAAGAAAAAGGCATAGAAAAATATGACATGATCACATGTCATCAATACACATTCAAGCTTGTTTGCATGTAGAACGGAAGTGGTTGTCAGGCACGCGTTCATAGGTGAGAATGGTGATGAGTGTCACATAATCATCACATTCATCATGTTCTTGTGTGCGAATGAATATCTTAGAGAAGAAGTAGGCGTGAATTGAATAGAAAAACAGTAGTACTTTGCATTAATTCATGAAGAACATCAGAGCTCCACACCTTAATCTATGGTGTGTAGAAACTCCACCGTTGAAAATACAAAAGTGATAATGGTGGTCATTGGCTTTGGCCCCAGAGAGGGAACCCGAAGAACCAAGATGAAAATACAATAGTAAAAGGTCCTATTTACAGAGAGCTAGTAGCCTAGGGTTTACAGAAATAAGTAATTAATACAGAAATCTTCTTCTGGGCCCACTTGGTGTGTGCTTGGGCTGAGAATTGAAGCTTTTATATGTAAAGACTTTTCTTGGAGTTAAACGCCAGCTTTTGTGCCAGTTTGGCCGTTTAACTCCAGCTTTTGTGCCAGTTCTGGCGTTTTGACGCCAGAATTATTAAGCTGAGTTGGAATGCTGGTTTGGGCCATCAAATCTTGGGCAAAATATGGACTATTATATATTGCTGGAAAGCCCATGATGTCTACTTTCCAACGCAATTGAGAGCACGCCAATTGGGCTTCTGTAGCACCAGAAAATTCACTTCGAGTGCAGGGAGGTCAGAATCCAACAGCATCTGCATTCCTTTTTCAGCCTCTGAATCAGATTTTTGCTCAGGTCCCTCAATTTCAGCCAGAAAATACCTGAAATCACAGAAAAAAAAATAAAAACCAACTAAAATATACTAAAAACATACTAAAAACAATGCCCAAAAGCGTATAAATTATCCGCTCATCACAACACCAAACTTAAATTGTTGCTTGTCCCCAAGCAACTGAAAATCAAATAGGATAAAAAGAAGAGAATATACAGTGAATTCCAAAAACTTCTATGAGGATCAGTATTAATTAGATGAGCGGGGCTTCTAGCTTTTTGCTTCTGAACAGTTTTGGCATCTCACTTTATCCTTTGAAGTTCAGAATGATTGGCTTCTATAGGAACTTAGAATCCAGATAGTGTTATTGATTTTCCTAGTTAAGTATGTTGATTCTTGAATACAGCTACTTTATGAGTCTTGGCCGTGACCCAAAGCATTTTGTTTTCCAGTATTACCACCAGATACATAAATGCCACAGACACATAACTGGGTGAACCTTTTCATATTGTGACTCAGCTTTGCTAGAGTCCCCAATTAGAGGTGTCCAGAGCTCCTAAGCACACTCTTTTTGCTTTTGGACCACGGCTTTAACCGCTCAGTCTCAAGTTTTCACTTGACACATTCACGCCACAAGCACATGGTTAGGGACAGCTTGGTTTAGCCGCTTAGGCCAGGATTTTATTCTTGTGGGCCCTCCTATCCACTGATGCTCAAAGCCTTGGATCCTTTTTATTACCCTTGCCTTTTGGTTTAAAGGGCTATTGGCTTTTTCTGCTTGCTTTTTCTTTTTTTCTTTCTCTTTTTTTTAGCCTCTTTTTTTTCCGCAAGCTTTTCACTGCTTTTTCTTGCTTCAAGAATCAATTTTATGATTTTTCAGATTATCAAATAACATTTCTCCTTTTCCATCATTCTTTCAAGAGCCAACAATTTTAACATTCATGAATCAACAAATTCAAAAAATATGCACTGTTCAATCATTCATTCAGAAAAATAATAGTATTGCCACCACATCAAAATAACTAAACTGTTTTAAAATTTGAAATTCATGCACTTCTTTTTCTTTTTCAATTAAAAACATTTTTCATTTAAGTAAGGTGATGGATTCATTTTCATTGCTTTAAGGCATAGACACTTAGACACTAGTGATCATGTAATAAAGACACAAACATAAATAAACATAAAGCATAAAAATTCGAAAAACAGAAAATAAAGAATAAGGAATTTAAAGAACGGGTCCACCTTAGTGATGGCGGCTTGTTCTTCCTCTTGAAGATCTAATGGAGTGCTTGAGCTCCTCAATGTCTCTTCCTTGCCTTTGTTGCTCCTCTCTCATGACTCTTTGGTCTTCTCTAATTTCATGGAGGAGGATGGAATGCTCTTGGATCTCCACCCTTAGTTGTCCCATGTTGGAACTTAATTCTCCTAGGGAGGTGTTGATTTGCTCCCAATAGTTTTGTGGAGGAAAATGCATCGTTTAAGGCATCTCAGGGATTTCATGGTGAGGAATTTCCTCATGTCCATGAGTGGGATCTCTTGTTTGCTCCATTCTTTTCTTAGTGATGGGCTTATCCTCATCAATGATTTGATCATGGTTCTTGGTGATCCATGCATTGGCATAGAACTCTTGAACCATTAAGATTCTGACTTGTTGAATGGGGTTGGTGAGAACTTCCCAACCTCTTCTTCGAATCTCATGTCGGATCTCCGGATATTCACCCTTTTTGAGTTCGAAAGGGACCTCGGGGATCACCTTCTTCTTGGCCACAACTTCATAGAAGTGGTCCTGGTGCACCCTTGAGATGAATCTCTCCATCTCCCATGACTCGGAGGTGGAAGCTTTTGCCTTCCCTTTTCTCTTTCTAGAGGTTTCTTCGGCCTTAGGTGCCATAAATGGTTATGGAAAAAACAAAAAGCGAAAAAACAAAAAGCAATGCTTTTACCACACCAAACTTAGAAGGTTTGCTCGTCCTCGAGCAAAAGAAGAAAGAAGAGAGTAGAAGAAGAAGAAATAGAGGAGATGGAGGGGGCTTAGTAATTCGGCCAAGGGGGAGAAGTAGTGTGTATGTTGTGTGGAAATGAAGGAGTGAAGATGGGTTTATATAGGAGTGGAGAGGGGGGTATGGTTCGGCCATTATGGGTGGGTTTGGGTGGGAAAGTGGTTTGAATTTGAATGGTGAGGTAGGTGGGGGTTTATGAAAGATAGATATGAGTGGTGAAGAGAATGGTGGGATTTGATAGGTGAGGGGTTTTTGGGGAAGAGGTATTGAGGTGATTGGTGAATGGGTGAAGAAGAGAGAGAGGTGGGGTAGGTGGGGATCCTGTGGGGTCTACAGATCCTGAGGTGTCAAGGATATCTCATCCCTGCACCAAGTGGCGTGCAAAAATGCCCCTTTCTGCTAATCCTGGCATTAAACGCCAGGCTGCTGCCCATTTCTGGTGTTTAACGCCAGCTTCTTACCCATTCCTGGCGTTAAACGCCAGTCTGGTGCCCATTTCTGGCGTTAAACACCCAGAATGGTGCCAGACTGGGCGTTTAACGCCCATTCTGCTACCCTTACTGGCGTTTAAACGCCAGTAAGTTTCTCCTCCAGGGTGTTCTATTTTTAATACTATTTTTCCTTTTGTTTTTGCTTTTTCAATTGTTTTTTTTTACTTCACATGATCATCAACCTGCAGAAAACATAAAATAACAAAAGAAAATAGAAATTTAACATAGATAATTAAAGATTGGGTTGCCTCCCAACAAGCGCTTCTTTAATGTCAATAGCTTGACAGTGGGCTCTCATGGAGCCTCACAAGTGTTTAGAGCAATGTTGGAACCTCCCAACACCAAACTTTAGAGTTTGAATGTGGGGGTTCAACACCAAACTTAAAGTTTGGTTGTGGCCTCCCAACACCAAACTTAGAGTTTGAATGTGGGGGTTCAACACCAAACTTAAAGTTTGGTTGTGGCCTCCCAACACCAAACTTAGGGTTTAACTATGGGGGCTCTGTTTGACTCTGTATTGAGAGAAGCTCTTCATGCTTCCTCTCCATGGTTACAGAGGGATATCCTTGAGATTTAAACACAAGGGAGTCTTCATTCACTTGAATGATCAATTCTCCTCTGTCAACATCAATTACAGCTTTTACTGTGGCTAGGAAGGGTCTGCCAAGGATGATGGATTCATCCATACACTTCCCAGTCTCTAGGATCATGAAATCAGCAGCGATGTAGTGGCCTTCAACCTTTACCAAGACATCCTCTACAAGTCTATAAGCTTGTTTCCTTGAATTTTCTGCCATCTCTAGTAAGATTCTTACAGCTTGTACCTCAATAATCCCTAGCTTCTCCATTACAGAGAGAGGCATGAGGTTTATGCTTGACCCTAGGTCACACAGAGCCTTCTCAAAGGTCATGGTGCCTATGATACAAGGTATTGAGAACTTTCCAGGATCTTGTCTCTTCAGAGGTAATTTCTGCCTAGTCAAGTCATCCAGTTCTTTGGTGAGCAAGGGGGGTTCATCCTCCCAAGTCTCATTACCAAATAACTTGGCATTTAGTTTCATGATTGCTCCAAGGTACTTAGCAACTTGCTCTTCAGTAACGTCTTCATCCTCTTCAGAGGAAGAATACTTATCAGAGCTCATGAATGGCAGAAGTAAATTCAATAGAATCTCTATGGTCTCAGTGTGAGCCTCAGATTCCCATGGTTCCTCATGAGGGAACTCCTTGGAGGCCAGTGGACATTCAGTGAGGTCTTCCTTAGTGGAGATCACTCCCTCTTCCTCCTCTCCAGGTTCGGCCATGTGAGACGTGTTTATGGCCTTGCACTCTCTCTTTAGATTCTCTTCTGTATTGCTTGGGAGAATACTAGGAGGGAGTTCAGTAATTTTCTTACTCAGCTGACCTACTTGTACCTCCAAATTTCTAATGGAGGACCTTGTTTCAGTCATGAAACTTTGAGTGGTTTTAATTAGATCAGAGACTATAGTTGTTAAGTCAGAGTGGCTCTGCTTAGAATCCTCTGTCTGTTGCTGAGAAGATGATGGAAAAGGCTTGCTATTGCTAAACCTGTTTCTTCCACCATTATTGTTATTGAAGCCTTGTTGAGGCCTCTGTTGGTCCTTCCATGAGAGATTTGGATGATTTCTCCATGAAGGATTATAGGTGTTTCCATAGGGTTCTCCCATGTAATTTACCTCTTCCATTGCTGGGTTCTCAAGATCATAAGCTTCTTCTTCAAATGAAGCTTCTTTGGTACTGCCTGTTGTTGCTTGCATTCCAGACAGACTCTGAGAAATCATATTGACTTGTTGAGTCAATATTTTGTTCTGAGCTAGTATGGCATTCAGAGTATCAATCTCAAGAACTCCTTTCTTCTGATTTGTCCCATTATTCACAGGATTCCTTTCAGAGGTGTACATGAATTGGTTATTTGCAACCATTTTAATGAGTTCCTGAGCTTCTGCAGGCGTCTTCTTCAGATGAAGAGATCCTCCAGTAGAGCTGTCCAATGACATTTTAGACAGTTCAGACAGACCATCATAGAAGATACCTGTGATGCTCCATTCTAAAAGCATGTCAGAAGGACACCTTCTGATCAATTGCTTGTATCTTTCCCAAGCTTCATAGAGGGATTCACCTTCCTTCTGCCTGAAGATTTGGACTTCCACTCTAAGCTTACTCAATTTTTGAGGTGGAAAGAACTTTGCCAAGAAGGCATTAACTAGCTTTTCCCAAGAGTTCAGGTTTTCTTTAGGTTGTGAGTCCAACCATATCCTAGCTCTGTCTCTTCCAGCAAAGGGAAAAAGCATAAGCTTGTAGACCTCGGGATCAACCCCGTTAGTCTTGACAGTGTCACAGATTTGCAAGAATTCAGCTAAGAACTGATGAGGATCTTCCAATGGAAGTCCATAAAACTTGCAATTCTGTTGCATTAGAGAAACTAATTGAGGCTTAAGCTCAAAATTGTTTGCTCCAATTGCAGGGATAGAGATGCTTCTCCCATAGAAGTTAGGAGTAGTTGCAGTAAAGTCACCAAGCACTTTCCTTGCATTGTTGGTGTTTTTGGCTGCCATGGCTTCTTCTTGTTTGAAAAGCTCTGTTAGGTCCTCTACAGAGAGTTGTACTTTAGCTTCTCTCAGCTTTCTCTTCAAGGTCCTTTCGGGTTTAGGATCAACCTCAACCAGAATATCTTTGTCCTTACTCCTGCTCATATGAAAGAGAGAAGAAGAAAGTATGGAATCCTCTATGTCACAGTATAGAGATTCCTTGAGGTGTCAGAGGAAAAGAAAAATAGAAGGAGGAGGTAGAAAGAGAAGAATTCGAACTTATCAAGAGGGATAGAGTTCGAATTGTTGATAGTGGAGGAGTGTTAGTCCTTAAATAGAAGGATGTGAGAAGAGGGGAAGAATTTTTGAAATTAAATTAAAAGATTTTTAGAATAATAAAAAGAAATTTGAAAATTTGATTGAGATTTTCAAAAATTAAGATTGGGAAAGAAATTAAGTGATTTTGAAAAATATTTTGAAATTAGAAATTAAAAAGATATGATTGAAAATAAATTTTGAAAAAGATGTGATTGAAAAGATATGATTGAGAAGATATGATTGAAAATCAAATTAAAAAGAGAAAGTTTTAAAATTAAAGTTGATTACTTGACTAACAAGAAATTAGAAGATATGATTCTAGAATTAAAACTTTTGATCCTTTCTTAATAGGCAAGTAACAACTAGAAAATTTTGAATTAAATTATTAATTGTAGCAAGGATTTTCGAAAATAGTAATAAATAAAAAAATTGAAAAGAAATTGATTTTAAAAAGATATGATTGAAAAGATATGATTTGAAAAAGATTTGATTTTGAAGAATTATGAAAAATTGAAAAAAATTTGAATTAAAAACAAAATCTTCCCTCTTATGTCATCCTGGCGTTAAATGCCCAGAATGGCATCCATTCTGGCGTTTAACGCCCAAAATGCTACCTTTTTGGGTGTTAAATGCCCAGCCAGGTACCCTGGCTGGCGTTTAAACGCCAGTTTTCCTTCTTCACTGGGCATTTTGAACGCCCAACTTTTTCTATTTAATTCCTCTGCTGAATGTTCCGAATCTTCAATTTTCTTTGTTATTGACTTGAAAAGACACAATTTTGAAAATTTTTATTTTGAATTTTCAATGATGAGAAACAATAGAAATGCAACTAAGATCAAATAAACAATGCATGCAAGACACCAAACTTAGAAGTTTGTATACTAAGGACTATAACAATTTGAAAATGCATGTAAGAAACAACAAAAGACACATAATAAGAGAAATTAAAGATCAGAGCACTAAAATCATCAAGAACAACTTGAAGATCAATGAATAACATAATGCATATATTCAAAAAAATGCAAGAAGAATAAAGACATGCAATTGACACCAAACTTAAAAATTGATATTAGACTCAAACAAGAAACATAAAATATTTTTTATTTTTATGGTTTTATAAATTTTTTTGTGATTTTTTGAAAATTGAGTGGTAAAGAAAATAAAGGGGTTCAAAATTTTTAATAAGAATTCCAGGAATCATTGCAATGCTAGTCTAAGACTCCGGTCCAAGAATTAGACATGGCTTACTAGCCAGCCAAGCTTTCAATGAAAGCTCCGGTCCAAAACACTTGACATGGCCAATGGCCAGCCAAGCTTTAGCAGATCATTGCTAACAACAGCAAAATTGATAGAAATCAACAAGCTCTTGTGATGATAAGTTGAAACCTCGGTCCAATAAGATTAAACATGGCTTCACAGCCAGCCAGACTTCAACAAATCATCATGAAACTCAAGAATTCATTCTTAGAAACTCTGAAGAACAAAATAGAAAAAAAAATTTTTTGTATTAAAAAATTTTTTCGAAAATACAAAGTAAAATTACCTAATCTAAGCAACAAGATGAACCGTCAGTTGTCCAAACTCGAACAATCTCTGGCAACGGCGCCAAAAACTTGGTGCACGAAATTGTGATCATCAATAATGGCACCAAAGACTTGGAGCTCTCAAACGTGAATCACACTTTGTCATAATTCCGCACAACTAACCAGCAAGTGCACTGGGTCGTCCAAGTAATACCTTACGTGAGTAAGGGTCGATCCCACGGAGACTGTCGGCTTGAAGCAAGCTATGGTCATCTTGTAAATCTCAGTCAAGCAGATTCAAATGGTTATGGAGGATTGATAATTAAAGATAAATAAAACATAAAATAAAGATAGAGATAGAGATACTTATGTAATTCATTGGTAGGAATTTCAGATAAGCGTATGAAGATGCTTTGTTCCTCCTGAACCTCTGCTTTCCTATTGCCTTCTTCCAATCATTCATACTTTTTTCCATGGCAAGCTTTATGTTGGGCATCACCGTTGTCAATGGCTACTTCCCGTCCTCTCAGTAAAAATGTTCTACGCACGCTGTCACCAGACAGCTAATCATCTGTCGGTTCTCGATCATGTTGGAATAGGATCCATTGATCCTTTTGCGTCTGTTGTAACGACCCAATTTCTGGTACGTCATGATCATACTAGAAATTGAGCGCTACCAACTTGTCTTCCTAATTATTATCTATTATTTATCATATGAGCCTGATTCGTTGTTAAAAACGTAGTTAATTTGCGATGTACTTTTTTTTTAAAAAAAACGCTTGGATTAATAAAAAGAAACGGAGTTCACTCTAGACTCAGCAGACAACCTAGAGCGGAATCCTTTTTGCGAACGGTCGTCAATGAACTACGGAAGGGTACTCATGCTTCCATCTGAAGGGGGAAGGGAGAGAGAAGGGGTAAGAACTGGGGAGTTCTTAGTAGGGCCGGGGTTATTAGTTAAGTTCATTAATTCTGTGTTGTTTAGCAGATAAATAGCAGAATACCGAGAAGCAGTAGATAGAAGAAACAGATAAATAGAGAAAATAGAAAGCAAAACACAAACAAAAGAATACAAGAAAACAAAACACAGACACAGAGAATAGAATGAAAACAAAGAAAGCATACATTCAAACAACAATCATAACAGAGGAAATGCACAACCAAGTATGAGCTCACGTGTCGGTTTACACTCTGCAACCCGACATTACCCAGGAACTAGTCCTAGATATGGCTTTATTTCTGTAGGTGAACTTCGGCCTACAGAAACAGCACTCCTATAAGTGAACTTCGGCTTACAGGAATAGTCTAAACACAACAGAACAACTTTCTGTAGGTGAACTTCGGCCTATAGAAATGGCACCTCTGTAAGTGAACTTCGGCTTACAGAAATGGCGCCCCTGTAAGTGAACTTCGGCTTACAGGAATAATATAAACACAACACAACAACTTTCTATAGGTGAACTTCGGCCTATAGAAATGGCACCTCTGTAAGTGAACTTCGGCTTACAGAAATGACAACTCTCTGTAGGTGAACTTCGGCCTACAGGAATAACAACTCACTGTAGGTGAACTTGGGCCTACAAGACCTCTAGGGCCAATGGAAAAGCAGCAAATGAACATACAACAGAACATCATGCCATAAGGTTTAACTCTTTATTCTTATACTCTTCTCCTCTATTCTTTTTGTTATATTACTCTTTTCTCATTGTCTCTTTACTCTGCTCTGATTACTCTGTTCTCTGTATCTCTCTACTCTGCTCTGATTTCTCTGTTTAAAGTATGTATTTAAAGCTTATGTGAATTTCGGTATGAATAGTTAGTCTGTCCCAAGTATAGGTTCATTAAGTCTATACTGAAACAGTTTAATTTTTCATATAATACCTAACCCTAGTTGCAACTCAAGTACTAACTAATTTTCCGTAGTTCGTTCACTAGTCTCTGTCTGTTTTTCTGTCATTAAAATTTTACAGACTTTTTCTTTGGTTTTTATCTCTTCTTTAACTTTTTATCTTTCCTTTATCTTTGCCTCACTAATATGTTTTTACCACTTCCTAAGTGTTTTATGAAGCTAATTATGGGTTTCTGCGCTTAAAGTTGTCTTTCTAAAGCTTTTACAGAAAACTGCCTTTTCCGCATTATTTTATTATTTTTATTAAAATATTATTTTTAATTAAATATTATTATTTAATATTTATTATTTTTTATTATTTTATCATTAATTTTCGAAAATTAACTTACCTTTTACTTTTAACCTTTAAAATTCACTTTTTACCACCCGTAACTTTTAATATTTTTACTTTTACCATCCTAACTTTCAGAAATTACAAAATAACCCCCCAAACACCAAAATATTTACTTCCTTGCCCTTTTTTGGATCAAAAAGGTGTTCTTCATTGTTCTTCATCACACTCAAAGTGTTCTTCATGTTCTTCATAAATTCTTCAGATTCCTTCTCTATTTTTACCCGTTTTTCAGTCTTTTCAGCAACCGATTTTTACTATAATTCATAATAAATTAGCAGCCACTAAAACCCCATCTTTTCTACATGATTTCAACACAAATTGAACCTCAATTTAAGCTTAGGGTTTCATTTTTCCAGCTGCCCAAGAACATGAACTTTAAAGCTTGAATTTCATCAAATTTCATCAAAATTTTACCAAATTTTCACCAATAATCAATCATATATGCAACCAATTTTTAGCACAGCCAATTTATACAACATTCACACAACTCAAACACAAATAATCAAGATTAATTTCGTGACACCCTACCGGGTTTTTCTGCTCCTAATTCAGTTAGACTTTTAGGTGGTCCTTTAGCACTTTTTCCTTCTAAATCACATCAAGAAAACACATATTTAAGCATGTTTCCTTGAAAACGAATCAAAAGAGAGATGGTGCAGCCGACTCACCTTGATTCCAGCCTTGATAAGTCATATGATCATGTAAAGAAAGAAGAAAAGATCATTTTGGTCGGATTGGAATTTTGATTTGAGTTTTAGTTCAGCAGAAATCAAGCTTTGAAGATTTGAAACTAAGAACTTTTCTCTCTTTTTCTCTCTACCTATTTTCGGCCACAAAGTGAAAATGAGCCAGCCTTGGGGGTTTTGGGGGTGTAGGGTGAGTTGTGATTGGTTGGCTTGGAGGTAGATTAAAATAATATTAAAATATCTCAGGTGTATAACTACTGAAACTAGATGTAACAGAACACTTGTAAAAACATCTCCAAAAATTATTTTCTGAGCTACTAGCATAAATGACACTAGTAACATATTTATTATGAGAATAAGACATGTCTAATGAGGCCTTAGCATTGCTAAAGTCATCAGAGAGTACTGGTGCTAAGCTGCACCAGTAAACTGTGAACCCGGTTAAACCGATTTTCTGTTTTTAACTAAAACTGACCAGGTAACCTTATAATATCATTCAAAAAGCTTATAATACTAATATAATGATAATATTATCCTATTATCTCTCTTCTCTCATGAATCAAGTCCGGTTCGTCAAACTGAGACTATTTACGAAAAATAGAATCAAAACTCCTAACCAATACGGTTCAAAAACTAGGCTCTTCATGACTGCGTTGTCGAGCTTGCCTCAAAAGAGGTTTTGGCTTAAAGATGACATAATGACAATGAGGTTTGAGATGATTGATGATACAGCAGAGGTGTTCCCTCTACTGATCTTCCGGAGAAATCCGTGCCTGTAGAAAAGATCTCGCGTACTCGGAAATCGGGGTTGTTACATTCTACCCTCCTTAAAGAAAATTTTTCCCTCAAAATTTAACATGCGAATAAGAAGTTATAGTATTATCTAGCACAAACAAAACCATAGTGTGGTACTCACCTCGAGTGGAAGAATTATATGCATTTGTGTTGCCAGCAGTTATGGTAAAAACCTTTCCTTGTTGTTTTGGCCTTGCTGGATCTCGAACAAAACTCCTTGGGCAAATCCTAGGTATGTGTCCAGGTTCTCCGTAAGCATAACAATGGTTTGTCCCATACTGACATGGTATGTTACCATGATCTTTCCCACACCTTGAGCATACTGAAATATCCTGAATTTCCTGAGGTTGACCTTCTTCTTCCTCTCCCAGATTATTGTTGTCGTATTTGCCATTTTTACGAGCGAGAAAGTTACCATTTTGTTGATTCCTATTTTGGCGATGGAACTGACCACTGAACTTAAAGTTACGACCTTGAGGGGCTAGATCTTGAATAAAGTCTCTTCCTGAGGTTTCCCTACGATCTGCTCGAGCTATCGCCACCTTTTTCGAACATTCTTCCACTAGTTTATTTTTATTCACCAGTTCAGCAAAATTTCTTATCTCTAATGGAACTACTGAACTCATCAAATCCTCACGAAGGCCCCCTTCGAACTTCAAACACTTCCATTCTTCAAAGTTAACAGGATTCCCTTGGCAGATCTTGGAGAAACGGCACAAGTCATCAAACTTACGGGCATATTCTGGAACAGTTGTGTTACCCTGTTTCAGCTGCATAAGTTCCTTCTCCTTAGCGTCACGAGTTGCCCTCGGAAAATACTTCTTATAAAATTTATCCTTAAAAGTATTCCAAGGAATATCGCCTTCATCTGGTTGCAACAGTTGCTATATCCCTTGCCACCAATGCTCAGCTTCTCCTTCCAGTATATAAGTAGCAAACTCCACGTGTTGGCCTTCCAGAACATGCTGCGCTCGCAGTGATCATTCAATAGCTCGAAACCAGTTGTCAGCATCAGTCGCAACGAGTGTACCTTTAAACTTAGGCGGTTTAACCTTCAGAAAAGTCGCAAGGGTCATAGGTCTTTCGAGATGCCCCAAGTTATTCTCATCATTTCCACTATCTTCCCCATGCTCATTCTCATTCCCGTTTCTCACTCCAAGACGATCAACAGCCCTAGCCGCTGCTACTGCAGCCTCACGCACTGCCTCAGCCACAGTGTTCATGGTAGTCATAAACGTTTCCTGTTCTCTCTCTCGGTTATCACTAGGGGTTCCTTCCCGCGCACTCCGTCTCCGTGGTCTCATTGTAGTCCTGTTCACACCAAACAATCGTTATTAAGGTGATCAGTCTTAACACTTCAAGTCAAGTGTGAACATTCCCAGAATGAAAACACAGAGACAATCATGCAACACATATCACATAGATATCTTATAAGCATGAGACACACAACAGAGTATGCAATGAAGCATAGTCAGTCCACTCCCCAGGCTCTATTGGGAACGAACTGCTCTGATACCAAATTGTAATGACCCAATTTCTGGTACGTCATGATCATACTAGAAACTGAGCGCTACCAACTTGTCTTCCTAATTATTATCTATTATTTATCATATGAGCCTGATTCGTTCTTAGAAACGTAGTTAATTTGCGAGGTACTTTTTTTTTAAAAAAAAACGCTTGGATTAATAAACAGAAATGGAGTTCACTCTAGACTCAGCAGACTACCTAGAGCGGAATCCTTTTTGCGAACGGTCGTCAATGAACTACGGAAGGGTACTCATGCTTCCATCTGAAGGGGGAAGGGAGAGAGAAGGGGTAAGAACTGGGGAGTTCTTAGTAGGGCCAGGGTTATTAGTTAAGTTTATTAATTCCGTGTTGTTTAGCAGATAAATAGCAGAATACCGAGAAGCAGTAGACAGAAGAAACAGATAAATAGAAAAAATAGAAAGCAAAACACAAACAAAAGAATGCAAGAAAACAAAACACAGACACAGAGGATAGAATGAAAACAAAGAAAGCATACATTCAAACAACAATCATAACAGAGGAAATGCGCAACCAAGTATGATGCATGTCTGTCCTATGCAGGCCATGAGCTCACGTGTCGGTTTACACCCTGCAACCCGACAATACCGAGGAACTAGTCCTAGATATGGCTTTATTTCTGTAGGTGAACTTCGGCCTACAAAAACAGCACTCCTATAAGTGAACTTCGGCTTACAGGAATAGTCTAAACACAACAGAACAACTTTCTGTAGGTGAACTTCGGCCTACAGAAATGGCACCTCTGTAAGTGAACTTTGGCTTACAGAAATGGCGCCCCTGTAAGTGAACTTCGGCTTACAGGAATAATATAAACACAACACAACAACTTTCTATAGGTGAACTTCGGCCTATAGAAATGGCACCTCTGTAAGTGAACTTCGGCTTACAGAAATGACAACTCTCTGTAGGTGAACTTCGGCCTATAGGAGCAATACCCTGAGATACACAATTGATATTCATTGTAGGTGAACTTCGGCCTACAGGAATAACAACTCACTGTAGGTGAACCTGGGCCTACAGGACCTCTAGGGCCAATGGAAAAGCAGCAAATGAACATACAACAGAACATCATGCCACAAGGCTTAACTCTTTATTCTTATACTCTTCTCCTCTATTCTTTTTGTTATATTACTCTTTTCTCATTGTCTCTTTACTCTGTTCTGATTACTCTGTTCTCTGTATCTCTCTACTCTGCTCTGATTTCTCTGTTTAAAGTATGTATTTAAAGCTTATGTGAATTTCGGTATGAATAGTTAGTCTGTCCCAAGTATAGGTTTATTAAGTCTATACTGAAACAGTTTAACTTTTCATATAATACCTAACCCTAGTTGCAACTCAAGTACTAACTAAGTTGTCCTAGTTCGTTCACTAGTCTCTGTCTATTTTTCTGTCATTAAAATTTTACAGACTTTTTCTTTGATTTTTATCTCTTCTTTAACTTTTTATCTTTACTTTATCTTTGCCTCACTAATATATTTTTACCACTTCCTAAGTGTTTTATGAAGGTAATTATGAGATTCTGCGCTTAAAGTTGTCTTTCTAAACCTTTTACAGAAAACTGCCTTTTCCGCATTATTTTATTATTTTTATTAAAATATTATTTTTAATTAAATATTATTATTTAATATTT
>NC_029790.2:76008746-76031465 GCF_000816755.2 Arachis ipaensis
TAATTCATAATAAATTAGCAGCCACTAAAACCCCATCTTTTCTACATGATTTCAACACAAATTTAACCTCAATTTAAGCTTAGGGTTTCGTTTTTCCAGCTGCCCAAGAACATGAACTTTAAAGCTTGAATTTCATCAAATTTCATCAAAATTTCACCAAATTTTCACCAAGAATCAATCATATATGCAACCAATTTTTAGCACAGCCAATTTATACAACATTCACACAACTCAAACAAAAATAATCAAGATTAATTTTGTGACACCCTACCTGGTTTTGCTGCTCCTAATTCAGTTAGACTTTCAGGTGGTCCTTTAGCACTTTTTCCTCCTAAATCACATCAAGAAAACAAATATTTAAGCATGTTTCCTTGAAAACGAATCAAAAGAGAGATGGTGCAGCCAACTCACCTTGATTCCAGCCTTGATAAGTCATATGATCATGTAAAGAGAGAAGAGAGGATCATTTTGGTCGGATTGGAATTTTGATTTGAGTTTTAGTTCAGCAGAAATCAAGCTTTGAAGATTTGAAACTAAGAACTTTTCTCTCTTTTTCTCTCTACCTATTTTCGGCCACAAAGTGAAAATGAGCCAGCCTTGGGGGTTTTGGGGGTGTAGGGTGAGTTGTGATTGGTTGGCTTGGAGGTGGATTAAAATAATATTAAAATATCTCAGGTGTATAACTACTGAAACTAGATGTATCAGAACACTTGTAAAAACATCTCCAAAAATTATTTTCTGAGCTACTAGCATAAATGACACTAGTAACATATTTATTATGAGAATAAGACATGTCTAATGAGGCCTTAGCATTGCTAAAGTCATCAGAGAGTACTGGTGCTACGCTGCACCAGTAAACTGTGAACCCGGTTAAACTGATTTTCTGTTTTTAACTAAAACTGACCAGGTAACCTTATAATATCATTCAAAAAGCTTCTAATACTAATATAATGATAATATTATCCTATTATCTCTCTTCTCTCATGAATCAAGTCCGGTTCATCAAACTGAGACTATTTACGAAAAACAGAATCAAAACTCCTAACCGATACGGTTCAAAAACTAAGCTCTTCGTGACTGCGTTGTCGAGCTTGCCTCAAAAGAGGTTTTGGCTTAAAGAGGACATAATGACAATGAGGATTGAGATGCTTGATGATACAGCAGAGGTGTTCCCTCTACTGATCTTCCGGAGAAATCGGTGCCTGTAGAAAAGATCTCGCGTACTCGGAAATCGGGGTTGTTACATCTGTCACACGCCCAACACTCGCGAGTTTGAAGCTCGTCACAGTCATCCCTTCCCAGATCCTACTCAGAATACCACAGACAAGATTTAGATGTTCCAGATCTCAGGAATGGCCGCCAATAATTCTAGCCTATACCACGAAGGTTCTAATCTTAGATTAGAAACCCAAGAGATACACATTCAAGCTTGTTTGCATGTAGAACGGAAGTGGTTGTCAGGCACGCATTCATAGGTGAGAATGGTGATGAGTGTCACATAATCATCACATTCATCATGTTCTTGTGTGCGAATGAATATCTTAGAGAAGAAGTAGGCGTGAATTAAATAGAAAAATAGTAGTACTTTGCATTAATTCATGAAGAATAGTAGAGCTCCACACCTTAATCTATGGTGTGTAGAAACTCCACCATTGAAAATACAAAAGTGATAATAGTGGTCATTGGCTTTGGCCCCAGAGAGGGAACCCGAAGAACCAAGATGAAAATACAATTGTAAAAGGTCCTATTTATAGAGAGCTAGTAGCCTAGGGTTTACAGAAATAAGTAATTAATGCAGAAATCTTCTTCTGGGCCCACTTGGTGTGTGCTTGGGCTGAGCATTGAAGCTTTCATATGTAGAGACTTTTCTTGGAGTTAAATGCCAGCTTTTGTGCCAGTTTGGGCGTTTAACTCCAGCTTTTGTGCCAGTTCTGGCGTTTTGACGCTAGAATTCTTAAGCTGAGTTGGAACGCTGGTTTGGGCCATCAAATCTTGGGCAAAGTATGGACTATTATATAATGCTGGAAAGCCCAGGATGTCTACTTTCCAACGCAATTGAGATCACGCCAATTGGGCTTCGGTAGCTCCAGAAAATTCACTTCGAGTGCAGGGAGGTCAGAATCCAACAGCATATGTAGTCCTTTTTCAACCTCTGAATCAGATTTTTGCTCAGGTCCCTCAATTTCAGCCAGAAAATACCTGAAATCACAGAAAAATACACAAACTCATAGTAAAGTCCAGAAGAGTGATTTTTACTTAAAACTAATAAAAACATAATAAAAACCAACTAAAATATACTAAAAACATACTAAAAATAATGCCAAAAAGCATATAACTTATCCGCTCATCAGTTGTGCATGCGCACAAGGCTGTGCGTGCGCACATATCAGAAGTCCTGAAATTCTACAACTTTGCAGAATTTCAGATTTTTAACACCAGTTTTGAATGATCATAACTCCCTCTACGAAATTCCAAATTTTACAAACTTTATATCAAATCGAAGGGTTTTCAATCATCTTTAATTCTAAACTAAATTCAACAGATTTTGAAAACTGAGACAAAAGTTATGATCAGAGAAAGTTCACTAAAATTCCATTTTTACCAAAAATCACAAATCCTCAACGTCACTAAAATTCACAAATCAAAGCCAAACTAGTCATACCCCAAACAATACCAAAACAACATCTAGGTCCATACCAAATATTTCTCAACCACTTCAACCATTCAAGCATATAAAACATTTAATACTCACCTCATCCAAATTTAAATTCAATCTAACATCCCATCCAATTTCCTTAATACCACCATTCAAATTCTCAACAACCATAACAAATCTCATCATTCGATATCTCAACTTATCAACTCTTAAACGATCATCTCCACTTACCAACAACATCAATATCCATTCGTAATCATCAACCATACCACAAACCTCCATCAACAATAATAAGTCTCACATTCATCATCAACCTTCATAATAATTAAAATACCAATAATCATCATCAAATCATATAATCATTATCATTATTATTCCAATTCCTTCCACACAATACCACCACAACATCAATCAATCCCCAATAATCAATTTTTCCTATCAACATCATAATCAAACTCTACATACCCAACTCATAAAATCATCAACACAATTCACATGTCACTTACATAATTCAATCCACCATGTATTTAATTCAATCCTATCTTTAGGTCAACTAGCCTAAGTGTCCAAAAACATTACATTTTACATAAAGAAAACCGAAACCATACCTTGGCCGATTCTCAAACGCTCCAAACACCAAAACGAAACCACCAAACTCGATCCAAAGCCTTAATCAACTCCAACAAACACCAATGCTCAAACTAACAACACATATATCACCAAAATCAAAACCTAAGATACAGAAAACAACTAAACACAAGGGTTTAGTGAAACCTTACCTTATCCAACGTGATTAGAGATAAAATTCAACAATTACCCGCTACTAGAAACCACTTAAACAAGCAAAACTACAAAACTTGCTCAAAAACCAAACCTAAAACGCGCAGAAACTTAGGGCACGAAACTGGGGAGTGAGATGTGAGCTCTTACCAGATTTCTTTAAATAAAAAGGAAGAGCTCATCAAGAGCTTCACGTGACCACAAACGGCTCGTCAATCGGAGGTCCGTAGCTCAAGTTATGGCTCCCAGAAGATAGAGGTGAATAGTGCTCCCATGGCTTCTCTTCTCTCTTCTCTCATAACCGAACTCCCTCTCTCTCTTTAATGAAAATGAGCTGAAAGCTCATTAAAGGAGACTTATATAAGTTGGGCTTGGGCTCAACTTGGGCCTGGTCCAACCTGTTAGCGTTTTTAGCCTATTCGGCCTAACTTTGGGCCAAATCTTTAACACTAACGCCCGGTTTTCCATTCCTAATATTTTTCTAAGGTTTTTGACTGTTTTCACTTTTTCTCATACAGTACTGGGCAGACTTAAACCGGTTTGACCGGTTCAACTGTCGGTTCGCAGTTTTTCACAGTTTTTCGCAGAAAACACATTTTTTGACTCGGTAAGACCTATTGAGTCCAAAAATCATATTTAAATCTCCAAATTCTCATTCTAACATTTCGGAATCTAATTTGGGCATTTAAATTATTTTATTTGTGAAAACTCCGGTTCTTACATCCTCCCCTCCTTAAAAAGATTTTCTCCCTAAAAAATCCAAACCACGCGATGTAATATATATATACCTACATATATATATTCTCCACGAAGCGTCCTACTTCAACTTTACCAACCCAACAAGTTGCCACAGCATCTCATTCTCCAATTCCCAAGTATGCTCTCCAACTTCTGCTCTCTTCCAAGCAACCCTAACCAATGAAACTTCCTTTCCTTGCAGCTTCTTCACACGGGTGTCGTCGACTCCTACTGGTGTCACTTGGAATGCCAAGTTCTCTCTCAACTCGTCCGACGAAGGCTCTAACACATGAGCCGCATCCGATGTGTACTTTCGGAGTTGTGACTTGTGGAATACGTCGTGCAAGTTAGACAGATGGGGTGGCAAAGCTACTTGGTACGCCACTGGCCCGAATCGCCTTAGAATCTCAAACGGCCCTATATGCCTCAGATTCAACTTCTTAGTCTTAATTGCTCTTTCAATCCCAGTTGTCGGTGTAACCCTCAGAAATACATGCTCTCAGCATATATCCCAACGTCTGGATGGCCCTTTCTGACTTTCCATCCATTTGCGGATGATATGCGGTACTGAGACATAGCCTCGTACCGAAAGCTCTTTGGAAAGATCCCCAAAACCTTGAAGTGAATCGGGGATCACAGTCCGATACTATGCTCGAGGGCACACCATGCAACCTTAGTATATCCTTTATAAACAACCTTGTTAATTCTTCCATAGAACAGTTAACTCGGATAGGCAAAAAATGAGCGGATTTGGTTAAGCGATCCACGATCACCCAAATCGCATCAAATCCCGGCCTAGTCCTCGGTAAACCGGTCACAAAATCCATTGCAATTCCTTCCCATTTCTATTGAGGAATTTCAAGAGACTGTAGCATCCCCGACGATTTCTAATGCTCTACCTTCACCTTCTGACACGTCAAACACTTGGATACCGTTGAAGCTAAATCACCTTTCATCCCAGACCACCAGAACCTCTTCTTTAAGTCTTAATACATCTTCGTGTTTCCTGGATGAATAGAAAACCCGCTGATGTGAGCCTCCAACAACAAGTCTTGCCTCAAACTGCCGACATCCGGTATGCAAATTCTTCCCTTATATCTCCACAACCCTTCATCATCCTTGGTGAATTCTCCACGCCTCTTATCACGCACTGGTTGAAACAATTGCTGAAGCTTCTGTTCATCTTTCTGAGGCTTTTGAATCTCTGTCTTAAACGTACTTGAAATCTGCAACTGATACAAACAAGCTCTTCCGGCATTTCACCAATATTCAACTTAAGATCCACAAACTTATCCACTAACTCCTCCTCTTCCTTGATTCTCATCCAAGCTATTGTCAAGGACCTTCGACTCAATGCGTCCACTACCACATTCTGGTGTTGCATCAACCCGCAACCCAAACCCTTCAGAGAAGCATCATAGTACATTCCGAATGGTTCATGTGGTTCCGACAAGATTAAAACAGGCGCTGAAGTTAACTTCTGCTCCAAAGTCTGAAAACTCTCTCGCCTTCCGCTGCGTCACTCTGATTATCGTCGTTAAAAATCCAAAAATTGTTCCTTAAACTAAATACCAATTTTTTGTAATACTGTTCAAAACCTTTAAAACAAGTTCCATATAAATGAGTTCATTGTTAAAACTTTTTCAAAAGAGTCAAAAATCATTTATTTGTAAATCAATCATTTTAAAGCATGATTTTCCTAAATTCATTGAAACCCATGAATCAAAACCTCTCCATTTGAATACCTTTTGATAAATGAAATTACAAACCCAAAATCACAAGTTAACAAAATCATACAACTCACTTTCCTTTTTAAAGCGTACTAATTGATCAAAAGTTCTAGTCCTAGTTTCAAAACCAAATCATTCAAACCAGAGTTCCAACCAAGTTTAAAAATCAATCCAAGCTTTAAAATTTGTTCAACACGAACGACGATAGTCTATACTATGAAGATAAGTTGAGATTTGGTCATCAGCTTCATAATTACCTCAACCCTGTGGTTGTGATCGATCCCCCACACGTGTTGCTCGGTGTGGACAATCTCTAACCAAATGTCCCGGTACGCCACACTTGTAACATAGTTTCTTACCCAACTGGCATGGCCTATTCAGATGGTATTTCCCACACTCTTGATATTTCATATCAGAGAAGTAAGCTCTTAATCACTTCCCTTCACCATATTTCTTGAACTTTTGCCCCCTTGGTCCAAGGTAATCATCGCGTTCCCTACTAGTGTTCCCTCCATGAGTGTCCCTTGACAAGGCTACCATCTTTGCGTATTCCTCAGCCACTCTTGCCTTGTTCACCAAATCGGAGAAAATCCAAATTTTCATAGGTGCCACAGCAGTCTTGATGTCGTCCTTCAAACCCCTTTGATACTTTACACACTTTCAACTTTCATAGGTCTCTGGGGCACCCTGACATACACTAGAAAACCTACAGAGTTCCTCAAACTTGCTTGTGTAGTCCGCCACAGATAGGAAACCTTGCTTCAGCTACATCAATTCCATTTCGTTCGCTTCCCTTGCAGAATCAGGAAAGTATTTCTTGTAGAAGGCCGTCTGGAATACATCCCAAGGAACATCAGCATTCTGAAGTTGGAGCAAGCGGCATTCCGTCTGCCACCAATATTGGGCCTCTTCTAAAAGTTGATAAGCAGCAAACTCCACATATTGGTTGTTCGGGACATGCTGTGCTTGCAGTGCACGCTCCATAGCTTGGAACCAGTTATCTGCTTCCGTGGGATTGGTTGATCCTCTGAAAGTCGGTGGGTGAACTTTCAGAAATGTAGCTAGGGTCATCGGAGTACCTCCCAAGTCATCACCATTTCCGTCTCCCTTTCCCACTGGTTGGTCTAACCTTTGTGCAGCTTGCAGAGTTGCAGCAGCATTTGCCTCCATGGTGTTCACAAAATTCGCCATTGCCGCCATGAACTCGGCATGGTTATCGGCCGGTTGCTCGTTTCTACTCTCTCTTCGTGAACGTGTACGACCTCGTCCGCGAGTAGCCGTTAGGGTTCCTATCTACACTAAATAATCGATATCAAGGTGATCAGTCTCAATATCAAAAGTCCAGTGCTTCAATTATCCCAAAAAGGCACTAACAAACAAGCATGTTATGAAATATCAGGTAGATAACCTAAATAGTATGAAAGAAAAATGACCCAGAGTATGAAATGAAGCACAATCGGTCCATCCGTCAGGCTCACGAAGACGAACCACTCTGATACCACTAAATGTAACACCTTAATTACCCTAAGTCTTACCTCGCGCCATAAAGCAAAGGCTAATCAGAGATTACGACAGTTCCAAAACTTAATAGCATCAAAGAAAAAGACACAGAGTATGCAACGAAGCACAATCGGCTCATTCCCCAGGCTCACGAGGATGAACCACTCTGATACCACTAAATGTAACACCTCAATTAACCTAAGCCTTACCTCTAGCCGTAAAGCAAAGGTTAACCAAAGGTTACGACAATTCTAAGGCTTATACATATTTATATAGAAAGAAATAATATAATCTAGAAGCCTGATGAAGGAGATAGCTCAAAAACAGGATTTGAAAAGCACAAGACGTACTAGCGAAGCTACGAACTTAAAGCACAAAAACTAAATACAGTATAGCAAATTATCATAGCATAGTCTTATAAAAATCTAGCCACGGCTCGCGGATTTTAAGTCAGCTAGCCATATATACAGACAATCAAAAGACTGTAGTTCAAAAGGGCTTATACAAGTTTTGTTCTCTGAAATAAAAGCCTCTAGGCAAAATAAAATACAAAAGTGAGAGTACAAGTTAAAAATAACCAAGATTGACAACAAAATAGAATAAGATCCTCTGCTCTGCTACCATCACCCAACTCACTGCGGTGGGTTGCGACCTGCATCTGAAAAACAACAACAACGTATGGAATGAGAACCGGAGGTTCTCAGTATGGTAACAGTGCCCAGTAATGTAAGATGTAAGACTCAGGGATGCTAAAGACAATCCTAGAACTTCACATCAAACTGATATTCAAGCTTAGAACAAAATATAATTAACGTAAACCTTGAGCAGTAAACATGGTTTTCTAAACTTAAAGGATTCTAACTAATACTAATCACACCGCTGTATCCCACAGCCTTCGCCAACCTAACCTCTGTGTGATCCCATCGCTACCACCTGCCTAGCCTCCTCAGCATCGGATAAACACAAGATAAAAACAAGCAGTAAAACACAGATAGTATACATTTACAGCAAGTAATTCAAGAAGCAAGTAGGCATGTTATACAATTAGGCAAACTCAAGTAAACAAAGCAAGCAAGCATATAGAAAATGCATATGATGAATATTTGTCCTATTGGCTATGATATCACATGTCAGTTATTGCGAAAGTAGACATCCAGGGCTTTCCAGCAATATATAATAGTCTATACTTTGCCCAAGTTTAGATGACGCAAAAGGGCGTTGAACGCCAGTTCTACGCTGCAGTCTAGAGTTAAACGCCAGAAACACGTCACAAACCAGAGTTGAACGCAAAAAACACGTTACAACTTGGCGTTCAACTCCAAAAGAAGCCTCTGCACGTGTAAACTTCAAGCTCAGCCCAAGCACACACCAAGTGGGCCCTGGAAGTGGATTTATGCATCAATTACTTACTTCTGTAAACCCTAGTAGCTAGTCTAGTATATATAGAACTTTTTATCATTGTATTCACAGTCTTGGTTACTCCGATTCCCCTCTGGGGCCGAGACCAATGAACTCCATTATCTCTTTTGTATTTTCAATGGTAGAGTTTCTGTACTCCATAGATTAAGGTATGGAGCTCTGTTGTTCCTCATGATTTAATGCAAAGTACTACTGTTTTATATCCAATTCAACTTATTCCGCTTCTAAGATATCCATTCGCACCCAAGAACATGATGAATGTGATGATTATGTGATGCTCATCATCATTCTCACTTATGAACGCGTGCCTGACAAACACTTCCGTTCTACATGCAAACAAGCTAGAATGAGTATCTCTTAGATATCTAATACAGAGGACCGAGTCCAAGATATTAGAATCTTCGTGGTATAAGTTAGAACCCATGGATGGCCATTCACGAGATCCGGAAAGTCTAAACCTTGTCTGTGGTATTCCGAGTAGGATCTGGGAAGGGATGGCTGTGACGAACTTCAAAATCGCGAGTACTGGGCGTAGTGACAGACGCAAAAGGAGGGTGAATCCTATTCCAGTATGATCGAGAACCTCCAAATGATTAGCCGTGCCGTGACAGAGCATTTGGACCTTTTTCACAGAGAGGATGGGATATAGCCATTGACAACGGTGATGCCTTAGAGAAAGCTTGCCATGGAAAGGAGTAGGATTGGTTGGATGAAGACAACAGGAAAGCAGAGGTTCAGAGGAACAAAAGCATCTCTATACGCTTATCTGAAATTCTCACCAATAAATTACATAAGTATTTCTATCTTTATTTTCTTTTTATTTAGTATTATTATTCGAAAACTCCATAACCATTTGATATCCGCCTGACCGAGATTTACAAGATGACCATAGCTTGCTTCACACCAACAATCTCCGTGGGATCGACCCTTACTCACATAAGGTTTTATTACTTGGACGACCCAGTGCACTTGCTGGTTAGTTGTATCGAAGTTGTGACAAATTTTGAATTAAGATTAGAGCACCAAGTTTTTGGAGCCATTATCAGGGATCACAATTTCGTGCTCCAAGTTTTTGGCGCCGTTGCCGGGGATTGTTCGAGTTTGGACAACTGACGGTTCATCTTGTTGCGCATATTAGGTAATTTTCTTTTTGTTTTATCTTCAAAAATTTTTCAAAAATCTTTTAAAAATTTCTCACCTGTTTTCGAAAATTATTCTAAATTTTTAAGAATGAATTCTAGTGTTTCATGAAGCATGTTGAAGCCTGGCTGGCTGTAAAGCCATGTCTAATTCTTTTGGATTGTGGCTTCCAACCATCAGCATAGAGGCAAGTTAATTAGAATATCAGCTGTTGCATGCTTGATTTATATCCTAAAGCTGGCTGGCTATTAAGCCATGCCCAACCCTTGGATTGGAGCTTTAGGCCAACATTGAAAGATTCCTGCGATTCTTATTAAAAATTTTGAGTTTCTTATTTTCTTTTTCCTATATGTTTTTTCAAAAAAAAATTAAAAGAAAATACAAAAAAATTTATAAAATCATAAAAATAAAAAATATTTTGTGTTTCTTGTTTGAGTCTTGAGTCAATTTTTAAGTTTGGTGTCAATTGCATTTTTTTTCTAAAAATTTTTTATGCATTTTTTGAAAATTCATGCATTCATAGTGTTTTTCATGATCTTCAAGTTGTTCTTGGCCAGTCTTCTTGTTTGATCTTCATATTTTCTTGTTTTGTGTCTTTTCTTGTTTTTCATATGCATTCTTGCATTCATAGTGTCTATACATGAAAAATTTCTAAGTTTGGTGTCTTGCATGTTTTTCTTTCATTAAAAATTTTCTAAAATAAGTCTTGATGTTCATCTTGACCTTCAAAGTGTTCTTGGTGTTTATCTTGACATTCATAGTGTTCTTGCATGCATTCATTGTTTTGATCTAAAAATTCTCATGCATTGAGTCTTTTTCATGTTTTTCTCTTTCTTCATTAAAAATTCAAAAATCAAAAAAATATCTTTCCCTTTTTCACTCATAAATTTTTGAAAATTTGAGTTGACTTTTTCAAAACTTTTTAAAATTTAGTTGTTTCTTATGAGTCAAATCAAATTTTCAATTTAAAAATCTTATCTTTTCAAAATCTTTTTCAAAAATCAAATCTTTTTCATTTTTTCTTATTCATTTTCGAAAATTTTAAAAATATTTTTCAAAAATCTTTTTCTTAATTTTATCTTATAATTTTCGAAAATATTATCAACAATTAATGATTTGATTCAAAAATTTCAAGTTTGTTACTTGCTTGTTAAGAAAGATTCAAACTTTAAGTTCTAGAATCATATCTTGTGATTACTTGTGAATCAAGTCATTAATTGTGTTTTTAAAAATCAAATCTTTTTTCAAAACTAATTTCAATCATATCTTTTCAAAAATATCTTTTTATCTTATCTTTTTCAAATATCTTTTCTAACTTCTTATCTTCTTATCTTTTCAAAATTGATTTTCAAAATTTGTTTCAACTAACTAATTAACTTTTTGTTTGTTTCTTATCTCTTTCAAAACTACCTAACTAACTATCCCTATCTAATTTTCGAAAATACCTCCCTCTTTTTCAAAAATTCTTTTTAATTAATTAATTGTTTCAATTTTTAATTTTAATTTTAATTTTATCTTAATTTTCGAAAATCATTAACTCTTTTTCAAAATTTATTTTTCGAATTCCCTCTCTCCCATCTCTTTCTATTTATTTATTAATTACTAACACTTTTCTTCATCTCACATCTCTGCTATCCTCACCCTTGTGTTTGGATTCTCTTCCCTTCTCTTTCCTTACATTACATTCTTTTCTTCTTCTACTCACACAAGGGAACCTCTATACTATGGTAAAGAGGATCCCCGGTATCTTTAGTCCTCTTCTTTTTCACATGAGCAGGAGCAAGGACAAGAACATTCTTGTTGAAGCAGATCCAGAACCTGAAAAGACTCTGAAAAGGAAACTAAGAGAAGCTAAAATACAACAATCCGGAGACAACCTTACAGGAATTTTCGAACAGGAAGAGGAGATGGCAGCCAAAAATAACAATAATGCAAGGAGGATGCTTGGTGACTTTACTGCACCTAATTCCAATTTACATGGAAGAAGCATCTCCATTCCTGCCATTGGAGCAAACAATTTTGAGCTGAAATCTCAATTAGTTTCTCTAATGCAGCAAAACTGCAAGTTTCATGGACTTTCATCTGAAGATCCTTTTCAGTTCTTAACTGAATTCTTGCAGATCTGTGATACTGTTAAGACTAATGGAGTAGATCCTGAAGTCTACAGGCTCATGCTTTTCTCGTTTGCTGTAAGAGACAGAGCTAGAATATGGTTGGACTCTCAACCTAAGGATAGCCTGAACTCTTGGGATAAGCTGGTCAAGGCTTTCTTAGCCAAGTTCTTTCCTCCTCAAAAGCTGAGTAAGCTTATAGTGGATGTTCAAACCTTCAGACAGAAAAAAGGTGAATCCCTCTTTGAAGCTTGGGAGAGATACAAGGAACTGACCAAAAAGTGTCCTTCTGACATGCTTTCAGAATGGACCATCCTGGATATGTTCTATGATGGTCTGTCTAAATTAGCTAAGATGTCATTGGATACTTCTGCAGGTGGATCCATTCACCTAAAGAAAACACCTGCAGAAGCTCAAGAACTCATTGAAATGATTGTTAATAACCAGTTCATGTACACTTCTGAGAGGAATCCTGTGAGTAATGGGACGCCTCAGAAGAAGGGAGTTCATGAAATTGACACTCTGAATGCCATATTGGCTCAGAACAAAATATTAACTCAGCAAGTCAATATGATTTCTCAGAGTCTGAATGAAATGCAAGCTGCATCCAACAGTACTCAAGAGGCATCTTCTGAAGAAGAAGCTTATGATCCTGAGAACCCTGCAATAGCAGAGGTGAATTACATGGGTGAACTATATGGAAACACCTATAATCCCTCATGGAGAAATCACCCAAATCTCCCATGGAAGGATCAACAAAAGCCTCAACAAGACTTTAATAATGGTGGAAGAAACAGGTTTAACAATAGTAAACCTTTTCCATCATCCACTCAGCAACAGACAGAGAATTCTGAGCAGAATCCATCTAGCTTAGCAAACTTAGTCTCTGATCTATCTAAGGCCACTCTGAGTTTCATGAATAAAACAAGGTCCTCCATTAGAAATTTGGAGGCACAAGTGGGCCAGCTGAGTAAGAAGATCACTGAAACCCCTCCTAGTGCTCTCCCAAGCAATACAGAAGAAAATCCAAAAGGAGAGTGCAAGGCCATTGAATTGACCATCATAGCCGAATCCAAGAAGGAAGGGGAGGACGTGAATCCCAAGGAGGAAGACCTCCTGGGACATCCAGTGATCAACAAGGAGTTCCCCTTTGAGGAACCAAAGGACTCTGAGGTTCATCTAGAGACCATAGAGATTTCATTGAACCTCATTGTGCCATTCATGAGCTCTGATGAGTATTCTTCTTCTGAAGAGAATGAAGATGTTACTAAAGAGCAAGTTGCCAAGTTCCTTGGTCCAATCATGAAGCTGAATGCGAATTTATTTAGTAATGAAACTTGGGGAGATGAACCTCCCCTGTTCACCAATGAACTAAATGCATTGGATCAACTGAGATTGCCTCAAAAGAAACAGGATCCTAGAAAGTTCTTAATACCTTGTACCATAGGCACCATAACCTTTGAGAAGGCTCTATGTGACCTTGGGTCAGGAATAAACCTCATGCCACTCTCTGTAATGGAGAAACTGGGAATCTTTGGGGTGTAAGCTGCCAGAATCTCATTAGAGATGGCAGACAACTCAAGAAAAGAGGCCTATGGACAAGTAGAGAATGTGTTAGTAAAGGTTGAAGGCCTTTACATCCCTGCTGATTTCATAATCCTGGATACTGGGAAGGATGAGGATGAATCCATCATTCTTGGAAGACCCTTCCTAGCCACAGCAAGAGCTGTGATTGATGTAGACAGAGGTGAACTAGTCCTTCAATTGAATAAGGACTCCCTTGTGTTTAAAACTCAAGGTCATCCTTCTGTAAACATGGAAAAAAGGCACAGTAAGCTTCTCTCAGTACAGAGTTAACTAAAGCCCCCACAGTCAAACTCTAAGTTTGGTGTTGGGAGGCCTCAGCCAAACTCTAAGTTTGGTGTTGAACTCCCATATTCAAACTCTAAGTTTGGTGTTGGGAGTCTATAAAATTGACCTGATCACCTGTGTGGCTCCATGAGAGCCCACTATCAAGCTACAGGATCATCTCAGCATCTGTGGACCCCACAGGATCCCCACTACCTCCACTCATACTCTCCCCTCTTCTCATTCATCCTCTCTTCCCAATAAACACCCTTCCCCAAAACTCTTCACCAATCACCTCAATCTCTCTCTTCCCTCTTACCTATTCACCACTCACATCCACCCACTCTTCCCTATTACCTTCAAAATTCAAAATCACTTTCCCACCCAAACCCACCCTAAATGGCCGAACCTAACCCCTCTCCCTACACTATATAAACCCCTCCATTCTTTTTCATTTTCACACAACACAACCCTCTCTTCCTCTTCTTGGCCGAAACACAAACCTCTCTCCCTCTCCTCCATTTCTTCTTCTCCTTCATCTCTTCTTTCTTCTCTTGCTCGAGGGCGAGCAATATTCTAAGTTTGGTATGGTAAAAGCATAGCTTTTTTTGTTTTTCCATTACCATTGATGGCACCTAAGATCGGAGAATCCTCTAGAAAAGGTAAAGGGAAGACAAAAGCTTCCTCCTTCGAGTCATGGGAGATGGAAATATTCATCTCTAAAGCCCATCAAGACCACTTCTATGATGTTGTGGCCAAGAAGAAGGTGATCCCCGAGGTCCCTTTCAAACTAGAGAAAAATGAGTATCCGGAGATCCGACATGAGATCCAAAGAAGAGGTTGGGAAGTTCTAACAAACCCCATCCAACAAGTCAAAATTCTAATGGTTCAAGAGTTCTATGCTAATGCATGGATCACTAGGAACCATGATCAAAGTAAGAACCCGAACCCAAAGAATTATCTCACCATGGTTCGGGGGAATTACTTAGATTTTAATCCGGAAAATGTGAGGTTGGCGTTCAACTTATCAATGATGGAAGAAAACGCACGCCCCTACACAAGGAGAGTCAACTTTGATCAAAGGTTGGACCAAGTCCTCATGAACATATGTGTGGAAGGATCTCAATGGAAGATTGACTCAAAAGGTAAACCGGTTCAACTGAGAAGACTGGACCTTAAGCCTGTAGCTAGAGGATGGTTGGAGTTCATTCAACGCTCAATCATTCCCACTAGCAACCGGTCTAAAGTTACTATAGACCGGGCCATCATGATCCATAACATCATGATTGGAGAAGAGGTGGAGGTTCATGAGATTATACCTTAAGAACTCTACAAGGTGGCTGACAAGTCCTCCACTATGGCAAGGTTAGCTTTTCCTCACCTCATTTGCCATCTATGCAATTCGACTGGGATTGACATAGAGGAAGATATCCTCATTGATGAGGACAAGCCTATCACTAAGAAAAGGATGGAGCAAACAAGAGAGCCTATTCATGGATCTCAAGAGACGCATGAAGAAGCTCATCACCAAGAAATCCCTGAGATGCCTCAAGGGATGCACTTTCCTCCACAGAACTTTTGGGAGCAAATCAACACCTCCCTAGGAGAACTGAATTCCAACATGGGACTACTAAGGGTGGAACATCAAGAGCACTCAATCATCCTCCATGAAATTAGAGAAGATCAAAGAGCTATGAGGGAGGAGCAACAAAGACAAGGAAGAGACATAGAAGAGCTCAAGGACATCATTGGTTCCTCAAGAAGAAAACGCCACCATCACTAAGGTGGACTCATTCCTTGTTCTCAAATTTTCTGTTTTTTGTTTTCTTTATGTTAAGTGCTTATCTATGTTAGTGTCTTATTACATGATCATTAATATTTAGTAACTTTGTCTTAAAGTTATGAATGTCCTATGAATCCATCACCTCTCTTAAATGAAAAATGTATTTAATTCAAAAGAACAAGAAGTACATGAGTTTTGAATTTATCTTTGAACTTAGTTTAATTATATTGATTTGGTGACAATACTTTTTGTTTTCTGAATGAATGCTTGAACAGTGCATATGTCTTTTGAAGTTGTTGTTTATGAATGTTAAATATGTTGGCTCTTGAAAGAATGATGACAAGGAGACATGTTATTTGATAATCTAAAAAATCATAAAAATGATTCTTGAAGTAAGAAAAAGCAGTAAATACAAAGCTTACAGAAAAAAAATTGGCAAAAAAAATAGAAAAAGAAAAAGCAAGCAGAAAAAGCCAAAAGCTCTTAAAACCAAAAGGCAAGAGCAAAAAGCCAATAACCCTTAAAACCAAAAGGCAAGGGTAAATAAAAAGGATCCCAAGGCTTTGAGCATCAGTAGATAGGAGGGCCTAAAGGAATAAAATCCTGGCCTAAGCGGCTAAACCAAGCTGTCCCTAACCATGTGCTTGTGGCGTGAAGGTGTCAAGTGAAAACTTGAGACTGAGCGGTTAAAGTCAAGGTCCAAAGCAAAAACAAAGTGTGCTTAAGAATCCTGGACACCTCTAATTGGGGACTTTAGCAAAGCTGAGTCACAATTTGAAAAGGTTCACCCAGTTATGTGTCTGTGGCATTTATGTATCCGGTGGTAATACTGGAAAACAAAGTACTTAGGGCTACGGCCAAGACTCATAAAGTAGCTGTGTTCAAGAATCAACATACTGAACTAGGAGAATCAATAACACTATCTGAACTCTGAGTTCCTATAGATGCCAATCATTCTGAACTTCAATGGATAAAGTGAGATGCCAAAACTATTCAAGAGGCAAAAAGCTACAAGTCCCGCTCATCTGATTGGAGCTATGTTTCATTGATATTTTGGAATTTATAGTATATTCTCTTCTTTTTATCCTATTTGATTTTCAGTTGCTTGGGGACAAGCAACAATTTAAGTTTGGTGTTGTGATGAGCGGATAATTTATACGCTTTTTGGCATTGTTTTTAGTATATTTTTAGTAGGATCTAGTTACTTTTAGGGATGTTTTTATTAGTTTTTATGTTAAATTCACATTTCTAGACTTTACCATGAGTTTGTGTGTTTTTCTATGATTTCAGGTATTTTCTGGCTGAAATTGAGGGACTTGAGCAAAAATCAGATTCAGAGGTTGAAGAAGGACTGCTGATGCTGTTGGATTCTGACCTCCCTGCACTCAAAGTAGATTTTCTGGAGCTACAGAACTCCAAATTGTGCGCTCTCAACGGCGTTGGAAAGTAGACATCCAGGGCTTTCCAGAAATATATAATCATCCATATTTTGCCCAAGTTTAGACGACGCAAAAGGGCGTTGAACGCCAGTTCTATGCTGCAGTCTAGAGTTAAACGCCAGAAACACGTCACAAACCAGAGTTGAACACCAAAAACACGTTACAACTTGGCGTTCAACTCCAAAAGAAGCCTCTGCACGTGTAAACTTCAAGCTCAGCCTAAGCACACACCAAGTGGGCCCCGGAAGTGGATTTATGCATCAATTACTTACTTCTGTAAACCCTAGTAGCTAGTCTAGTATATATAGAACTTTTTATCATTTTATTCACAGTCTTGGTTACTCCGGTTCCCCTCTGGGGCCGAGACCAATGAACTCTATTATCTCTTATGTATTTTCAACGGTAGCGTTTCTGCACTCCATAGATTAAGGTGTGGAGCTCTACTGTTCCTCATGATTTAATGCAAAGTACTACTGTTTTATATTCAATTCAACTTATTCCGCTTCTAAGATATCCATTCGCACCCAAGAACATGATGAATGTGATGATTATGTGACGCTCATCATCATTCTCACTTATGAACGCGTGCCTGACAAACACTTCCGTTCTACATGCAAACAAGCTAGAATGAGTATCTCTTAGATATCTAATACAGAGGACCGAGTCCGAGATATTAGAATCTTCGTGGTATAAGTTAGAACCCATGGATGGCCATTCTTGAGATCCGAAAAGTCTAAACCTTGTCTGTGGTATTCCGAGTAGGATCTGGGAAGGGTTGGCTGTGACGAACTTCAAACTCGCGAGTTCTGGGCATAGTGACAAATGCAAAAGGAGGGTGAATCCTATTCCAATATGATCGAGAACCTCCAGATGATTAGCCGTGCCGTGACAGAGCATTTGGACCTTTTTCACAGAGAGGATGGGATGCAGCCATTGACAACGGTGATGCCTTACAGAAAGCTTGCCATGGAAAGGAGTAGGACTGGTTGGATGAAGACAGCAGGAAAGCAGAGGTTCAGAGGAACAAAAGCATCTCTATACGCTTATCTGAAATTCTCACCAATAAATTACATAAGTATTTCTATCTTTATTTTCTGTTTATTTAGTATTATTATTCAAAAACTCCATAACCATTTGATATCCGCCTGACTGAGATTTACAAGATGACCATAGCTTGCTTCACACCAACAATCTCCGTGGGATCGACCCTTACTCACGTAAGGTTTTATTACTTGGACGACCCAGTGCACTTGCTGGTTAGTTGTATCGAAGTTGTGACAAATTATGAATTAAGATTAGAGCACCAAGTTTTTGGAGCCATTATCAGGGATCACAATTTCGTGCACNNNNGAGAGAGAGAGAGAGAGAGAGAGAGAGAGAGAGAGAGAGAGAGAAAGAGTCCGCGAGGAAAGGGAGGCCATTTGTGTCCCACCGCACTATTAAAAGAAAGCTGCCCTCGCCGATCTGCCCGCCATCTTTCATGGATGCTGCTGAGGACGCGAACAGAGGATGCGCATGAGGGAGTCATCGCGGAGCTACCGTCGCCATCGTGTCGCAGGGCTCCCCGTCATCGCGACTGGGTGGCTGTTGTGCTGCCGTTCATCACTACCCAGACACCGTCAAAGCTTTGCGTCGTCGTTGAGGAGTCGTCGCTTCCAGATCCGCCGTTGCCTATGCGTATGGCTGAGCCTCTGCCGCTGGAGCTCCACGCTGCTGTTGCAGCCGCCGGAAACCACGACTGAAGCCGGCGTCATTGTTATCGCGAGCTGCTACTGTTTGGAAAGGGTTCAGGCCGTCGCGAGTGTCACTGTCGGAGAAGGGAGCTGCGTCTCTGTGATTCTGGCCGCCGAAAAATGCCACTGCCCTCGTCGAAAAACTCTACCAGAAAGGGTTTTGAATTTGGTTTTCATTCATTTAAGATTCTGGAAGCTTTATTATCTCTGTATGTGGGTTTCAGTCGCTATCGCCGGAGTCTGATTGCCGCTGCCGCTCGAAGTGGTTGCTGGGGCTGCCGGCAAACCAGTTTAGCTACCGCCGCTGTTTCGTTTTCTTGGTTCGGTAAGTATTCATGTTTCGAAAATCCCTGTGTTAGAATTCAAGTATGTTTGGTTATAAACTCTGAGGTTTGGTATCGTAGGTTCGAGTTCTATATGTTGAATACCACTTTTAAGTTGATGTGAGTGCTGCGAAAGTGATCAGGGGCTGAGTTTGTGGATTGCTGTTGAATTCGGTTAAGAGAAAAGGTTTCGTAATGCATTTTGGGGTTATGGTTTCGACGAGTCGAGGTAGGGGCCTTTTTATACAAACTAATTTATTTTAAATTGGAAATTGTTATAAATGGATATGCTGTGCAAAATGTATTTCTGGTGACTATGTGAGTCTTATGAATTATCTGATTATGTCTTGGATGAATATGGTTGTGTGCTTGAGTGAAATAACGTCTGATTTTAATAGTCTGAAAATCTGACTTATGTTTATTGGAAACTGACTTGGGTTTTGAACCTGCTGAGAAAGGTTGATGATTTGTTTGGTTGGAACCCAGAAAGGGTGGTAAAGTCCATGTTTTAGGGGAGGTGCTACCGAAATTTCTATAAAATCTGAGACTTTATTTGAAACGGTATTTTAAAAAGGAACGAATTATGTGTTGAACTGTATTACCGATAAAAGAATTAGATTGAACCCTTTTATTAAGAAAATGATCTTATTTTGAATGTAAACCATTTCAGAAAAGAATTAGGTTTTAAAGTTAATTTGAAGATGAAAATAATTATGTTTTAGAAGTTGATTAAATAAGCAAATTTGAAGGAGTTTTAATGGATTTAAGAGGAACTTGGATTTTGATTAACTAATTTCACTTTACGACGTTTTAAGAAAAGTTTGAAGTATTTTCTGAAACTTTGACTTAGTAAAATTGAAATACTTTCTGAGCCTTTGGAAACAGATTTAAGGATGAAACTGAAATTGATTTTTGGTTTAAAAATGATTTGGTTTTGACTTAAGTTTAGTTAGTTTTGAAACTGGTTCAGAATAATTAGAAACACGATTTGGTTTTGGTTTAAATTATATTCTACTTATTCAAATCAAGAAGTTAAGGTTTCGGAGGTTTTCAATGAATTTAAGAAATGAGTCAGGTTATTCTCCCTTGAAGTCTTGAGACTCCGCTGAGGAAATTTTATGACCAAATCCTGGTTTAGAAATGAATGATTTTGAGTCTTTCGAAAGAAGATTTTGAATTTGGCATGGTTTTGTGATTGTTTGGAAGTGTTGGAAAGACGTGGAAAGTGGCTCCGTTTTGAAAAGTGATTCTTGGCAAGATGTAAATTGAATACGGTTGTTATTTAAAAGTAAATGGGCCAAGAATAATTTTGAAGTAACATATTGAACCTGATTGATGTGTTGAAAATGTTTTTCTGAAAAACCACTGGACTACTATTTATGTTGAGATTTTGAGACGCTATGTGCCCGGCAGGGGCCGAGGTTGGATCCCGCCTATCGAGGTAGCGGCGGCGGCGTAAGGGCGGTGGTTTGTCCAGCTTGCGCTTAGATGTGAGGTCGATGGCAATAGATCCTGCTCGCATCCCTTCCGATCATCAGAGCCTGCAGGCGCAAAATCCTGGACAGTGATCCGAGCACTATATCTCGGGGGTTCCCACACCATGAATCCGAAGGGCAACATCTCCATGGGGATGTGTCGGGTTGGTAGTTGAACCGACAATGTGATATCACAAATAGTAGGGCAGACATTCATCATTTGCATTTATATGACGTTGTTTGGGTGTGCATATTGTAATTGGTTTGCCTATGTGAATACTTATGTTAATTGCTAACTGCTATAATTGTTGTAATTGCTATTGATTGTGTTTAAACTACATTAATTGTGATTGTGTTTGATTGGGTGGTTTATGATGAATTGGTTGATGATTGAGTTGTTTAGGCCAGGGGCCGTGTGATGAGTATTTTGGTGAAAAATAAATTTCTCCCAAAACACACAAATCTAACCGGCAAGTGTACCGGGTCGTATCAAGTAATAAAAACTCACGGGAGTGAGGTTGATCCCACAGGGATTGATGGATCAAGCAACTTTAGTGGGTGATTAGTTTAGTCAAGCTAACATTGAGTGATTTGAGTGACAATTGAAGCCAACAGAATGTAAATGACAAGGAAAATTAAAGTGCAGAAAGTAAATTGCATTGAAACTTAAAGAGCAAGAAATGTAAATTGCAAGAATCTTAAATTGCAAGAAATGTAAATTGCATGAAATTAAAAGGGAGTGGGTGCTGGAAATTAAAAGAAAGCAGTAGATTCAACAGATTTGGAAAATCACTTTAAAATCAAAACAGAGAGCAACTTGGCTCAATTGCAAAATCTAAATGAGAGGTTGAAGATCTCAGGGGTTGGATGAGACTAGAGACCAAGTCTAGATCTCAATTCCTTCCTTGATCCAACAGAGAATAATTGCAGAAGAAAATAGAGAAGAAAGCAGTAAAGAGAGTTTTGATTCAAATCACAATTCACTGAAATTATGCAGACAAGTAAACAGAGAGAATTCTCAAGGTGAGATTGAAACAGAATTTCTTCAATTCTCAACTCAAGATTCAAAACAAAAAGGAAAACTAAAGAGAGAGAGTTCTGTATTCCTAATGCTCCCTAGTGGAGCCAGCCCCCTCACTAATATGAAAATGATGCCTTATATAGGCTTTACAAAATGAAAATGAAATTCAAAACAAATTACAATTGAAATGAAATTCCTATTCTAACTATCTCTTGTGCCCTTGAGTGATGATCATGGGCCTTTGCTCTTGGTGGAATTGGGTTGAAAGAGGCCTTGGTTGATTGCTCTTGGAGTTTGGAGAAGAACCGAAGTGAACCAATTGAACCGGTTTTGAGGTTAGCAAAAGTTGGACCAAAAGTTTGAGCCAAAGTTAGGGGTCTAACTTTGGCTCCAACTTTTCATAGCAGCAAACACATTTTACTGGTATGAGCGTTGGTGCCAACGTTAGGGGTCTAACTTTGACCCTAACGTTGGCCTCCCTTATGCATGTTCATGGCGCCAACTTTGTCCTCTTGTCATGTTGCCAATTTTATGCCCAATATAGACTATCATATATGGTTGGAAAGCTCTGAATGTCAGCTTTCTAACCCACTTGGAATCACTTCAATTGGACATCTACAACTCAAGTTATGATCATTTGAAGAGGGCATGGTCGCTGGCTTTGGTGTGCAGCGTTTGAGGTAACGTTAGCCCTCAAACGTTGGCGAAAACGCCAGTTCTGGAGGCTCAAATGTATTGTCCACCCCATACTATTATACATTGTTGGAAAGCCCTGGATGTCTACTTTCCAATGCCGTTGGGAGCACATTATTTGGAGCTCTACAGCTCGAGTTATACCCCTTTGAAGGTGCAGAGGTCAGTTGGCCTCACTGCAGGTTGCCACCATGTTCGTTTATGCACATTGTGGGGCAGTTTTCTCCCTCAATTTTAGTTTCCACCATGCAGTGCCATATATGCTTGGAAAGCTCTTGATTCCTACTTTCCAATGCTTCTTGAATCACCTCATTTGGAGCTCTGTAGCTC
>NC_029790.2:76031717-76040672 GCF_000816755.2 Arachis ipaensis
GCCCAGGGAGTAATCTTCATGCCCAACGTTAGGCTCCAAGTTAGGGGGCTAACGTTGGGGCTAACTTCATGCCTCCAGGTTCAATTTCACTTATTCCTCTCTTCACTCCTAGCCATTCCTCTTTGCTTCAACCTTTCTCCAAGCTTTCTTCACCTATCATTAATCAACCAAACACATCAAAGCTATGCTCAAAATCATGAGATATTCATTCTTTCATAATATGTGACAATTTTAGCATAAAACCTCATGAAATAGCATGAATTCATACATGGTTGATTAAATCAAAGGAAACATGAAAATCTACCCAATTGGCTTGCTTATGGCTCAAGAAAGTGCATAATTCAATTAAAAACAAAAGAAAAAGGCTAGTTAAAATAGGCTAAGATGACTTGTCATCACCGTGTTGGATTGGATGGGCTTGAGGCCGTGATTGGTATATTGAGTTCTAGTATTGTATAAAGTATCTGACCGATTCAGCATAGACTTAATGAACCTATACTTGGAACGGGATGGTCATTTATACTGCGTAGGTAACTGCTTTCATGGTTGTGGTATAGAAAAGTATGAAAAATCAAATTCTTATAGCATAGACTTAATTGAACCTATATTTGGGACATGTTGGTCATTCATACTGTTTAGAAAAAACTTTTCAGATTCTACATGAGAGGAAAAAGGTTTTGTTTTAAACTATTTGAGAAATTTACCAAGCCTTTAAAAAGGAATTTTCTGGATTTCGAATATTTACCCAAAGCTTTTGGAAAGACTCAAAAGACGAGCAATGATCACTGTACTCTAAGAATAATTTTTATTTTACGTATCTTGTTATAGCAATTTCTGTAATCCTATAGTGAGAACAAGCGAGGACGACGTTCTCACTCCCCTACAGGTTATTCCCTTTCAGGATATGGATGACGGAGCTTCAGAAGAGTTATGTTATTTTCTGTTTATTTGGTATCTTTGTATTATCTTAATTATTATTTTTTCTCGCCTTTATCTTTATTAAATTTGTAAGAGGGATAGGTAATTATGATATGTATGTTTGTAAATTAGTGTTATATATATATATATATGGTATTGTATATGGTTTGTATGTACATGTATGTTTATGTTTTCAACGAAAAAGTGTTTAAGAAGGGTTATGCGGTTTTAAGTTTTTAAACAAGCTCATATTTTAGTACTAAATATTAGAAGAGTCGTCGTAATACTCGAGCTATCAGAGTGGCGCAGCCGGAAGCGTAACACTTTGACAGTTAGGGTGTTACATTTGTGGTATCAGAGCGGTCTTTCCTGTAGAGCCTGAGGAATGGACCGACTATGCTTCAATTGCATACTTTGAGCGTTTGTCATGTATTAGGTCTTGTTGAATGACGAGAATTAGAGCTTTATGCACATGGCGGTCTATTGATTAATGCCATTAGTCTTGCGTTGCGTTATTCCTGATATTAAGTTTGGTCGGCTTAATACTAGTGAATTATGTATATGAAAGCACTGATGGTTTATCATAGATGATATGCGAGTTTTGAGTAAAGTAAATCGCGGGTTTTGGGAACGTTAGAAACTATTTCTTGAGGTTACTCAGTTATGTGCTTTGGATTTTGTTGGATGTCATGTGACTTATTGTTCCTTAACCTATCTTGATGTTCTTGTTGTCATTTCTTTGGGAAGTAGTTTAGTGTTTTGAATCCTATTTTTCTGTTCATATGCATTCTTCTTTGATCCTAAATTGCATATGCCGGTTTGAATTTCTTGGTGTATCTGTCTTTCTCTGTTTGAACTCTTTTCTTGAACCATGTAATTTTTCGACATGATTTTGAACTTGTCTTGATGTAGTGTGCCCTTTTATGTCCTTACTCCTAGTCTTTTTTAAAGAACTAGTGATTCAGTTTTTCTCTTAATTGACTATATTTATAAACAATTTTCAAACTTTTATAAGATCGCTTTTGATTTGATATACGCCTATCTTTATAAAACTTTGAAAATTCCTTATGCAATTTAAAAACTATTTATTTTTAATAGCTCGCATGTTCTTTTACTGGTTTATGGAACTACACTTACTTTAAGTACAATTTGACTTTTCAAAGTAATTTTATTATGGTTCCTATACGTAATTCTATTTGATTATGTACTTAGGTATTTTTAAATTCTTAAAGAAAAGGCTTTTCACTTTTATTCCAGTTAGTTTTTGTTTGACAAATTGACTTTAAATTAGCATGATACATTATTTACGCATTTGTTGTTCTTTTGAAAATATTGGGCTTATACCTTTCCTCTTAAGTATGGGCTAATTCTTTAAGCTTTTGTTTCTATGGTTGTGATACTTGATTTTGTTTTTCTAATCTTTTTTTTATGAACATCACCAGTAGTCTCAGTTTTTCTTCTCTTGTGAATTTCATATTCCTTTAAGTCAGCTTGAATTTGTTTCTATCTAGTGTGTTGTTTGTTCTCTTAATTGTCCTTCTTCAGCCAAAGGTTCCTTCTTGAAACTTCACTATTGATTGAGTTGTCTTTCCTGACGAGTGTTGCATTCTTTTGGACCAATGGAAAGCTTGTTTGGTGTCCCATGCTTCGTGGATCTTGTTTGAACTCCCTTGATTTAAGATCCTTTCTTGTTTGGTCTGATTTCTTTTTAAGTACATCTTAAATATTCTTGAATGTTCTTATGTGATGAAAATTTCAAGTGTATTCTTAGAGTTTTGATGTGAAATTTTGAAACAAGTTTCAGATTCTCTTAAGAAAACTAAATCAATTCTTCTCACTTAAATTGCATCCATCGTTATTCTTTAAATTGACAAAGTTGTTTTGAAGTTGGCATGCACTATTTTAGATAAAGTTTTAAAACCGACTGATAAGTAAATTTTTACCTCGGAGTTTCCTTTTCTAAATAGACTTTAACTTGTTCCATATTTGCTATAAAGTTTTATACACGCTTGTTTGAATTTAAACTTTGAGAGTTCTTGAACAAGTGTTTGATTTTCTTACAATCTTGCCACAATATCAGTGTATACCTTTATCTGATTGAGTACTTAAATGTCTTACAGGATTTTCAAAAAAAAAAAAATTTTAGCCTTAACCCAATTGACTTTCATTTTTCAACCCTCACCTATTCTGTCTTTTACTTGGAAACTATTTGGATAAAATGCAATTTAGTTTTCTTTTAACCATATTGCGGTTTTGATATATGTTTACGTCAGCCTTTTGTGAAATGTGAGTTGTATACCTTTCTTTTAGCACATGAGGTGATCTTCTTTCAGTTTTTCATTCTTTATATTCAAACGTATTATGTGTACTTAATCATAGATTTTAAACCTTGAGAGCATCATTACTAGCTTTAGTTAACCTTCTTCTATGATTTTATACTTGTTACCTCAGCTTGATTTAGTTCCAAACTATTGCCTTGCTTATCCTTTTTGTGTTCCTATCAGTTTTCTCGGATTCAGGAGTCATCTTTGAGGTTGTTAAACTGAATTTCTTTCCTATACTCTTCATCGATTGTACATCCTTGTTTACTTGTAGATTCAGCAGTTCTTTCAGAACTCTTGTGGAGATTATCCTTGTTGTTTGTCCTTCTTTTTTCAAAGTCTTTTATCTTTCTGAGTAAACTCGAGAATTGTTTTGATGTCACGTGCGATCTTTAGGTATAGTAATGCGATGCGTTAGTTTCTTAAGACCTGTTTGTGGATACGGAAGGTGAAGTGATGACTAAAATTCACACCCCATTCAAAAATTGGTGAATTAGTTCTTTTGGCAAGTGCACCAAAATTATCGTCAAGTAATAACCCACAGTGGAGTGGGATCATATCCACAGAGATTGGCAAATTCGAGCAGTTTTAATTAATTGATGAATTAGTCAAGCAGATCAATAAGATTGTGAAGTGAAGAATTGTAAATGACATAAATGTAAATGACTAGAATATAAAGAAAAGCAATAAAGTGCAGAAATAGAAATGGCAGAATGTAAAGTACAGAATCATAAATGACTTGAATGTAAATAGGAATGGGGAATTGCTGAATGTAAAATTAAGCTGTAAAGAAATAGTTAGATAAGAATAGGGGAATTCATTAAGATTGGGAGATGTTGTCTCTTTGGATCAAATCTAGCTTATATCCTCTTCAATCATGCAACTCATTGATCTCTTGACAATCATGATTGATTAAGCCCCAATCCCTTGGTGACTCAATCTCTTAGATCTTGATCAATAGCCAATTCCTTGATCTAATTGCTCATGAAGAGATATATGCTTGGTCCCTGATTATACCACACACCATTATAGGTCCAAGTAGATGGAGGATTATATATCACATATCCAAATACCAAAACCCAGGTTCTACTCAAGTGTGAGAAGAGATTTCAAGCATGGTTTCATGTTTCCTTTTCAAGGTTCCCATGAAACCCAATTGCATTCAATCTCTTTTCCAAGATAATTGAACACTAAGCATTAAGAACGAAATTCCTTCTAGCAAATCAAAGAGAAGATGAAGAGAAGAAGAATTTCACTATTATCAACCCATCAAGTACAATAGAGCTCCCTCTCTCAATGAGAGGGAAGTTAGCTACTCATAGCTCAAAAAGTACTCAAAAGTGAAGTGTAAAAGTGGATCTAAAATTGACTGCTTAACCCCCTCTTCAGTACTCCTTGGGGGTATTTATACTACTCCTAGTAAAATAAAAGAATTACAAAAGTGAAAAAGAAAAATTACATTTTGGAGGAAAAAGAAAACACTCAATAAGCGTGACTTCCCAACTGGCGTGTGGCTGGCGCTTTACTGGCGTGTCACGTGCCCTTCATTTCTAGTTTGGCGTGCCATGCCCAATCCTTCAAGTGGCACGCTCATCTCTCTATCAACCTTGGCGTGCCACGCCTTCGAACTCAAGTGGCACGCCCTTTGCCTTTTTCCATTTTTCTTTGCCTCTGGAAACTTGAACTAGCGTGCCACGCCCAGGGTCTGACGTGCCACGCCCTTGCTCTATGCTTGGCTAAGCTTCTCTGGAAAGTTGCACTAGCGTGGCACGCCCAGGGTCTGGCGTGCCATGCCCCTTTTGTGAGTGAGTGGTTCCTCTGTTTGGCGTGCCACGCCACGAACTCAAGTGGCATGCCCCAATGCTTCTTTGCTCTCTGAATGACACTGGCGTGCCACGCCTGGTTGCTCAAGTGGCACGCCTAAGTGAAGAATGGTGAGTGGCGTGCCACACCTTCGATACCAAGTGGAACGCCCCATGTAATTGGCCTACTTCATCCTCTCTGGAAACTTATACCAGCGTGCCACGCCTAAAGGCTGGCGTGCCACGCCTAAAGGCTGGCGTGCCACGCCTAAAGGCTGGCGTGCCACGCCTAAAGGCTGGCGTGCCACGCCCATGATCTTGTCTTGGTTCTAGTAGTTAGCGTGCCATCCTCAGCCTTCAAGTGGCATGCCATAGTGACATGCTTGGGTTGGCGTGCCACGCCTTCGATACCAAGTGGCACGCCCAGTCTTTGCTTTTGTTATCTTTATGCATTGGCGTGCCACGCCTGGTTGCTCAAGTGGCATGCCTAAGTGAGGTTGATTGGTTGGCGTGCCACGCCTTTGACTTCAAGTGGCACGCCCATGGATTTATGAACTCTTCAAGCTTGGCATGCCTCGCCTGGGTTCTCAAGTGGCACGCCCAAGTGACTTCTTGGAACTGGCGTGCCACGCCTTCGATACCAAGTGGCACGCTATAGTGGAGGTTCTTCTTGGAATGGCGAGTTGGCATGCCACTCCCCTTTGCTCAAGTGGCACGCCCATAGTAGTTGATGGGTTAGGCGTGCCATGCCCAACCTGGCGTGCCACGCCCCTTTCATTTCCTCCATTGTTGCTCTCTGGAATTTTGTATTAGCATGCCACGCCCAGTCTCTGGCGTGCCACGCCCACATGCATGCTTGGATCTCCCCTCTGGAATTTAGTACTGGCGTGCCACGCCTAGCTCTTGACGTGCCATGCCAGTGCATTTTTGTGGCGTTTGCTCCCAAGTGGCACGCCAGTTTCACACGCCCAGCTTCTTGTTTGTCTTCTACCCATTTTTGATGCCTTTTTCCCCTGAAATTCAGCACAACTCATCTCAAAGAAGTGTACCATAATATTCATCAAATAATGCATGAATTGTACTAATCAAATGATATTTATGCTCTTTTATGGTCTTCTTTATGCAAGAAAGAAGGATAGATGATGCAAGTCATCACAACACCAAACTTAAGCTTTGCTTGTCCCAAGCAAATCAATGTGAGTAAACCCTTTATAACTTGAGGCTTTGGCTTTGAGTGATTGCAATACAACTAAGAGTAAAACTAAGTGTTCAACACATGTATGAATGTTTTAATGTCATAAAAAGCTCTTGGATACTTGAGGGTTCTTTCAGGTATAGGCTTTAGGGGTCCTTTCTATTGATTGTCACCTTGAAGTACCAAGGGTTGTTTTGTTTTCTTGACCACGACTCTAAGTATTTTGTCTCAAGACAACCCTTTAATTAGGCTTTCAATTAGCATTTCCAAACCAGTTGGTTTTAGGGTACTAGGTGTTGAGACACCCCTAAGAATTTACTTGCCCAGGTCTCTTCTTGACACATCTTCACCACAAGCATCTACTAAGATCTTTAATTCTTTTTGAGCTTTTTAATGTTTCTTTTTCTATCCCAGTAGTTGATGCTCAGAGCCTTGGGCCTTTATTGCTTACTACCTCTTGGTTCTATGGATATTCAAGGAACACCCCTTAACCTTCCCTTGTTATACCTTCTAGGACTAGTTGCTCTCCATGACTCATTTTGTTTTTAGTTCATCCAAAGTTCTACACTTAGTTTCTTATTTCTGAGTTTGTTTGATGATCTCTCTTGGCCTTGGTCCCTCTCTTTATTTTTGCAAAACTCACAGTAACTCTTATGGAGACAAGCTCTACTTTTATTTATGTTGAAATGAAGACTTGAAGTACATGACATTTTCTTTCTTGTAAAAAAAAAAACTCATAAAGACTTCAAACAGGAATTAAAACTAAGCATAAAACATAAACTATCCTAGCATGATTACTTATTCAAAGAGTAAATCAAACAAAAGCTTAAGGCAAGATTTCAGAAATTAGAAAATGTCAACCATGGGACTCAACAACCTTGAGCAGCTTCATCTTTAGTTCATTGGCCCCTTTCCTTTGTCATTCTTCTTGGAAGGGGAGGAGCCACCTTCATCTGGCATTGAGGAACCTTCTTGTGCTTTGGCATCCTTGGGCTTCCAAAATCTTGCCCTCCTCATATAATTCCTTTCATCTTCCTTATGTTTGGTTAGGATTTCCTCTTGTCTTGCACTTAGCTCTTCCATTCCTTGCATAAAGGTTGGGTATCCTGGGTTTAGAGCAGCTACGGTGTTACACAAGTGATTCAGCTTCACTTGTGTATTGATGTCATACTGCTTCCTGGATATGGTTCTAGCATCATAGAGATTTCTAAACTCGGCCAAGTTCCTCTGTTTCCATTTGCCTTGCTCTACTATTTTGTCTAGTGCACTTCGCACCTCTCCCCAGTCAAATTGTTCTTGATGCTCCTTCCTCATATGCTCCCAATTCCCTTAGAGTTATTGAATGTTTTGGTTGACTTGGCTCCATTATTGTTGCTGAGTCTCCTTGAGTTGATTGACATCTTCCCTCAAGTGGTGTAGGTCTCCCTTCATTTGGTGTACATCTCCTTGCAATTATTCCCAGTTGAATCCCTCTGGAAATTGCTAATATTGGTATTGTGGTGGTGGTTGAAGTGCCAGGAATTGAGGTTGCTCTTCTGCCTCTTGTTGTTGTTGTTGTTGTTGTTGTGGTTTATGAGCATGAGCTCTTCGTTCTCTGGCTCTGTTGAGTGGGTGAATAGCCACCACCTTGGCCATCTTTTTGGAAGTTATGAACTTGTCTTGCTTTACAAGCACTTCATCAATGATCTTTTCAACTCCAGCCTCATCACATAGCCTCTGTATAATGCTGGGGAATGCCAACCTTGTGTTGTCACTGGTGCTTTTCAGCACTTTGTTGATGTTGTTAGCAATCATCTCCCCCACATTGATATTCTCTCCTCTCATGATGCTGTAGATGAGCACAGCTCTCTCCTTGGTCACCTCTGAAGTGTTGGATGTGGGATTAGGGACCTCCTCACAAATTCTAGCCATCCTCTAGCTTGGGGGCTCAAATCCCTTCTCCTTAATTGATTTGTATCCCATCCTTATCATTTATTCAACGCACATTCATCCCACAAATTTCACTCAGGATCTCCTTAAACCCAGGGTCTTGCTGCTTCATTCTTTTTTCATAGCTCTGAGTGGAGCATGTCCTCTTCACCATTAGTATTCTTTCTATGCTAGAGGGGTTGTAGTCAATGGACTTCCCCCTTACATAGCTAATGTAGCCATATTGCTGCCCTGGTTGAGGTACTGTGTTTACATAGAATTCCCTCACCGAGCTTTCTACCACTTTTCTTGGTGAGTTGCATAGAAGTGACCAACCCCTATTGTTGATCTCAATGTTGATTTCAATATGCTCATTCCTCCCTAGTTGAAACCCAACTTCTGGAATGATTTCCCTCTCACTCACCCAACCATAGAATTGATTTTGGTTGAATGTGGAGAGGAACTTGTAGTCATTGAAGGAGCTTGAGGATCCAGAGGTTGGTTCCTTGGTTTTTCTTTTCTTTGAGGCTGAGCTTTTTGGTGGTGCCATTAGGTTGAGAGAGTGTGTTTAAGGTTGTGAAAAAATGTGGGTTGCAAGGAAGAGCAAGCAAAACAACATTTTACTCCAACACCAAACTTAGGACTTGATTGTCCCAATCAAGAGAAAAAAGAAAGAAAGTAAGGAAAGAGACGGTAAAAGATGAAAAGAGAAAGGAAGGTGAGGGGTGTATGCTCTTCGTGTGTGATTGGGGATTGTTGAAGTGGGAGAGGAGATGGGGAGGTGAGGCTTTTATAATGGGTGAATGGTGTG
>NC_029790.2:76040695-76045126 GCF_000816755.2 Arachis ipaensis
GGGAAAGAGATGGTAAAAGATGAAAAGAGAAAGGAAGGTAAGGGGTGTATGCGCTTCGTGTGTGATTGGGGGTTGTTGAAGTGGGATAGTAGATGGGGAGGTGAGGCTTTTATAATGGGTGAATGGTGTGATTTGAAGGGTGGGAAATAAAAAGGGTTAAATATTTTCCCACTTGGGGAGTGGCGCCTAGCGTGGGAAGAGGCGCCAACTCTTGTCTCACAGTGTCTTCTGTATGTGTTGAGTTCCAAAGTGCAAGTACACTTTGACTTCCTTGCTTTGTGAGTTGTTTACCATGTGGGCCCCTTCTTCTCTCCTGAAATTGAAGCTGAACCCATTAGTAATGACAAAAGAACCCCTTCACATTCCTTCTCATCAAGAGTGATTTGGATTGTAACTGATGGGTGTCGCTTGGGACACCAAACTTAATTCTTTGCCATCTTAATAAATTGGTTCCATCATTGTGTATCTAATGTGTTCACAAGAATGGAGTAACATCAATCTTTTCATTTTCTTTTGATTCCAATTCCTCTGAACTTATTAAACCACGTTCATGTTCTTACCCAAAACATTAAGTGCTTTCAAATTGGGTGACTTGGGCTGCTAGATGATCCTTGGTGGTGGCCACACCAAACTTAATCTCTGGGCTTACTCTCCAAAATCAGGCTATGAATTATTTGTAAGGCTAGATTAAGTGGGTGAGAGGCCACACCAAACTTAGCAGTTTAGCTAGTTCTCAGCCCATTCACTCATCATGATTTATGCCTTCATCAAGTTGCAATTCCAGAGTAGAAAGAAATAAAAAAGTGTAAAGAAAATCTAGCTACCAAAGCTAATATCAAACTTTCTAACCTACAATTGTAAACTAATCCTAATTTGATACTGTAACACAAATGTGAGACTGAAAATTAAACTATCTAAAGCAATAGATTTTAACTACTTTTAAGAAAAGCAATTAAATCAAAAAGGATAAAGTGTTGGGGTGCCTCCCAACTAGCGCTTCTTTATCGTTATTAGCTTGACATTCCTTCATCTTTAGCTGAGCTTGTAGCTCACTCTCTACTCCTCTAAGGGGCCTCTCAAGTAGTGTTTGAGTCTATGGCCATTGACAGTAAAAGTTCTCTGAGTCTTGTCCTCCATGAGCTCCACATGACCATAAGGAAACATCTTGAGTATGGTGAAAGGTCCTGACCATCGAAACTTAAGTTTCCCAGGGAAGAACTTGAGTCTTGAGTTGTAGAGTAACACCTTATGTCCTTCAGTGAACTCCCTTTTTGCTATCTTTTAGTCATGCCATCTTTTTGTGTTCTGTTTGTAGATTTTTGCATTCTCATATGCTTGATTTCTAAACTCTTCCAGCTCATTGAGTTGCATTAATCTCTTTTCTCCAGCAGTTTGCTCATCATAGTTTAACATTTTCAGAGCCCAAAATGCTCTATGCTCAAGTTCAACTGGTAAGTGACAAGCCTTGCTATATACCAGTTGGTATGGAGACATCCCAATGGGAGTCTTATAGGCTGTTCTGTAGGCCCATAGTGCATCATCCAGCTTCTTAGACCAATCCTTTCTTGAGCTTCCAATAGTTTTTTCAAGGATTCTTTTTAGCTATCTGTTGGAGATTTCAGCTTGCCCGTTGGTCTGTGGGTGGTATGGAGTTGCCACTTTGTGCTTTACTCCATATCTGAGAAGGAGTGTCTCGAGTTGTTTGTTGCAGAAATGTGTCCCTCCATCACTAATGAGAGTTCTGGGAACTCCAAATCTGCTGAAGATGTTCCTTCTCAAGAAGCTTATCACAACTTTGTTGTCATTTGTTGCAGTGGCTATGGCTTCTACCCACCTTGAGACATAGTCAACAGCCACCAATTTGTAGCTATTTGAGTAGGAGGTTGGGAAGAGTCCCATGAAATTAATCCCCCATACATCAAATAGCTCCAGCTCTAGTATGAATTGCTGTGGCATCTCATTTCTCTTGGTTAGATTACCAGCTCTTTGGCATTCATCACACCTTGACACCATTTCTTTGGCATCCTTAAACATTGTTGGCCAGTAAAATCCGGATTGAAGCACTTTTGCTGCTGTCCTTTCTCCACTGAAGTGACCTCCATATGCGGATCCATGGCACTGCCATAACACTTCCTGCCCTTCTTCATGGGATATACATCTTCTTAGGATTCCATCAGCACACTTTTTGAACAAATAGAGGTCATCCCAGATGTAGTGTTTGGCATCCTTAATTAGCTTCCTCCTCATGTGCTTATTGATGTTAGTTGGTAGCTCCCCAATAGCCTTGAAGTTAGCTATGTCTGAAAACCAAGAGGCTACTCGAATCATCATCAATTGTTCATCAGGAAAGCTTTCATTTACTGCTACTTGCTGCATTTCTTCTTCTTGTGGGATACTTGAGAGGTGGTCAGCTACCTTGTTCTCTGCTCCGCTCCTATCTTTAGTCTCAATATCAAATTCTTGGAGTAGCAGAATCCACCTTATTAGTCTGGGCTTAGATTCTTGTTTAGTAAGCAAGTATTTGAGTGCTGCATGATCAGTGAACACAATTACTTTTGAGCCAATAAGATATGATCTAAACTTATCAAAAACAAAAACTATGGCTAAAAGTTTCTTTCTCCGTGGTGGTGTAGTTCCTTTGATTCTCATTAAGAACCTTGCTAGCATAGTAAATAACATGTACTAGCTTGTCTTTCTTCTGTCCTAGAACGGCACCAACAGCAAAATCAGATGTATCACACATTAGTTCAAAGGGAAGATTCCAGCTTTGTGGTGCTATAATAGGTGCAGAGGAGAGTTTCTTTTTAAGTTTATCAAAGGCTACCATGCACTCTCTATCAAAAACAAAGGTAGTATTTGAGACAAGTAGGTTGCTAAGGGGTGTTGCAATCTTTGAAAAGTCTTTGATAAACCTCCCATAGAACCCAGCGTGTCCCAAAAAACTTCTGATTGCTTTGACATTGCAAGGTGGAGGTAATTTTTCAATTACTTACACTTTTGCCTTGTCCACTTCTATGCCATCTTTTGAAATCTTGTGACCAAGAACCACCCTTTTACTCACCATAAAATGGCACTTCTCCCAGTTTAAAACCAGGTTGGTTTCTTGACACCTTTTTAGCACAAGAGCAAGATGGTATAGGCAATCAGAATATGAGTTCCCAAATACAGAGAAGTCGTCCATGAATACTTCTATGAACTTCTCAATCATGTCTGAAAAAATGGAGAGCATGCACTTTTGGAATGTTGCAGGTGCATTGCACAATCCAAAGGGCATTCTCCTATAAGAAAAGACACCATATGAACAAGTAAATGAAGTTTTTTCCTGATCCTTGGGGTCTACAACAATTTGATTGTAGCTCGAATACCCATCTAGGAAGAAATAATACTCATGTTCTGCCAATCTTTCAAGCATCTGGTCCATGAAAGGTAAGGGAAAGTGATCATTCCGGGTGGCTTCATTAAGTTTCCGGTAGTCAATGCACATACGCCATCCGGTCACTATCCTTGTGGGTATCAATTCATTCTTCTCATTTGCCGCAACAGTGATCCCTCCCTTCTTAGGGACTACTTGCACCGGGCTTACCCAAGGGCTGTCTGAGATGGGGTAGATCACCCCTGCTTGCCACAATTTCAACACCTCTTTCTGAACCACTTCGTTCATAGCTGGGTTCAGCCTCCTTTGTTGTTGTCTTGAAGGTTTGGCATCCTCTTCAAGTAAGATTGATGCACGAAAAACTTGTCTCACAACAAATCTCCCTTCGGCAAGTGTACCAAATTTATCGTCAAGTAAATACTCATAATAGAGTGAGGTCGAATCCCACAGGGATTGATTGATCAAGCAACTTTAATTAGAAGAATGTTCTAGTTGAGAGAATCCAGAATTTTGGTTGAGAGTTGCAGAAAATAAAATGGCAGGAATGTAAATAACAGAAAAGTAAATGCTAGGATTAAAGGATTGGAAGTAAATGACTGAAAATAAATTGCAGAATTGTAAATGGGAATGGGGGATTTGCTCATAAAAGTAAATGGCAGAAATTAAAGAGAATGGGTAAGATCAGAGATGGTCAGAGATAAAGTGTTAAGTGGGCAGAGACTTCAGCTCAGGGCGTAAGGGGTGTTAATCATTTAGTGAAAGTATAAGTTCGGGAACGTTAGTGACACTTAACATTTTTACTAACGTTCCAATGTACCCCTTTGCCTCACGTTAGAGCTCACGTTAACTAGGTTAACGTGGCTTCTAACATGGCCTTGCCAAACTTCGAGAACGTTAGTGACACTCAACATTGTCACTAACGTTCCAGTGTGCCCCTTTTTGCTTCACGTTAAAGCCCACGTTAACCAGGTTAACGTGGCTTCTAACGTGGCCCTTGCCATCCTTCGAGAACGTTAGTGACATTCAACATTGTCACTAACGTTCCAATGTGCCCCTAG
>NC_029790.2:76045187-76046001 GCF_000816755.2 Arachis ipaensis
GATTAATGAGAAAAGTGATTGCCAATAACACTCTCAAAGAAAGCCATCAATGCCCACGTTAGAGAGTCACGTTAACCAAGTTAACGTGAACTCTAACGTGGAGAAGAGAAGATGAGCCAACATTTGTGACACTCAACATTGTCACTAACGTTCTAGTGTGCCCCTTTTTGCTTCACGTTAAAGCCCACGTTAACTAGGTTAACGTGATTGGCAATCACTTTTCTCATTAACTTTGCAAGTTACCTCCCATTCCTTGCTTCCTTTGGTCCTGAAATCAAGCAATAGAGTGCATCAAAGTTCTAGTCCAAGTCATGGGCAATGCAACATACAATTTGTCACTAAATTTACGCAAAATCCTCATGAAATAATTTGAAATGCACAATGTATGCTTGAATCAAGGTGTAAGTGAATATCTACCCAAAACTAGCTTATTTCCTAAGGAAATGCATGAAACTAACCTAAAAATAGTAAAGAAAAGGTCAGTGAAACTGGCCAAGATACCCTGGCATCACAACACCAAACTTAAAGCTTGCTTGTTGATGACATGTTACCATGTCATGTTTTTCTATGCCTTTTTCCTTTGGTTTCAATAGGTTTTATGCACTTTCTTGATCCATAAGCAAGCCAAATGGGTAGATTTTTATGTTTCCTTTGATTTAATCAACCATGTATGAATTCATGCTATTTCATGAGGTTTTATGCTAAAATTATCACATATTATCAAAGAATGAATATCTCATGATTTTGAGCATAGCTTTGATGAGTTTGGTTGACTAATGATAGGTGAAGAAAGCTTGGAGAAAGGTTGAAGCAA
>NC_029790.2:76046032-76051089 GCF_000816755.2 Arachis ipaensis
AGCACCTCTTTGGGTTACTAAATGCTCTGTGGTGAGGGTTACTCTTGATAGTGGATTTTCAGCTGATAATCCCGGGTTAGTTAACCCAAGTTACCAAGTGATAAAGCACCCCTGAGAGCTTATTCATCCAAGTAGATCCCTCACACAGGAGCACCACAGACACTTGTCTCAAGGTCCAAACCATTGGTGCCTAGCCTTATTGCTTACTCTTTTTCTTTTGTTTTTCACTTCCATTATTCTTTCCCTTTTCTCTTATTAGGATCTTGTCATCTACTTAGTCTCATGGGTATATCCAAAGTCAAGTATTCAGGATAGATAGTTGTCCTCCTAACCTTGCGGTTGAACCAACTTAGTTAACTTATGACTACCCCAAAGATTCATGAATGCACTTCCACAATATGAACTCCACTCTGGTCTTTTAAAATCAATTATTCTCTCTTCATTTAATTTAAAATGGACAAGCTTACAAGTAAATAAGGGAAATATGCAGTGACATTTAAACCAGAAATCATGGACCTATTCAGAAAGAAAACTTAAAAGACGGAATTTAAAAAGTTTAAACATAACATGGAAGCAGGTTCTATTTCATACAAGATCTTCCTTATTTAAAGCATAGAAAACGATGGACTAAAAAGAACTCCACCACCTTTCATTCATGTGGATGCCCATGCTCCCATCCTTGCTTGTCCTCATTGTGTCTCTCTTGAGTGCTTGTGCTCCCACTTCCTTTGCATTTTCCAAGCAGCTTCTTCCCAAAACCACCATCTTCCATCTTCTTCTTGAGTGTCTCCTTTTGCTGTTTTACCTTCCTCTCTTCTTGTTCTACAAAATCTTTTTAGACCTCATCATATGTAGGGATGGCATAGTGTAGCTGATGCATGTTACTAGTCATGTAGTTCAACTTAGCTTGAGTGTTCACATAGAACTCCTCCCTATGTAGTTGCCTTCCTTCATTGAGTACACTGAACTCATTGAAAGTTTTCATTTGGGCTATCTGCTGCTGGTTGAGTTCTTGCAAGTGCTTCTCTTGGAGCTCTTGCCTCTCATTCACTTGGTTGATGGCTTGAGTGAGCCTGGAGTAGTGTTCCTGCTGCTGCTCCATTTGTTGTTTTTGCCATGCTTCCTATTGGCTCAGCCAGTTGGTTTGAAGGTTCAGTATTTGCTCTTGTCCTTCCATATGCCTCTGTCCCAAATCTTCAATGGCTTTTAGAAGGTAAGTCATATTCAAGTTGTCTGGGTCATGCTGCTCTTCTTGCTGGTATTCTTCCTGATGATGTTCCTCTTGGTGAACTCTTTCTTTTGCTTTTGGTTTCCCTATTTGTGGCCTTCTTTGTTGCTGAGCAGGTGTAGTATAAACCAATCGTTCGAGTGTAACTGGCCTCCCTGGGTTCACCCAGTCGGGGTTGCTGTCTTCAAATACTACCTTGGCCTTGTTGCATAAGCGGAGAATGGTGCTGGGGTACCAAAGCCTGGCACCTGAATCAACCTTCTCAGCCGAATCTTGAATCCCCTCGGCGATGAGCTCATTCACGTTGATTTCCCCACCTTGTATTAAGCAATGCACCATAGTAGCTCGATTGATGTTTACCTCTGAATTATTTGCAGCTGGTAGAATGGACCTCCTCACAAGTTCAAACCACCACTTGGCTTCAGGGCTCAGGTCTCCTCTCTTGATGAACTTGGGTCTCCCATCTGTGTACCTCTCCCAGTCAGCTGCTATAACACAGATGTCTGCCACTATCTCTGAGAGCTCATTATTATCAGGGCTTCTACTTATCCTTGCATGATAACTTTCCTCATCAAAACGAGGTGATTTCAGGTGAAGAACTCTTGTTATGGCATTTGGGCTGAAGTCCACCTCTTTTCCTCTTACGTAACTTTTGAAGGTTGGGGCCTTGGTTTTATCCTCTCTTACTACATTCGCATAAAATTCTTTGATGAGGTTTCCATTGATCTTCCCCTCTGGACTTGTGAGCAATTGCCACCCCCTCTGTTCAATTTTCTCCAGAATTTGTGGTGACTCATCTGCATTGATTTGGAAGGTTAACTCTGGCAATATCTTTCTCGCCCTTATCCGTTCGAATTCACGTTCATGAAAGGCAGTTTTGAATTTCTTCTCATCGAAAGGAACACTCTCCATGGGTTCCTTCCTCTTTTGCCTCTTTGAGCTTGATGATGCCATGAATTGAGTTACTGTTTTGAAGTGGAGGTTGGAAGATACAGAGAGATGAGGTATAGGTTGGCTATGATAGAGTGTGATGAAGGGGTTGAGCAAGCCGAAAGTATGAAGTGTGGAAGTGGGAATTCAAATGTGAGGAATGAGCATACACCAGAGCTCACTTATATAGGGAGATCATGAGTGGATGGAAGGTGTGGATTGCAAGGATTGTTGCTTGATGGACGGTTGGGGTTGTGTATGAAGGAAAGACAAGGATCATCACTTAATGAGAGTGATTGGTTCGGTCTTCAAGGGTCTTCTTTCTCCAATGTTGCATGGCAGCATTTCCTCATGCGTTCCCTCTTGGGACATGTGTGTAGTGCTCTTCATTAAGTGGCAAAATCTCCCCCATTTAATTATCCAATCAATCCCTTTTCATGCTTCTTTTCCTTTCCTATAAAGATATAAAATAAGGAAATTAATATCATAAAAATCAAACTCTACGGCTAGAATAAAAGGGAAGTAAGGATTTGATTGTTTATTTATGAATTCCAACTAACTAACTAACTATTGGTGGGTCCTTATATGCATTTTGGTGGCACCATGGGGTGACACCAAACTTAGTTTGAAGCAATGTGATGAAAAGTTTTGTTCAAAGCTCCCAAGACTAGCATGCATCTTGGTTTGCTTTGAACACCAAACTTGCTCTTCACTATATACTGCATGATAATGATTTCACCAAATGTTTGTCAAGTTTGGATTGAAATTCATAAACATTGATTTATTCATTATTTTAAAAACATATAAAACATGGGTTGCCTCCCATGAAGCGCTTCTTTAGCGTCACTAGCTTGACGTTTTTCCTTCATCAGGGTGGTTGGTAGTGCTTAAAGTCCTCCCCTCTTACTGTGGACTTGTATCCATTGGTTGGATCAATGATCTCCACATGTTCCAGGGAAAGAACTCTGTTGATAGTGAAGACCTTAGGTAACTGAGATGGTACAGTAGGGAGATTAGGGGGAATATCTGGGAAGTAAGCTGAGACAACTCTATCCCCTGGAGAGAAGTCTTTCGTAGGGATCTTCTTGTTCCTCCATTTCCTTGGTACCTTCTTCTTTGTTTTTTTTGAGGTTGCCTTCCCCTTGGTGACCTTTTTTTTCCAAGGAGTTGTGATGTTGTCTTCACATGCCTCTAGAGGTTTAGGTTCTTCCAACTTTTCCTTGAGCTGTGGCAATTGCTGTTTTCCTTGTTTATCAATAGAGGGGGTTTCAGAATGAACTTGCTGTGCTTCAGTGCTTGTCTCCCCCTTTAGTGTCTCTTTATCGTTTGTGCTTAGTTCCTTGTCCTCTTGATCTGTTTCTTGTGAGAGTTTGAAGACATTGAAGCTGAGTCGTTCATCATGGATTCTCAATATTAGCTCCCCTTTCTCTACATCGATAAGTGCTCTGGCCGTAGCTAGGAATGGTCTTCCCAATATGATTGGGTGAGTGTGGCTCTCTTCCATGTCCAGAATGACAAAGTCTGTTGGGAGAAAGTATTTCCCAACCTTTAGCAACACATTTTCCACCACTCCTATTGCTTGCTTTTGAGTTTTGTCAGCCAGTCTGATGATTACATCTGTGGGCATTATCTCATTAATCTGCAGCCTCTTCACCAGGGATAAAGGCAGTAAGTTTATGCTGGCCCCCAAATCACATAGTGCTCTATCGAACATAGTTTCACCTATGGCACAAGGGATGTGAAAACTCCCTGGGTCTCTTCTTTTTGTAGGCAACTCAGGTTGAATAAGGGCACTACATTCCTTGTTCATCACTATAGTCTGGCCTTCTTTGAGTGAGCTTTTCCTGGGAAGAAGTTCCTTCATATACTTGATGAATGCAGGCATTTGTTAAATTACCTTGATGAATGGTATGTTTACATGAAGAGGTGCAAACAAGTCTAGGAACCTTGAGTATATTCTCTTTCCCACAGCATCATTGAGCAGTTGAGGGAAGGGAGCATAGAGCTTCAGCAACTCTTGTTGTGAGATTTCTCATTCTTGGTGATCTCTATCCTCCTCCTTTGTTGAGTTGTCTTCAGGTTGTTTGCAAAATTTGCCTTGCTTGTCTTCAGTCTCTTGATCACTCGTAGTGACCATTTTACAATCTTCCCATCTTACTTTCTTTGCTTCTCCCTTGGGGTTTTTCTCCGTGTCACTTGGGAAGCTATCGGTAGGTTTAGGAATCTTCTCAGCTAAATATCCCACCTGGAATTCCAGCTTCCTAATGGTCTCTCCCTGGTTCTTAATATTGGCTTGCACTTCCTCTTTAAACACCTTATTTTCTTGAATCTCTTGGCATATTCCTTCAAGTAAGGCTTCAATCTTAGAGAGCTTGTCATCAATTGATGGGTGATTCGGAGCAGATGTGCTATTTTGGTTTTGATAAGCATATGAAGAAGTGTTGTTGTGGGGGTGTTGAGACGTCCTCTGTGTGAATTGCTGGTGAGATGCATTGTTGTTGGAGTTGTAACGTCTCTGGTCTTGGTTTTGATCTTGCTCACTTCCCCACCCAAAGTTTGAGTGGTTTCTCCATCCAGGGTTGTAGGTCTTGGAGTATGGATCATAGTTTTTCCTTGGTGAACTCCCAATGTAGTTGGCTTGCTCCTGACTCACCTCTGCTTCTTCATTCATTCCTTCTTGGATTGTTGATGAAGTGGAGATTGCTGCTACTTGGTTCATCTCCATCTTCTTGGTGAGGTCAGCCAGCTGCTGGGTAATGAGCTTGTTTTGGGCCAACAGAGCATCTACATTGTTTAGCTCCATTACTCCTCTTGTGTTCCCTCTTTCGGAAGCATAGAAGTAGTCGTTCTCTGCTACTGTTTCAATAACATCTATGGCTTCCTCAATAGTCTTCTTCTT
>NC_029790.2:76064991-76074029 GCF_000816755.2 Arachis ipaensis
AAATGTTGATTGGGGTCTTCTTGAACACTTCCTCCAAACGAACAGTTGTTCTAAGCAAGGGTGATGAGCTGTGGTTTAAGTTCAAAGTTGTTGGCATGGATTGTTGGCTTTTGGATGCTACTTCCACAATTGCCTGGGTTTGGTTTGATGTAAGAGCCCAAAACTCTTCTATCCTCCCCAGTATGATTTGCTCTACCTCCTCCCCCATGGTTGTGATCTTCTTCTTCATGATGGTTTTCCATGTTGTCTTCCATGTTTGTTTCAAAGAATTCCTCTTCTTCCTCAGCACCAACCACTTTCTTTCCTCTTGCCTCCGTCCTTAATCTAAGGAAGGTCCTCTCAGGTTCAGAATCGAAGGAAGTTGAAGCCCCGCTTCTTCTTCCTGTCATACAACCATCAAGTGCAAGCAAGAAAAGATAGGTGCAGAAAGTATTTGTGTCAGAATTACTGTTAGTTGTGGGGGATGCAATATATCAAACAGTTAGTGGGTTACCAAACAGAATTAAAAATAACAAAGAAGAACAAAAGAGTAGACGGGGAAGGGAAGAAGTTTAACTAAAACAAAAAGTAAATCACTAAAACAAAAAATGAAATTCACAAAATAAAAATGCTCAATCTAGTGATCTTCCAATTTAATCATTGTTGATGCACAATCAATCCCCGCCAACGGCGCCTTAAACTTGATGCACGGAAAACTTGTCTCACAACAAATCTCCCTTCGGCAAGTGTACCGAATTTGTCGTCAAGTAAATACTCACAATAGAGTGAGGTCGAATCCCACAGGGATTGATTGATCAAGCAACTTTAATTAGAAGAATGTTCTAGTTGAGCGAATCCAGAATTTTGGTTGAGAGTTGCAGAAAATAAAATGGCAGGAATGTAAATAACAGAAAAGTAAATGCTAGGATTAAAGGATTGGAAGTAAATGACTGAAAATAAATTGCAGAATTGTAAATGGGAATGGGGGATTTGCTCATAAAAGTAAATGGTAGAAATTAAAGAGAATGGGTAAGATCAGAGATGGGGAGTATTGGGCTTAGGAGATGTTGCAATTCTCCGGATCAAGTTCATTTTCATCTCTTCCTCAATCAATGCACTTATTGATCTCCTTGGCAATCTTAAGTGATTGAATTACAATTTTTTGCAATTCAATCTCTCAAATCTTGATCAATAGCCAATTCCTTGGTCAATTGCTCATGAGAAGAGATGAAGTATGGTCACTGATTATACCACATGCATTTCCCAAATCAAGTATTGAGAGGGTTATAGTCACATACCCATCCAAACCCAATTTGGTCCAGCATGAGAAAGCATTTCTAGCTTGATATCTTCATTCCTCTTTCAAGGTTCAAAAGAGATCCAAGTTTGAATAGCTTCTCTTCCAAGATAACTACTCAATTGGATGAAGATCGAAAGCTTTCAAGTAAAATCAAGAGATAAGATAGAAGAAGAATAATGAAAATTAGTATTGATCCATCAAATTACAACAGAGCTCCTTAACCCAATGAAAGGGGTTTAGTTGTTCATAGCTCTAGAAAATGAAAACAAAGATGGAGAATACATCATAAAACTAGAAAATGCAGAGAAAGTAAAATACAAAGAGTAGTTCTCCTCTTCCAGCCTCCTCAAAACTCTCTTTTACAATTCAAAGCTACTCCTATATATACTACTCTTCTCAGCTTCTAGTTTGCTCTTCAAGTCTTGGGCCTTTGGATCTTGAGCTTGAAGCAGTTCTTTTCTTCATTTGGGCTTGGCTTTACTTGCAGAGAGAAAGTGTTAAGTGGGCAGAGACTTCAGCTCAGGGCGTAAGGGGTGTTAATCATTTAGTGAAAGTATAAGTTCGGGAACGTTAGTGACACTTAACATTTTCACTAACGTTCCAATGTACCCCTTTGCCTCATGTTAGATCCCACGTTAACTAGGTTAACGTGGCTTCTAACGTGGCCTTGCCAACCTTTGAGAATGTTAGTGACACTCAACATTGTCACTAACGTTCTAGTGTGCCCCTTTTTGCTTCACGTTAAAGCCCACGTTAACTAGGTTAACGATTTTATGCATACACATTGAAGGACTGATCCCTTTTAAATCTGCAAGTGTCCAGCCTATGGCATCCTTGTGTTGTCTCAGCACTTGGATAAGCTCCTCTTCTTGTTCCTTACTCAGAATTGAATTTATGATCACTGGGTGAGTGTTGTTAGCACCCAGATATGCATATTTCAAGCTGGGTGGTAAGGTTTTTAGCTCTATTTTTGGTGACTCTGCATCTTTGTTGTCTGTGGTGGTTGGCATGATTGAGTTTCTCATAGTTGCTTGTGGTGGTTCTCCATCTGATGCTTGTTCCAGCTCAATGGTTCTTTGGTGCAAGAAATTGTGATCATCAATGGTGCCAACAACTTGGTACGCACAATTGTAACCTCAACTCTTTAACACAACTCTGCACAACTAACCAGCAAGTGCACTGGGTCGTCCAAGTAATAAACCTTACGTGAGTAAGGGTCGATCCCACGGAGACTGTCGGCTTGAAGCAAGCTATGGTCATCTTTTAAATCTCAGTCAGGCAGATTCAAATGGTTATGGAGGATTGATAATTAAAAGATGAATAAAACATAAAATAAGATAAAGATAGAGATACTTATGTAATTTATTGGTAGAAATTTCAGATAAGCGTATGAAGATGCTTTGTTCCCCTTGAACCTCTGCTTTCCTATTGCCTTCATCCAATCATTCATACTCCCTTCCATGGCAAGCTTTATGTTGGGCATCACCGTTGTCAATGGCTACTTCCCGTCCTCTCAGTGAAAATGTTCCAAATGCGCTGTCACCGCACGGCTAATCATCTGTCGGTTCTCGATTATGTTGGAATAGGATCCATTGATCCTTTTGCGTCTGTCACACGCCCAACAATCGCGAGTTTGAAGCTCGTCACAGTCATCCCTTCCCAAATCCTACTCAGAATACCACAGACAAGGTTTAGACTTTCCGGATCTCAAGAATGACTGCCAATAATTCTAGCCTATACCACAAAGGTTCCAATCTTAGATTAGAAACCCAAGAGATACGCATTCAAGCCATTGCTAGTAGAACAGAGGTGGTTGTCAGGCACATGTTCATAGGTGAGAATGATGATGAGTGTCACGGATCATCACATTCATCAAGTTAAAGAACGAATGAATATCTTAGAGAAGAAGCATGCGTGAATTGAATAGAAGAACAATAGTAATTATATTAATTCATGAAGAACAACAGAGCTCCACACCTAAATCTATGGTGTGTAGAAACTCCACCATTGAAAATACAAAATTAATAAAGGTGTTCATTGGCTTCGGCCCCAGAGGGGGAACCAGAAGAACCAAGATAAAAATAAAATAGCAAAAGGTCCTATTTATAGAGAACTAGTAGCCTAGGGTTTACAGAAATAGGTAATTAATGCATAAATCTTCTTCCGGGCCCACTTGGTGTGTGCTTGGGCTGAGCATTGAAGCTTTCACGTGTAGAGACTTTTCTTGGAGTTAAACGCCAGCTTTTGTGCCAGTTTGGGCGTTTAACTCCAGTTTTTATGCCAGTTCTGGCGTTTTGACGCCAGAATTTCTATGCTGACTTGCAACGCCATTTTGGGCCATCAAATCTTGGGCAAAGTATGAACTATTATTTATTGCTGGAAAGCACAGGATGTCTACTTTCCAACGCAATTGAGAGCGTGCCAATCGGCCTTCTGTAGCTCCAGAAAATCCACTTCGAGTGCAGAGAGGTCAGAATCCAATAGCATCTACAGTCCTTTGTCAGCCTCTAAATCAGATTTTTGCTCAGGTCCCACAATTTCAGCCAGAAAATACCTGAAATCACAGAAAAATACACAAACTCATAGTAAAGTCCAAAAATGTGATTTTTATTTAAAAACTAATAAAAACATAACAAAAACTAACTAAAGTATACTAAAAACATACTAAAAATAATGCCAAAAAGCGTATAAATTATCCGCTCATCATTCCTCCACATTGTTCTTCTTCCAAGACTTCTTGAACTATCTGTTCCATGGTGTCTACCAGCATGCATTCTCCTATGGATTCCTTGGGGTAACCCATTGCTTTAAAGACGTTGAAGACCATTTTCCCTTCATGCAACCTCAAGACTAGTTCCCTTTTTTGCACATCAATGATGGCTCCAGCAGTAGCTAGGAATGGTCTTCCTAGGATAATTGACGTGTTGGCCTCTTCTTCCATGTCCAACACAACGAAATCAGCAGAAAAAATGAATTCTCCTACTTTCACTAGCAAGTCTTCCACCACCCCATGTGGAAACTTAAATGTTCTGTCAGCCAATTGGAGTGCCATTCTTGTTGGCTTGGCTTCCTCAATCTTCATCTTTCTCATCATGGTTAGGGACATAAGATTTATGCTAGCTCCCAAATCACACAAAGCTTTCTCAATGGTGATGTCTCCTATGATGCACAGGATTTGGAAACTCCCTGGGTCTTTCAGCTTTTGAGGCAGCTTCTTCTGTATGATGGCGCTGCATTCCTCAGTCAATACTATGGTTTTTTTTGCCTCCCATTTCCTCTTTTCGGTTATAAGCTCCTTCAAAAATTTGGCATAGAGTGGCATTTGTTCTAATGCCTCAGCAAATGGTATGTTGATTTGGAGCTTTTTGAAGATCTCTAGAAACTTAGAGAACCAGCCATCCTTTCCATCTTTTCCCAGTCTTTGTAGGTATGGTGCCTTTGGCACATAAGGCTTCAAGACTGGTTTTAGTGGAGGTGGAGTAGGGATCTCCCCTTCATCCTTGTTCCCATGCTTTGCTGCAGCTTCTTCATGATTGTCTTTGCTTGGGGTTCCTTCTTTTACAACCTTCCCACTTCTTAGAGTAATGGCTTTGCATTCCCCTCTTGGGTTAGCCATGGTATCACTGGGAAATGTGTGTGTAGGAAGTGGGATTCGCTTGGATAAAATCCCCACTTGTGCTTCTAACTTTGAGATTGCTGCGCCATGATTTTTTAGATTTGACCTGTATTCTTCTTGATTAGCGTATATCCTTCTTTTAGTTTGTGCTTGTCGGTCTATGAGGGTGGAGACTGCCCCGGTAATCTGTGATGACAGTTGTGCTATTGCAGCCTCCATCTTCTCAAAGTTGCTCTTGATTTCACATGGTTGCATAGTTGAGGATGATGCATCTTGATTGAGGTTGTTGTGTATGGGTTGGTTAGTATGGTATGATGTGTTTTGTGAGTTATGGTAGGGTCTATGGTTCCCTATTTGATGGTTGGGGTTGTGGTTGGAATGCTGATTTGATGAATAAGGCTTGTTGTGGTCCTGGTTATGGTTTTGTTGATTTCCCCACCCAAAGTTTGGGTGGTTCCTCCAACCTGGGTTGTAAGTCTTAGAGTGTAGGTCATATGGTGGTCTGGATGAATTGTTCACATAATTAGCTTGTTCCCAGTCACCTTCAGATTCTGGTACATTCCCTTCTTGTTGAGGAGTTTGGTCTTGAATGACTGAGGCTTGATTGGCCTCTATTCTCTTGGTTAGAGCTGCTATTTGAGCTGTAATTGCCTTGTTCTGAGCTAACAAAGCATCTACAGAGTTGAGTTCTAGCACTCCCTTCTTCTGAGTCCTTTCTGAAGCATAAAAATACTTATTTTCAGCTACAGTCTCGATGACATCTATGGCCTCTTCTTTGCTTCAAACGATAGTCCCTTATAAAAGATATGTAGTTGTACCCACTCAATGAACATTTAGGGTGGGCATCTTCTTGTCAGATCTTTGAATCTCTCCCATGCCTCATAGAGTGTTTCTCCATCTTGTTGTCTGAAGGTTTGCACCTCAGCTCTCAGCCTGTTGATTCTTTGTGGAGGGTAAAATCTTGCAAGGAATTTGTTCACGACCTCCTCCCATGTAGTTAGGCTATCCTTGGGGAATGATTCCAACCACTTTGCTGCCTTATCTCTGAGTGAGAAAGGGAACAAGAGTAGTTTGTAGATGTCGGGGTGTACCCCGTTGGACTTTACAGTATCACATATCCTCAAGAATGTGCTGAGATATTGATTAGGGTCTTCTTGGGCACTTCCTCCATATGAGCAATTATTCTGAACAAGTGTGATGAGCTGAGGCTTCAGCTCAAAATTATTGGCATGAATTGTTGGCTTTAGGATGCTTCTGCCATAATTTCTTGGGTTTGGGTTGATGTAGGAGCCTAAGACTCTCCTTTCTTGCCATCATGATTGACTGGGTCTTCTCTTGCATGGTTGTGAGCTTCTTCTTCATGGTGGTTCTCCATATTATTCTCCATGTCTGTTTCAAAATACTCTTCCTCTTCCTCAGCACCAATGACTCCCTTCCTTCTTGCTTCTCTCCTTAATCTAAGGAAGGTCCTCTCAGGTTTAGAATCAAAGGAAGTTGAAGCTCCGCTTCTTCTACCTGTCATACAACCAACAAGGAAAAAAGCAAGAAAGAAAATGAATGAAGAAATTACTCTTGTTAGAGTGGTTGTTAGTGTGAGTGGTGCAATTAATCGAACAGTTAGAAGAGTGGAAATATGGATGATGAATAAAATAATCAAAGAAGAAAGAAATAGAACTCAAAATAAAAAAAATAAAATAAAAAAATATAAAAGGCACTAAATAAAAGAAACTAAAATAACAAGGAATTTAAATTGCTTAATCTAGCTCTCCAATCAATTTAATCATTGTCAAATTTAAGCCAATCCCTGGCAACGGCGCCATAAAACTTGATGACTAAAATTCACACCCCATTCAAAAATTGGTGAATTAGTTCTTTTGGCAAGCACACCAAAATTATCGTCAAGTAATAACCCACAGTGGAGTGGGATCGTATCCACAGAGATTGGCAAATTCGAGCAGTTTTAATTAATTGATGAATTAGTCAAGCGGATCAATAAGATTGTGAAGTGCAGAATTGTAAATGACATAAATGTAAATGACTAGAATATAAAGAAAAGTAATAAAGTGCAGAAATAGAAATGACAGAATGTAAAGTGCAGAATCATAAATGACTTGAATGTAAATGGGAATGGAGAATTACTGAATGTAAAATTAAGCTGTAAAGAAATAGATAGATAAGAATGGGGGAATTCATTGAGATTGGGAGATGTTGTCTCTTTGGATCAAATCTAGCATATATCCTCTTCAATCATGCAACTCATTGACCTCTTGGCAATCATGATTGATTGAGCCGCAATCCCTTGGTGACTCAATCTCTCAGATCTTGATCAATAGCCAATTCCTTGGTCTAATTGCTCATAAAGAGAAATATGCTTGGTCCCTAATTATACCACACACCATTATAGGTCCAAGTAGAGGGAGAATTATATGTCACATATCCAAACACCAAAACCCAGATTTTACTCAAGTGTGAGAAGGGATTTCAAGAATGGTTTCATGTTTCCTTTCCCAAGGTTCCCATGAAACCCAATTGCATTCAATCTCTTTTCCAAGATAATTGGACACTAAGCATTAAGAACGAAATTCCTTCTAGCAAATCAAAGAGAAGATGAAGAGAAGAAGAATTTCACTATTATCAATCCATCAAGTACAACAGAGCTCCATCTCTTAATGAGAGGGAAGTTAGCTACTCATAGCTCAAAAAGTACTCAAAAGTGAAGTGTAAAAGTGGATCTAAAACTGACTGCTTAACCCCCTCTTCAGTACTCCTTGGGGGTATTTATACTACTCCTAGTAAAATAAAAGAATTACAAAAGTGAAAAAGGAAAATTACATTTTGGAGGAAAAAGAAAACACTCAATAAGTGTGACTTCCCAGCTGGCGTGTGGCTGGTGCTTTACTGGCGTGTCACGTGTCCTTCATTTCTAGCTTGGCATGCCACGCCCAATCCTTCAAGTGGCACGCTCATCTCTCTATCAAACTTGGCATGCCATGCCTTCGAACTCAAGTGGCACGCCCTTTGCCTATTTCCACTTTTCTTTGCCTCTGAAAACTTGAACTAGCGTGCGCCCAGGGTCTGGCGTGCCACGCCCAGGGTCTGGTGTGCCACGCCCTTGCTCTATGCTTGGCTAAGCTTCTCTGGAAAGTTGCACTAGCATGGCACGCCCAGGGTCTGGCGTGCCACGCCCCTTTTGTGAGTGAGTGGTTCCTCTGTTTGGCGTGCCACGCCACGAACTCAAGTGGCACGCCCCAATGCTTTTTTGCTCTCTGAATGACACTGGCGTGCCACGCCTGGTTGCTCAAGCGGCACGCCTAAGTGAAGAATGGTGAGTGGCGTGCCACGCCTTCGATACCAAGTGGCACGCCCAGTCTTCAATTGTCTTCTGCCCTTTCTCTGGATTATTGTACTGATGAACGGATAATTTATACGCTTTTTGACATTATTTTTAGTATGTTTTTAGTAGGATCTAGTTACTTTTAGGGATGTTTTCATCAATTTTTATGTTAAATTCACATTTCTGGACTTTACTATGAGATTGTGTATTTTTCTATGATTTCAGGTATTTTCTGGCTGAAATTGAGGGACTTGAGCAGAAATCAGATTCAGAGGTTGAAGAAGGACTGTTGATGCTGTTGGATTCTGACCTCCCTGTACTCAAAATGGATTTTCTGGAGCTACAAAACCCGAAATGGCGCGCTTCCAATTGCGTTGGAAAGTAGACATCCAGAGCTTTCCAGAAATATATAATAGTCTATACTTTGGCCAAGAATAGATGACGTAAACTGGCGTTCAACGCCAGCTTTCTACCCAAATCTGGCGTCCAGCGCCAGAAAAGGAGCCAAAACCAGAGTTGAACGCCCATACTGGCACAAAAGCTGGCGTTCAACTCCAAGAAGGACCTCTACACGTGCAACACTCAGGCTCAGCCCAAACACATACCAAGTGGGCCCCGAAATCAACATTCCCTTGGCAGAAGCACTTGAGCAGATGCCTCTGTATTCCAAGTTTCTGAAGGATCTTATCAACAAGAAAAGAAGTTGGCTTGAAAGGGAAACCATATTGCTCACAGAGGAATGCAGTGCTGTGATCCAACGGGGTATTCCACCAAAACTTAAGGATCCGGGAAGCTTTGTAGTCTCATGC
>NC_029790.2:76078011-76078174 GCF_000816755.2 Arachis ipaensis
ATCCACTCAGCAACAGACAGAGAACTCTGAACAAAATACTTCTAATCTAGCAAATTTAGTCTCTGATCTATCTAAGGCCACCGTGAGTTTTATGAATGAAACAAGGTCTTCCATTAGAAATTTGGAAGCACAAGTGGGCCAGCTGAGTAAAAGGATCACTGAA
>NC_029790.2:76080120-76081041 GCF_000816755.2 Arachis ipaensis
AAAACCAGAGTTGAACGCCCAAACTGGCACAAAAGCTGGCGTTCAACTCCAAGAAGGACCTCTACACATGCAACACTCAGGATCAGCCCAAACACACACCAAGTGGGCCCAGGAAGTGGATTTATACATCAATTACTTACTCATGTAAACCCTAGTAACTAGTTTATTATAAATAGGACCCTTTACTATTGTATTAGACATCTTTGGATTACCTTATGATCCTTTGATCACGTTTTGGGGGCTGGCCATATCGGCCATGCCTGGACCTTCACTTATGTATTTTTAACGGTAGGGTTTCTACACTCCATAGATTAAGGTGTGGAGCTCTACTGTTCCTCAAAGATTAATGCAAGTACTACTGTTTTCTATTCAATTCATCTTATTTCGCTTCTAAGATATCCATTCGCACCCAAGAATGTGATGAAGGTGATGATTATGTGTAACGCTCATCACCATCTCCCCTATGAACACGTGCCTGACAAACACTTCCGTTCTACATGAAATAAGCTAGAATGAATATCTCTTAGATCTCCTAACCGGAATCTTCGTGGCGTAAGCCAAAATGATGGCAGCATTCAAGAGAATCCGGAAGGTCTAAACCTTGTCAGTGGTATTCCGAGTAGGATTCAATGATTGAATGACTGTGACGAGCTCCTAACTCGCGATTGCAGGGNTACATAAGTATCTCTATCCCTATTCTATTATTTATTATTCGAAAACTCCATGATTATTTTATATCCGCCTGACTGAGATTTTCAAGGTGACCATAGCTTGCTTCATACCAACAATCTCCGTGGGATTCGACCCTTACTCACGTAAGGTATTACTTGGACGACCCACTGCACTTGCTGGTTAGTTGTATCGAAGTTGTGACAAATTATGAATGTGTAATCACGATTACGCGTACCAAGTTGCTCACGT
>NC_029790.2:76087623-76090293 GCF_000816755.2 Arachis ipaensis
AGGGCATTGGATCATTTTCCCGAGAGATGACCGAAAGTAGCCATTGACAGTGGTGATGTATCACATAAAGCCAGCCATAGAAAGGAATGAGACTGATTGGATGAAGATAGTAGGAAAGCAGAGGTTCAGAGGAACGAAAAGCATCTCCATTCGCTTATCTGAAATTCCTACCAATGATTTACATAAGTATCTCTATCCCTATTCTATTATTTATTTTTCGAAAACTCCATGATTATTTTATATCCACCTGACTGAGATTTGCAAGGTGACCATAGCTTGCTTCATACCAACAATCTCCGTGGGATTCGACCCTTACTCACGTAAGGTATTACTTGGACGACCCAGTGCACTTGCTGGTTAGTTGTATCGAAGTTGTAACAAATTATGAATGTGTAATCACGATTACGCGTACCAAGTTGCTCACGTGCCAGGAATAGTTTGAGCCTGGACATCACAATTTCGTGCACCATGTACCAGCGTGCCATGCCATGCTGTTCAAGTGGCACGCCCATGGATTTGTGAACTCTTCAAGCTTGGCGTGCCACGCCTGGGTTCTCAAGTGGCACGCCCAAGTGACTTCTTGGAGCTGGCATGCCACGCCTTCGATACCAAATGGCACGCTATAGTGGAGGTTGTTCTTGGAATGGCGAGTTGGCGTGCCACGCCCCTTTGCTCAAGTGGCACGCCCATAGTATTTGATGGGTTAGGCGTGCCACGCCCAACCTGGCGTGCTACGCCCCTTTCATTTCCTCCATTGTTGCTCTCTGGAATTTTGTATTAGCATGCCACGCCCAGTCTCTGGCGTGCCACGCCCACATGCATGCTTGGATCTCCCCTCTGGAATTTAGTACTGGCGTGCCACGCCTAGATCTTAGCGTGCCACGCCAGTGCATTTTTATGGCGTTTGCTCCTAAGTGGCACGCCAGTTTCACACGCCCAGCTTCTTGTTTGTCTTCTACCCATTTTTGATGCCTTTTTCACCTGAAATTTAGCACAACTCATCTCAAAGTAGTGTACCATAATATTCATCAAATAATGCATGAATTGTACTGATCAAATGAGATTTATGCTCTTTTATGATCTTCTTTATGCAAGAAAGAAGGGTAGATGATGTAAGTCATCATGAAGCGGTAAGTGTGCAACGTTATGAGAAGTTATGGGAGTTTTGTTTCTCGTGGAAGAGTCTGCGGATGTTAGGTTTGTGACCGGTTATGGAGTTGTGAAGTGATTGATGGAGTTGGGAAGTGGAAGTTTCGAATGGGTAAGAGATCTGTGAGGGAACGCTATATCCATTGTTTCAATACCAACTTGTCTTGTAGCCTTTTTTGCCACATTAACTATGGCTCTGCTTTGTGAACGCCTATCTTGACTTGCACCGTATATTGTTTCACCAAGCTTTTGTAAGGTTTTGAAACCATATAACCTGTTTGTATTGAGCCTATCTTTATCTTTTGCCTTGCACTATATTTCACCATTATGTTTAAATCTTATGGATATCAGGTATTTGAACTTATGTATATATGTGTTAAGATCTCTTGCTTTTCAAAAAGGTATTTAAGGCTATGTATTATTTTATGTATTACTTTAATTTTTGAGGATGAAAATTTTTATATGGTGGGTGGAATGTAAGACCCAAGACTTTTGAAAAGCCCTATTTTGAACTAATATCAAACCATATATTCATTTACAATTTTAATTTCATAAATTATCTTATTGAAGGTAATTAAAGATAGTTTTGATTAATTGGATTTGAAATAAATTAAGGTTTTCATCCAAACTCTATAATTATGGATTACTTTCTATTTACAACTTAAAGTTCTAGAAATCCAAAAAATGGTGAGTTTGGGCTATTTAAATTAAGATTTTATCTAATTTTATAATTATTGAGTTATTTTATATATTTAAATTGTAAAGTAGGTAGTTGTGAAATAAGAAAGATTTTATATGATTTAGATTAAATAAGTAATATTTTAAATATTAATACTGCTATTTTAGAAAATGAAGAAATTAAGTATATTAATTCTAATTATTTGATTTGGATATTTTATTAAAAATAAATTATAAAATTGATGAGTAAATAGTATTTTCTATATATAATTTGTGTTAGATTTAATTTGGGTTTCAATTACTATATTATCCCCTACTTTTATTTGAAATTACAAAACTACCCCTAGACCTATTTTTACTCAAAACCCTAATCCCCTCTGATGACAAGTCATCCTAGCCCATTTTAGCTAGTCTTTTTCTTTAGTTTTCATTAGAATTATGAACTTTCTTGAGCTACAAGCAAGCTAATTGAGTAGATTTTCATGTTTCCCTTGATTGAACCAACCATATGTGAATTCATGCCATTTCATGAGGTTTTGAGCTATAATTGTTGCATATTGTGGAAGATTGAATACCTCATGATTTTGAGCAAAGCTTTGATTAGTTTGGTTGATCAATGATAGGTGAAGAAGGCTTGGAGAAAGGTTGAAGCAAAGAGGAATGGCTAGAAGTGAAGAGAGGACAATGGAATAAGTGAGAATTGAACCGGGTTGCATGAAGTTAGCCCCAACGTTAGCCCCCTAACTTGGAGGCTAACGTTGGAACTTGAGAATTTCTCCCCTGAAGGCCAACGTTTGCGCCAACGTTAGCCCCCGAACTTGGAGGCTAACGTTGGCACTTAAA
>NC_029790.2:76094274-76097805 GCF_000816755.2 Arachis ipaensis
TGCTAGCTGTAGTCTATGCATTTGATAAGTTTATATCATATCTGATAGGATCGAAGGTTGTAGTTTATACTGATCATGCTGCACTTAAGTATTTGATGTCAAAACAGGATGCTAAACCAAGACTCATCAGGTGGATACTGCTCCTACAAGAATTTGACATTGAAATAAAAGATAGGAAGGGCACTGAAAATCAGGTCGCTGATCATCTGTCAAGACTACCACATGAAACAAATCAAAAAGCATCCCAGCCCATAAATGAAAGCTTCCCAGATGAGCACCTTCTGCAAATCCAGCAAGCACCTTGGTTTGCTGACATAGCAAATTACAAAGTGGGAAGGAAGATACCGCAAGAATTCTCTAAGCAACAAGTGAAGAAGTTGATTAAAGAAGCAAGGAAATTTTCATGGGATGAACCCTTCTTATTCAAGAGATGCTCTGATGGAGTGATCAGGAGATGTATTCCTGAAAGTGAAGTGAGGGACATCTTGTGGCATTGTCATGGTTCAGCTTATGGTGGACACTTTGGTCCAGAAAAAACAGCCGCAAAAATACTGCAGAGTGGCTTCTATTGGCCAACTATTTTCAAGGATGCCAGAGAATATGTACACCAATGTAATGAATGCCAGAAAGCAGGAGGATTAACAAGAAGGAATGAGATGCCTCAAAATTTTATCTTGGAATTAGAATTGTTCGATCTGTGGGGAATTGATTTCATGGGGCCTTTTCCTCCCTCCTATTCTTTTAGATACATCCTGGTAGCAGTGGAATATGTCTCAAAATGGGTAGAAGCTATAGCCACAACCACCTGTGATGCACAGATCGTCCTCCAATTCCTCAAAATGCACATCTTCACTAGGTTTGGAGTGCCCAAAAGTCTTATTAGTGATGGTGGTAGTCACTTTTGCAACAAACAAATGGAGAAGGTGACAAAGATTTTTCCCTATGGGAGTATTGAACTGCTAGATGAGGCAACAAAGAATCAATTCACTGTGAATGGTCACAGAGCAAAGTTGTACTTGGGAGGACAATGGGTTAAGGAAAAAGAGGTTCAACACCTACAGCCCTCTTAAAAAGAATTGAAAGATGTCAAGCTAGTGACAATAAAAGAGCGCTTGTTGGGAGGCAACCCAACCGGAGAAAATTAATCACTCTTCTGGGAGGACTACTCACCATTAGCTGAGATGAAAGAAGAAGGAGCCACCAAGAGGTTGTATTGTCATCAGTATTGAATTGCTCTAATTTGGAAGTATGAATATGCCCATTTTAACAGAAACTGTTAGTGTAGTATGCATCAATTATGTTTTTGTAGGCTGGTTTATGTTGGCTTGTATGTTCATTTTCACTTGACAAGAAGCATGTGTTGTCCCCTGCATCTTTAAATTCAATAAAAGAACAGTTTGAATGTGAAGTGAAATGGTCTCTGTTAGATAGAAGTGGAATAAAAGTAAGTGGTGGTATGTGTGTGATTGTATAATAGCTCACTTTTAGTGAATAAAGAGCTAGGATATCTCCTTCTAAGTAAAGAGTGGCCTACTGTCTATGAATCTCAATTGAATTGAATTCCTTGGTTAGAAAGAAAAACAAAAAGAAAGAAAGAACAAAGAGAGCCAAAAAGTAGCAAAACACAAGAAAAACAAAAAGAAACAAAGCTGGACACCAATAGCTTGAACTCTGAAATATATGCCTGTGATGTTTTTGTACTAGGATCTGCTTGGATTAGTAAGCTCTTAGGAGTGCCTCAACACTTGGTGACTTGGGTTAACTAATCCGGGATCATCAGCTGAAAGTCCACTATCAAGAGCAAGATTCTGCAATTTACATTTCTTGCACTTTAAGTTTCTGCCATTTAATTTCTTGTTCTTTAAGTTTCAGCAATTTACTTTCCCGCTCTCTTTAATTTCATGCAATTTACATTCTGCAATTCATAAATCACCCAACCAACACTTGATTCGCTTGACTAAATCAACCACTAAACTAAAATTGCTCAATCCTTCAATCCCTGTGGGATCGACCTCACTCCCGTGAGTTTTTATTACTTGATACGACCCGGTACACTTGCCGGTTAGTTGTGTGATGTTTTGTGAGAGATTCGTTTCTCATCAAAATATCTCATCACCCTCTAACCCTAATAGCCACCGCAGCCTTCCCCCCCCAATACAGCAGCAGCACACGATTCCTTTTTCATGGAAGAAAGAAATGAAAATAGAAAGGGTAAGAAGGAAAGGGGGACCGAGGGAGGAAGGAGAGGGGGAGAAGAGGGTGGCGGCGCAGTGGGTGTCTCTGCCACCGTCGCCGCGGTTAGTATTTGAGAGAGAAGGAGAGAGCGCTGGGGGAGGAGCTGTCTGCGCCGCCATCACGCGCCACAGCCGCTGAGCCTTGTCGCCGTCGCCACTAGAGTCGCCGTCGAAGAAGAACCGCAGAGAGAGAGAGAGAAAGAGAGAGCCCGCAAGGAGAGGGAGGCTGTTCGTGTCCCACCGCACTGCTGAAAAGCCGTTCATGGATGCTGCTGCCGCCATTTGAGTCACGAACAGAGGACGCGCATGAGGGAGTCGTCGCGGAGCTACCGTCGCCGTCGTGTCGTAGGGCTCGCCGTCATCGCAAATGGGTGGCTATTGCACCGCCGTTCATCACTGCCCGGTCACCGTCGAAGCTTTGCATCGCCGTTGAGGAGCCGTCGCTGCCAGATCCGCCGCTGCCTACGTGTATGGCTGAGCCTCTACCGCTGGAGCTCCAGGCTGCTGCTGCGGCCGCCAGAAACTACCACTGAAATCGGCGTCGTTGTTATCGTAAGTTGCCGCCGTCAGGAAAGGGTTCAGGCCGCCGCGGGTGTCACTGCCGGAGAAGGGAGCTGCGTCTCTGTGATTCTGGCCACCAGAAAATGTCACTGCCGTCGCCGAAAAACTCTGCCGGTAAGGGTTTTTAATTTGGTTTTCATTCATTTAAGATTTCAGAAGCTTTATTGTCTCTGTATGTGGGTTTCAGTCGCTATCGCCAGAGTCTGGTCGCCACTTCCGCTCGAGGTGGTTGCCGGGGCTGCCGGCAAACCGGTACAGCTACCGCCGCTGTTTCATTTTCTTAGTTCGGTAAGTATTCGTGTTTCGAAAATCCCTACGTTAGAATTCTAGATTGTTTGGTTATAAACTCTGAGGTTTGGTAACGTAGGTTCGAATTCTGCATGTTGAATACCGCTTTTAAGTTGCTGTGAGTGCTGCGAAAGTGATCAGGGGCTGAGTTTGTGGATTGCTGTTGAATTCGGTTAAGAGAAAAGGTTTCGTAATGCATTTTGAGGTTATGGTTTCGACGAGTCATGGTAGGGGCATTTTTATACAAACTAATTTATTTTAAATTGAAAATTGTTATAAATGGATATACTGTGCGAAATGTATTTCTGGTGACTATGTGAGTCTTATGAATTGTCTGATTATGTCTTGAATGAATATGGTTGTGTGCTTGAGTGAAATAACGTCTGATTTTGATAGTCTAAAAATTTGACTTATGTTTATTGGAAACTAAATTGGGTTTTGAACCTAC
>NC_029790.2:76097859-76104377 GCF_000816755.2 Arachis ipaensis
AAGTCCAAGTTTTAGGGGAGATGCTGCCGAAATTTCTATAAAATCTGAGACTTTATTTGAAACGGTATTTTAAAAAGGAATGGTACATGCCACACCCTATGCTCAGCCCAGAAAGGGGGTGCCACGCTGCTGGTAAGCGTGCCATGCCTAGCCCAAGGAAGCTAGCCCAGTGCAACTCCAGTAACGCTTTCTCCAAGGCCTAACTTTAAAGATGTGATTCTGAATTGAAGATTAAAGAAGATTCTATAATAATTAGATTTGTTAGATTATATTTGAATTTGATTTAATTCTGTTTTAATTCTAGGATTTAAATTATTAGGAGCTATCTTACTTATTCTGATTAAGATAAGATTCAGTTTTTTGAATTTGAATTAGAGGAAACCTTAGGTATAAATAAGTGAATTATATTCACAGATAGGTGGCTAGTTTCTTTAACATAGCTTCATTTGTTCTTTGTTCTTTTTCCATGAGCAACTAATTCTTCAGTCAAAGGGTTAAGAGCTCTATTTATGTTTCTATGAATTATTAATCTAAGTTTTCTTCTATCTTCTATTTTTGCATTGATCTATTTTATGATTGAGTGTTTCATTTTTCATCCCTAAAGGATTAGTAGTGTCAACAGGCATGCTAATTCCGTTTTGAATTTGTTTATTGCTTCGACAGAACTAATATCCGAATTATGTTTGAAAACTCTTTCACATAACTTTTTGAATCGACTAGACATAGTGGATTTTAAAGTGTTCGATACGATACATGATTTTCAATCACCCTATTTTAAATACGTGACATATAATTCGGATTAGGACAACTTTTGAAAATTCTATTTTCTCATAAGATTCAATCAGAATAGACTAGCTTAGATATGTTATAACCTAAGGACTAATTTTGAATCTTAGAAGGAACTGAATCAGTTTTTGCACTTAACCTCTTCGATTAATCGATTGACCAAAACATTGACAGTTGGTTAATTGAAGACAAACCGATGAGCCAAGACATTGAAAATCGGTTAATTAAGATTCTTCGTGAAAAGATCTTTACTTGCTTTAGAAAAGGGAAACAAAGTTTGATTTTTCTAAGGACTTAAACATCTCCGAAATCTTTGACTTCTCTATTATATATTCTCTTTCAATTAACTACACGTTCACCACCCTCAAGAAATCCAATGTTTAAGCCCTTTATGTTTTCAGAAAGTTTCAACCCTAATCATTACAGGTTCCGTTGATCTAATTAGTTATTTAATTCGATATTTGCGTGCTCAATCCTTTAATCCTCATAAAAACAATATCAACTTACCGTGGTATTACTTGAACAATCTGGTGTACTTGCTCGTATATGTGAGCCTTACCTTTCACTCATCAAAGTGCGCAACATCACAAGAGAACTGCATTCAAATATCACTTCCTCTTCACCATTTTTTATCACACTATTCAGATAAACAACCACAAAGAAAATGAGTTTAGCGAGAAGAGAATATAATGTATGAATAGAATGTGATAACTTACGAGACATGAAGCTACTCTTGGTGTTTGTGAACTCGAGATAGGCACATGTCACCCAAAAATAATTTATCTCAAGTGCACCCGAAATATTTTTATCAAACATGTTACACATTTCGAAGTCACAATATCTAAGATATTGGTTTAATTTTCTTCTACCCTATGTATCCGAGATGTGTAATAGCTATCTAAGATATTGGTAAATAAATTATTCATTTAATTTAAATAAAAAATTTGTCAATTTCTGTATGTTTTTAATTCATTGAAGGATATGTTTTAAGAAAAGTTTTCCTAACTAGTATCATTAAAATATTCTTTGGCTAAATTATTTTTTTACATGGTGACCAATTTTACAAATCAGTACAAGGGTTCATAGGATTTAAATTATTAGGAGCTATCTTACTTATTCTGATTAAGATAAGATTCAGTTTTTGGAATTTGAATTAGAGGAAACCTTAGGTATAAATAAGTGAATTATATTCACAGATAGGTGGCTAGTTTCTTTAACATAGCTTCATTTGTTCTTTTTCCATCCACCATGAGCAACTAATTCTTCAGTCAAAGGGTTAAGAGCTCTATTTATGTTTCTATGAATTATTAATCTAAGTTTTCTTCTATTTTAAAGTATTGTATTGATCTCTGTTGTGATTGAGTGTTTCGTTCTTCATCCCTGAAGGATTAGTAGTGTCGACAGGCATGCTAATCCCGTTTTGAATTTGTTTATTGCTTTGACAGAACTAATATCCGATTATGCTTGAAAGCTCTTTCACATGACTTTCTGAATCAACTAGACATTGTGGTTTTTAAAGTGTGCGACACCACAGGATTTTCAATCACTCTAGTTTTGAATACATGACATATAATTCAAATTAGGACAACCTTTGAAAATTATGTTTTCTCATAAGATTCAATTGGACAGGACTATCTTGGATACGTGACATATAATCCGACCTAAAGACTACTTTTGAATCTTACGAGGAACTGAATCAGATTTTGCACTTAACCTCTTCGATTAATCAATTGACCAAGACATTGGCGATTGGTTAATTGAAGAGAAACCGAAGAGCCAAGACATTGAAAATCGGTTAATTAAGATTCGTCGTGAAAAGATCTTTGCTTGCTTTAAAATAGGAAAACAAAGTTTAGTTTTTCTAAGGACTTAAACATCTCCAAAATGATTGACTTCTTCATTATATATTCTTTTTCAATCAACTACACGTTCACTATCCGCAAGGAATTGATGCCAAGGCATCTTAGGCTAGTTTCACTAGCATTTTTTTGATAGTTTTAGTTGTTTTATGCATTTTCTTGAGCTTAAGGTAACCAAGAATGGTTAAAAGAAGAACAAAGCAATGAACCATCCAAACAGTATGATTTTGATGCAAATTCCATGAGTTTTTAGTTATATTACTTGAATGCTATGAATGGAAGATTTCTCATGAAATTTTGCAAGACTTTGATGCAAGTGTTTGGATGATTTCAGGGAAGAAGAGGCTAGGCAAGGAAGCAACAAAGTCAATAAAGGAAGCTCGAATATCACATGTGGAGTTTAAGTTCCAGTTTAAGCCTAAACTGGAGCTTAAACGCCAGAATCATGAAGGCTAAGAAATGCTTCCTGATTGGCATTCTTATTCTGGCGTTTAACCTCCAGTTTAAGGTCAAACTGGAGGTTAAACGTGGAATGCTTCTTTGGTGAGACTTCCATTCTGGCGTTTAACCTCCAGTTTAAGGTTAAACTGGAAGTTAAACGTGGAACTGCCCCCCTTGGTGTCCTTCTCACTTCTGGCGTTTAACCTCCAGTTTAAGGTTAAACTGGAAGTTAAACGTGGAAATGCTTCCTGGTGAGAAATTGTGTCGAACACGTTTAAGCTCCTCTGGGTCCATCTTGTGTAGATGTTCCCCTATGTAGTTAAGCTTCAAAGACTTATGAACTTTCTTTTTGACCAAGCACCGTACCTCCCTTTGTCTTTTTCCTCCATTTTTGTCTTTTCTTTTGTACCTGCACAAACAAACAAGTTTGCTATCATTTTTCGGTCCATGTGAATGATGAATAGTACTTGCACATGTAAATCAATGATTGACTCCATGAGCTTATAGCCGTGACTTTTGTATGTATGCACACTTATTATTAGACACCAAACTTAGTGTTTGGTAAAGTCTCCTGATGACATGAAATCCATATTGGTTGTCCTTAATGAATGTGCATAATTCTAATAAATCATAGTCACTTTGGCTCTTTGATTCTAAACAAAGTTACTACCCTAAGTAATTGAAACCAAAGTATTAAAACATGCGAATGGTCTACTTGTCATGAATTTCGAAATCCAGAGGAACTTCTTGCTTTTCATGAACCGTGTTCAAAGAGGAACACCAAACTTAATGTTTGGTTGTGCTCTTTGCATGAAAAATTGAATGCATTTTGAATAAAGTTTGGGGTGCCCTCAGGCACACTAAACTTAGAGACAAATTGTATTTTATATGCAATGTTTAGTGCACTCTTTCAGCAGTTGTCCTGAGGATTCAAGTTCATGCATAAGAAACCATGCTTTATTAGATGCAAAACAACACAAAAAAGAGTAAGGATATTAAAAACATGGGTTGCCTCCCATGAAGTGCTTCTTTAACGTCACTAGCTTGACGGTTGTCCCTTGTTAGGGTGGATTGTAGTGCTTGACGTCTTCTCCTCTCACTATGCACCTCCAGTTTGACCTCAAACTGGAGGTTAAACGTGTTCGACCTCCAGATTTGGATCAACAACCTCATCAAGATTATGGATCATAAACCCAAGACAAAAGGAAAGCAAGGAGAGGCCTCAAAGCCCAAGAATCACAACAGAAGCTCAATATAGAAAGTGTATAAATAGGATAGAATTTAAGTTAGAGAGGAGAGGGACTTTTACCTTTTCATTTAGCTAGTTTTCATTTCTTTGTAATTGAATTCAGAGCTATGACTCACTAAACCCCTTTTCATTGGGTTAGGGAGCTCTATTGTAATTCAATGAATCAATAATAGTTTAGCTTCTTCTTCAATCTTTTCTCTTGAATTTTGTTAGAAAGCTTCTCGATCTAATTCCATTGGGTAGTTGTCTTGGGAAAGAAACTACCCATAATTGGAAATTTAATTTCAGCAATTTAGCTTCTGCTCTTTACTTCATGCAATTTAAGATTCCGCCATTTAAATTTCTTGTCATTTACGTTTCCCGCCAATTTTACATTCCGCAATTCTCATCTAAAGCTTGATTCCGCTCAACTAGAACACACTTCTAATCCGAATTGCTCACTCAACCAATCCTTGTGGGATTCGACCTCACTCTATTGTGAGTTTTTACTTGACGATAACCGGTGCACTTGCCGGAAGGAATTTTGCCGATCGTGCAATTTCCTAAATCGTAGCATAACTAGTTTATGCGCATCAGGAATCCAACATGCAAGCCTTTCAAGTTTTCAGCAAGTTTCAACCCTAATATTTCTAGGTTTTATTAATCTAATTATTTATTTAACTCGATATTTGCATGCTCAATCCTTTAATCCTCGTGGGAATGATATCCACTCACTGTGGTATTACTTGAACGATTCAGTGCACTTGCTGGTATCCGTGAGCTTCAGTTTTCACTCATCACTACCAGGTTATAATGTCTCAGTTACTTTCAATGTTTCCGATCTCTCTCCTTTTGATATGGACACAAATTCGAGGATGAATATTTTTGAGGAAGGACGAAATGATACATGCTCGGAAGGACAATTGGGGTATTCTAAGGCAAAAGGGTAGAATGAGAATTTCACACTTTCAGAGGATTCCATCACTAGAGCACGTGCAAAGAAGCTCAGAGAGTTTTGGGAACTTGGCAGCACTCGTACATGAGGAGTTACATCAATTTCTAACCAAGGGAGAAAGGACAAGGCTCATTGGGCTAAGTCAAGATAGTAAGAAGTCCAATAATGCTTTTCAAATTCAGTGGAAGGCATAATTTATTATTTAATTTTTGAAATTATTAGGCTTATGTTTTAGTTTGTTTTATTGTTAGGGTTTGTTAGAAGATTTATTTAATTCTGATTTGCTTAGTAGTATTTTTAAGAATTTTAAATTTAAATCAAATCTTAACTAATCCAATAAGATCAAATATGATTTATACTAGTTATCTTATCTTTAAGGGATTTAAATTAAGTTATCTTATCTTATCTTTTAGCAAACCTATTAGGGGGTCTGTTTAAACACCTTTTGTGAGACAATTTAGAGAACTTTTGAGGAATAAAACTTTCAGTTGCTTTATGCAGGTTTTATAGTGTGATTAGGTGAGGTGAGTGATTTGCTTTACTTGTTGCATGAAGAATATTGAAGGATCCAACCTAAGGTGATTCTATGTGGTGGTTTCTTCAACTTCATCCTTCTAATCTAGGTTGTCAAGGACAAGTTCTTTGAATGTCTAGTAGAAAATCCCTTCTGGTAACCTAGGTTGCTAAGAACAGATATCTTAGAGGTCTTGTAAAAAAATCTATCCTTTTTTCTAATAATTTAATTTTTTTCATTAAAGTTTTCATCTGTCATTCTAGTTTCATTCCGCTGCTTCTACTACTTTTTCTATCTTTTATTTCCATAATGTCCTTTCTTGTTCTTCTTCCTTCCACCCTTCCAATCCTTCCGCTGAAACTATAATGCTTTGTCTTTATTAAACCCAATATTTTATCATCTGGCCACCATTCTGCCCTCACAGCAGTGCATCCTCTTTACAGCAAACGAGTCCATCTCCTGCATTGTCCTAGCCGAGCCACCAGATGTCCAGATGTCACCTACCAGGGTCCATTATCATTGTTGCTACTTGGTGGGTCATCGTTGTTGTCGTCTACAGTTGTTTCTCCTCCAGATTAGTGCAAGAACTTGTTTGGGTAAACTTCTAATAAAAATAATTTTTTCGGGTTATCTTTGTTTAAAAGATCTTTAGAAAAGTAAAAGTAATTTTATGTTTCGATATCTTATGGAAAAAGATCCTTGTATCTATCATTATGTTTGGATACAACAATATAA
>NC_029790.2:76105404-76105840 GCF_000816755.2 Arachis ipaensis
CAACAATATAATGTATTATTTATTTATTTATTATATGAAAAACATCTTTTTTTTTTAAGAAAATAGATCTTTTTGAAAAATATATAAATTGTAGTTTTTTAAAAGAGTTTTTTTCTAGTGCTCTTACTTTTACTAATAAAAATTGGCAAACATGCTAAAAAATAAAAAAATATATATCTTTTCTATTAAAACATATTTTTTTCGATCAACTTAAAGACACCCAAGTAAGCACTAAATCCTCTACATTCTTGAATTTGTTAATTTTTTGTTTAAAAAATCCTAACACTATTTATTAATGGTAGAGATAGGAGAAGTTTGACGCTGCCATCGCACCGTGAACGCCGCCATCGCACCTCCACCGCAACTCAACAACCAGATTTAGTTTGTTTTTTTTTTTTTTTATATTTTTTTATATGTATTTTTTTAATTTTGTAAT
>NC_029790.2:76105894-76115907 GCF_000816755.2 Arachis ipaensis
ATTTCGGTTTTAAAATTGAAGTTTAAAATTTGAAATTTGTGATTTTGTTTTATGTTTTAATTTTTAATTTACTAGTTAGGGTATTTCGTTAGGTCATTTTTTGAAGATTTGTTATGGTTAATTCGATCAATTTAGGTTGTTAGGGTTAACTTTATTTGAAATTAGATTATTTTAGATGAATTAAGTTTTGAAGTTAAATTAATATATTTTTATCAATTAGGTTCATTAGGCCAGTTAAGTGAAATAACTTTTTGAATTAGTTTTACCTAATGAATTTAATAAGTTGTCTTAAAGAAAATAACACAATTCTAGATAAAACTAATTCAAAAAGTCATTTAACTTAACTGACCTAATGAACTTTATTGATAAAAAGATATTAATTTTAACTACAAAACCTAATTCACCTAAAATAATCCAATTATAAAACAAAGTTAACCCTAATAATCTAAATTGATTAATTTAACCTTAATAAATCTAAATAAAAACACAAATTTTAAACACAAATTTTAAAAAAATTGCAAATTTTAAACTTCAATTTTAAATTGAAATACCCTAACTAGTAAATTTAAAAAATAAAATAAAATTTAAACACAAAATTTAAAATAAAAATTTTTAAAAAATTGAAATTTAAGTACTAATCATGACATGTCCATCATCAATCACATGTCATGCAATGTTTCATATATGCATAAAAATGAGTTGATTGGCTTATTCAATGATCTCATGCCATTTGTTTCTCCCTTCATTTCTTCTTTCTTTTCAAAAATCACATAATATTTTTAAATTTATTCTTTTTAGATAGATCTGTATTATGATATTATCCAATTCTTTCTCTCTTTTAATTTTGCTCTCCTTCTATGTTACAAGCTTATATTGAAGAAGAAAGAAGGTAGAGAACACAAAATTCATAGACACATCAGATAATTAATGTCACTATACCTAATAGCTCCAATATTTAGGAGAGTTGTCGTGGTGGAGGTGAAGATAACAATGGTGGTAGAGGTTACGACGATGGATGAAGCTGGCAAGCAAGATGTCTACTCGTGCCATGCTGGCCTATCCAAACCTTATCTTTCACCTATGCTAAGAGGCTAAAGTCTTGATCCACGTGGATACGTTCAATCCAGTGGAAAGCCCAATTACCAAGCAGGTGATGGAAAGCTCTAAGGTACCAGAGGATCATCCCAAAAGGAAGGCAACTGAGCCTCCCCAAGAGATCCCTGTAATTGAATATTAGGATCGATTGAAAGCATCTGTGATGCACCTGCAAACTACCTTGGATCAACTAAGAGAGGAGCAAAAAGATCAAACTGGCATGATTTACAAACTGATCAAGGAACAAGAGAAGCAAGGGCGTGAGATAGAAGAATTGAAGTGCCACAAGCTCTCCCGGGAAGAGTCCTGCGCACCTCAAGCTTGAGGTTATTGAGTTTCAACCCTGTGACTATTCCAATTCTTATTTTTCATATTTCTGTTATTCTAATTCCTATGTCTCATATTTAGGTTTATATGATCACTAGTAGTATTTAAGTCTTTATTTTATTTTTCTGTCTTTTAATTTTAAAATTGCATAAGAATTAGAAATTAAGTTTTATTTTCCAATTAGCTATAAAATATTCCTCTTACCATCATTAAATATGAATAAAATAGTGATTTTTTTTGAAGGATTAGAGATACATAAATTTTTTAGTTTTATAATAAGAATAATAAAATATTTTGATGTGGTGGCATTGCTTTTGTTTTCTGAATGCATGAATGAACAGTGCATATTTGAAATTGGAATTAAGAATGTTGGCTCTTGAAAGAATGATGAAAATGGAGAAGTATTATTGGTAATCTGAAAAATCCAAAAATTAATTCTTGAAGTAAGAAAAAGCAGCAAAAAGTAAGAAAAAGCATGCGAAAAAGAAAAGAAAAAGCAGAAAAAGCCAATAACCCTTTAAACCAAAAGGCAAGGGTAAAAGGATCCAAGGCTTTGAGCATCAATGGTTAGGAGGGCCTAAAATCCTGGTCTAAGCGACTCAACCAAGCTGTCCCTAACTATGTGCTTGTGGTGTGAAGGTGTCAAGTGAAAAGTATGAGACTGAGCAGTTAAAGCCATGATCCAAAGCAAAAAGAGTGTGCTTAAGAACTCTGGACACCGCTATCTGGGGATTTTAGCAAAGCTGAATCACAATCCAAAAGGGTTCACCCAGTTAAGTGTCTGTGGCATTTATGTATCTCGTGGTAATATTGGAAAACAAAGTGCTTAGGGCCACGGCCAAGACTCTAAAAGCTGTGTTCAAGAACCAAAAATAACTGAACTAGGTGAGTCAATAATATCATTTGGATTCTAAGTTCCTAAAGATGCCAACACTTCTGAGTTTCAATGGATAGTGAGATGCCAAAACTATTCAGAAGCAAAAAGCTACTAACTCCTGCTCATCTAATTGAAACTGAGCTTCATTGAAAACTTTGAGATTTATTGTATCTTACTCTTTTTTTATCCTATTTTTTTTAGTTGCTTGGGAACAAGCAACAGTTTAAGTTTGGTGTTCTGATGAGCGGATATTTTATACTCGTAACGACCATTATGATAGTGGAAAAAGCTATGATAGTGGTGGTTATAGTGGTGGCGGTAGAATTTATAGTAGTAATAGAAACGGAAGGAACACTAGTGTTGAGAATGTAGGTAAATTTTTTAAAGAATTTAATGTAACATGTATGACTTGCTTTAAATGGTTTAAACTGTAGTCTTATGGTATTTTTGCTTGCTGCAGTAGCGTAATTGTCTACTTTGATGTCGTTACATACCACCAACAAAAATAGGAGCTCTAATTTTTTCATATTTTCGCTTCCACAATCACAAAAAATATTGTATGTATTTCGAGTAAATAATTAAATTGGTCCCTGAAAGATGACCTGATCTCCAATTTGGTCCCCAAAAAAGTTTTTTAATCAAATCTATCCCCAAAAATTTCAGTTTAATCACATTAGTCCTTCTATTAATTTTATTGCGAATGGTGTTAATGAAACTGATTTGGCATGTTAAGTGACAAGTCAGCATTAAAACAACATTGTCTTGGTGTGACAATCAGTGGTTCAAACGACGCCGTTTTGGAGTCCCTGATTCAATTATTAAGATTGATCATAATCTCCATTTCACTTCCATGCACTCTTATAGTAACACTGAGGCCCTATTTTTCGTTTCGATGTTTTTTAAAATAGAAAACCAAATACAAAATTAATAAAATAAATATAAAAATACATAGAAAATTTAAAATAATTAAACCTATTTGTTGAGTTAATGTGGAGGTATGGAGGCAGCATTTATAATGCGATGGCAATGTTAAGCTTCTCCCAGCTCTGTCAATATTGAGTAGTGTTAGGGTTTTCTGAACAAAAAATTAACAAATTGAAGAATGGGGAGGATTTACATTAACCTAGAGGAAGAACGGTAGTGGATAATGACGACGACGACTCACGAAGCAGCGACGCCCACATCAGATCCTGGAAGCGATGTTCGGATCTCTATTGGCTCGGCTAGGACAATGCAGGAGATGGGCTCATTTGTTGCAAAGAGGAGGCACTGCTACTGATGACATATCATCATGTCATGTTTTTCTATGCTTTTTCACATAAGAAATTAGTGATTAATGCTTAATTGTTAAGTGTTTTTGTGCCTAAATAGTATATTTCTTTGGTCTTTTGATTTTATAAATTCTGTAGGAAATAAGTGGAAAAAGAAATAAAATAGCAAATAATTAGCTCAAAAGAAGAAAAGAAGAATTTTTAAGCACATTTTGGAGTTTAGGCACACTTTGGAGCCTTAGGCCACACTTTTAAAAGCGAGGCCCATGATTTGAACAAGGGGACACAGGAACGCTAAGACACGCATGCGCACAACGCGCTTACGCATAGGATAACATGTTGGAGATCCACGCGTACGCACGCATGGTGCGCATGCGTGGATTGAGGATCAGTGTTCACCAACATCGAACGCTATGTTCATTTTGAGTGAAAGCCTGCGATACTTTTAGAATTTGAATTTGAGATTGGTCACCGACGCGCACGCGTGCATGGCGCGCACGCGTCGATGTGATATTATGGGTGATTGGCACAGACGCGTACATGATGCCAAGGAGCAGAAGTGAAGTTTTATCATCCACGCGCACGCACAAAGGACGCGTACTGATGAGCGAATAATTTATACCCTTTTTGGCATTGTTTTTACATAGTTTTTAGAATGTTTTAGTTACTTTTTATTATATTTTTATCAGTTTTTATGCAAAAATCACATTTCTGGACTTTACTATGAGTTTGTGTGTTTTTTTGTAATTTCAGGTATTTTCTGGCTGAAATTGAGGGACCTGAGCAAAAATCTAATTCATAGGCTGAGAAAGGACTGCAGATGCTGTTGGATTCTGACCCTCCTGCACTCGAAGTCGCTTTTTTTGGAGCTACAGAAGCCCAATTGGCACCCTCTCAATTGCGTTGGAAAGTAGACATCTTGGGCTTTCTAGAAATATATAATAGTTTATACTTTGTCCGAGATTTAATGGCCCAAACTGGCGTTAAACGCCAGCTAGAGACCCTTTTCTGGAGTAAAACGCCAGAATTGGTACCAAAACTGGAGTTAAACGCACAAACTGGCACCCAAGCTGGCGTTTAACTCCAAGAATGGCCTATGCACGTGAAAACTTCAATGGGATTTCTGCACACACCCTAAGTGGGTCCCGGATGTGGATTTCTGCACTATCTACACTTAGTTACTCATTTTCTGTAAATCTAAGTTACTAGTTAAGTATAAAAACTACTTTTAGAGATTCATTTTGTACCTTATGACATATTTTACATTTCATATTGTATCTTCTACTGCATGAGTCTCTAAACCTCATAGTTGGGGGGTGAGGAGCTCTACTGTGTTTCAATGGATTAATGCAATTACTACTATTTTCTATTCAATCACACTCGATTCTATTCTAAGATACTCACTCGTACTTTAATATAGAGAATATGATGATCCGTGACACTCATCATTATTCTCAAATCTATGAACGCGTGCCTGACAACCACTCCCATTCTATCTGAGCTCAACGTAGTCATTGGGCGACAGCTTGAGTGCGTATCTCTTGGGTCTCTGATCCACAGACCGAGTCCGTGAGATTAGAACCTTCGTGGTAGAGGCTAGAACCAATTGGCAGCATTCCTGGGATCCGGAAAGTCTAAACCTTATTTGTGGTATTCCGAGTAGGATCTAGGAGGGGGATGACTGTGACGAGCTTCAAACTCACGAATGTTGGGCACAGTAAAAATGTGCAAAAGGATAGAGAGATCCAATTCCGACACTAGTGAGAACCGACAGATGATTACCCGTGTGGTAGTTGTACCTGGTATTTTTCATCTAAGACGAGAGATCCGACAGTTGATTAGCCGTACAGAAACCATACCTGGTATTTTTCATCCGAGAGGACGGATGGTAGCCATTGACAACGGTGATCCACCAACATATAGCTTGCCATTGAAGGGAGCCATGCGTGTTTGGAGAAGAAGACAGAAGGAAAGAGAGATTCAGACGACAGAGCATCTCTGGAACCTCAACATGTTCCTCATTACTAAATCACAAGTAACATTCAATTCATGCTATTTACTTTTCATATACAAAATCAATTATATCATTTGAATCTCCTGACTAAGAATTGCAAGATAACCATAGCTTGCTTCCAGCCGACAATCTCCGTGGGATCGACCCTTACTCACATAAGGTATTACTTGGACGACCCAGTGCACTTGCTGGTTAGTTGTGCGGAGTTGTGAAAAGTGTGATCACAATTTCGTGCACCAAGTTTTTGGCGCCGTTGTCGGGGATTGTTCGAGTTTGAACAGCTGACTGTTCATCTTGTTACTTAGATTAGGAAAAATTTATCTTTTTGGTTTTGAGTCACTAAAATTGAGTCTTCTATTATTTTTTTTTGTTAAAATTTTAAAATTATTGTTTTCTTTTTCCAGATTTTTTTCGAAAATTTTTAATAAATAGATAAAAACTAATAAATTAATAATTGAGTATTCTGTTTGAGTTTAGTTTCATGTTTTAAGTTTAGTATCAATTGCTGTTTTTATTTTCCTTCAATTTTTCGAACTGCATGTTTTTATTTTTCTTCATATTTTTTAATTACATGTTCTTAGTTCTTTCTTGATCTTCAAGTTTTTCTTGTTTTGTGTCTTTCCTTGTTTTTCTTGTGTATTTTCGAATTATTAATGTCCAAAGTATAAAAAATTTTAAGTTTGGTGTCCTTTGTGTTTTAATTTTCTTAAAGATTTCCAAAATTTGTTCTTAGTGTTCATCTTGATCTTCAAAGTGTTCTTGGTGTTCATCTTGACATTCAAAGTTTTCTGGTTTGCTTTCTTTGTTTTGATCTAAAAATTCTAAGTTTGGTGTCATTTTATTATTTTTCTCTTTCCTCATTAAATTCAAAAAAATATCTTTTCCTTTATTTACTCATCATTTTCGAATTCTTTAGGTTGACTTAGTCAAAATTTTTAAAATTTAGTAGTTTCTTGTTAGTCAAGTTAAAATTTCAATTTTAAAAATTTATCTTTTTAAATCTTTTTCAAAACAATTTTTTTTTCAATTTTCTTTTTATATTTTTCGAAAATCTTTTATAAAATCTTTCAAAATCTTTTTCTTTTTTTATAATTTTCGAATTACTTGTCTATTTTATTATTTTAATTGAAAAATTTTAAGTTTGGTGTTTTCTTGTTAAGAAAGTTTCAACCTTTAAAATTTTAAAATCATATCTACTTCAAATCTTTTCTTTTATTTATTTATTTTCTTACAAGTATCTTTAATTTTAAGACATCTTTTTCAAAACTTCCTAACCACTCTCTCTCTCTTCATTTTTCGAAAATCCTCACCCATAATACTTCAAATCTTTTTAATTAATTAATTACTTTAGTTTTCTAATTTCTTTTATTTCTCTTCTTTCAATTTCCGAAACTTATACCATTTTTCCTATTTACTTTGTTTTAATTTCCTTAATTTCAAAAAAAATAAATAATAAATAAAAAACTTTTTTGTCTTACAATCCACATCATCTCCCTTTCTCCATCATGAACCTAAGTGGAAATGAACAGTCCAAAAGGACTCTGGGGTCGTATGCTAACCCCACTACTGCTTTCTATGGGAGTAGTATCTGTATACCCCATCAGAGCCAGCAGTTTTGAGCTAAACCCTCAGCTCATTATCATGGTGCAGCAAAATTGCCAGTATTCCGGTCTTCCATAGGAAAAACCTGCTGAGATTCTAGCACAGTTCTTACAAATTGCTGACACAGTGCGTGATAAGGAAGTAGATCAGGATATCTACAGATTATTACTATTTCCATTTGCTGTAAAAGATCAAGCTAAGAGGTGGTTAAATAACCAACCCACAGCAAGCATAAGAACATGGAAACAGTTATCAGACAAATTCCTGAATCAATATTTCCCTCCAAAAAGGATGACACAGCTAAGACTGGACATCAAAGGCTTTGAACAAGAGGATAATGAATCTCTTTATAATGCCTGGGAGAGGTATAAAAAGATGCTAAGGAAATGCCCCTTTGAAATGTTTTCAGAATGGGTGCAGTTAGACATCTTCTACTACGGGCTTACAGAAAAGGTCCAGATGTCTCTAGACCACTCAGCTGGTGGATCTATACACATGAGAAAGACAATTGAAGAGGCTTAAGAGCTCCTTGATACAGTTGCTAGCAATCAGCATCTGTACTTAAATAGTGAGTCCTCCATGAAAGAAGAGGCTAAAGCACTATCCATTGAACTTAGTCCTCTAGAACAAGTTGTTGAATTCAATCAGCAATTGCTTCTTATAACACAATAGTTAGCAGAATTTAAAGAGATGCTACATGATACTAAAAATGCTAATAAGAATATGGAAGCACAATTGGATCAGACAAGACAACAGCTATCTAAACAGATAACAGAAGAGTGCCAAGCTGTTCATTTAAGGAGTGGGAAGAAAACCAAGAAAGGAACAACTGACAGAGGATGACCAAGCCACTGCCCAAAATCCTTCTGAGGACAGTAAGAGCCCAGAGAGGAATGATTCTGGCGTTTAAACGGCAGAAAAAGGGTGAAAAATTGGCGTTGAACGCCCAGTGGATGGCCAATTCTGGCGTCCAAACACCAGAAAAGGGTGGCAATCTGGCGTTTAACGCCCATACTGCACCCAATTCTGGCGTTCAAACGCCAATAAGGGATCAGACACCTGCAAGTGCTGATAACAACCCCCTTAAGCAGGTTTCTCCAACCCCTTCTGTAGGAAATAAACCTGCAGTAACTAAGGTTGAAGAATATAAAGCCAAGATGCCTTATCCTCAAAAACTCCGCCAAGCAAAACAGGATAAATAATTTGCCCACTTTGCAGCCTATCTCAGGACTCTTGAAATAAAGATTCCATTTGCAGAGGTACCTGAGCAAATACCCCCTTATGCTAAGTTCATGAAAGAGATCTTAAGTCATAACAAGGATTGAAGAGAAATTGAAAAAGTTTTCCTCACTGAAGAATGCAGTGCAGTCATTCTGAAAAGCTTACAAGAGAAGCTTAAAGATTCCGGAAGCTTTATGATACCATGCACATTAGAGGGTGCTTATACCAAGACAGCTCTATGTGATCTTGGGGAAAGTATCAACCTAATACCTGCATCCACTATCAAAAAGCTTGGTTTGACTGATAAAGTTAAACCGGCCCGGATATGCCTCCAACTTGCTGATGGCTCCATTAAGTTTCCATCAGACGTAATTGAGGACATGATTGCCAAGGTTGGGCCATTTGCCTTTCCCAATGACTTTGTAGTGCTGGAAATAGAGGAGCACAAGAGTGCAACTCTCATTCTAGGAAGACCTTTCCTTGCAACTGGACGAACCCTCATTGATGTCCGAAAAGGGGAGATAACCCTGAGAGTCAATGAGGATGAGTTCAAATTGAATGCTGTCAAAGCTATGCAGCATCCAGACACATCAAAAGACTGCATGAGCGCTGATATTATTGACTCCCTGTTAGAAGAGGTCAATATGACTGAGAGTCTCGAATTAGAGCTAGAGGACATTTTTAAAGGTGTTCGGCCTGATTTGGAGGAACCAGAGAAAACAAAAGAACTTCTGAAAACTCCTCAGGAAGAGGAGAAGCCTCTTAAACCCGAGCTCAAAGTACTACCACCATCTCTGAAATATGCATTTCTGGGAGAAGATGACACTTTTTGGGTAATCATAAGCGCTGCTTTAGAGCCACAGGAAGAGAAAGTGCTAATTCAGGTGCTAAGGACACACAAGACTGCTCTTGGGTGGTCTATAAGTGATCTTAAGGGCATCAGCTCAGCCAAATGCATGCAGAAGATCCTATTGAAGGATGATGCTAAGCCAGTGGTTCAACCATAGTGGCAGCTGAATCCAGCCATGAAGGAGGTGGTGCAGAAGGAGGTCACTAAGCTACTAGAGGCTGGGATTATTTATCATATTTCTGATAGCCCTTGGGTGAGCCCTATCCAAGTTGTCCCCAAGAAGGGAGGCATGACAGTGGTTTATAATGAAACGAGTGAACTGATTCCTACAAGAATAGTTACAGGGTAGCGTATGTGTATTGACTACAGAAGACTCAATACAGCCACCAGAAAGGATCATTTTCCTTTACCATTCATAGACCAGATGCTAGAGAGACTAGCAGGTCATAAATACTACTGCTTTCTGGATGGATATTTAGGTTACAACCAAATTGCAGTAGATCCTTAGGACAAAAAAAAGTAGCATTCACATGTCCATCTGGAGTATTTGCCTACAGAAGGATGCCATTTGGTCTGTGCAATGCACCTGCAACCTTTCAGAGGTGCATGATCTCTATCTTCTATGATATGGTAGAGAAATTTCTAGAAGTCTTCATGGATGACTTCTCAGTATTTGGAGACTCATTCAGCTCCTGTCTTAACTATCTAGCACTTGTTCTGAAAAAGGTGCCAAGAGACTAACCTGGTTTTAAACTG
>NC_029790.2:76116733-76134381 GCF_000816755.2 Arachis ipaensis
TCCAAGTTGTCCCCAAGAAGGGAGGCATGACAGTGGTTTATAATGAAACGAGTGAACTGATTCCTACAAGAATAGTTACAGGGTAGCGTATGTGTATTGACTACAGAAGACTCAATACAGCCACCAGAAAGGATCATTTTCCTTTACCATTCATAGACCAGATGCTAGAGAGACTAGCAGGTCATAAATACTACTGCTTTCTGGATGGATATTTAGGTTACAACCAAATTGCAGTAGATCCTTAGGACAAAAAAAAGTAGCATTCACATGTCCATCTGGAGTATTTGCCTACAGAAGGATGCCATTTGGTCTGTGCAATGCACCTGCAACCTTTCAGAGGTGCATGCTCTCCATCTTCTCTAATATGATAGAGAAATTTCTGGAAGTCTTCATGGATGACATCCCAGTATTTGGAAGCTCATTCAGCTCCTGTCTTAACCATCTAGCACTTGTTCTGAAAAGGTGCCAAGAGACTAACCTAGTTTTAAACTGGGAGAAATGTCAATTTATGGTGACTGAAGGAATTGTCCTTGGGCACAAAATTTCGAAAAAAGGAATAGAGGTGGATCAAGCTAAGGTAGAGGTAATTGAAAAATTACCACCACTTGCCAATGTTAAGGCAATCAAAAGCTTTTTGGGGCATGCAGGATTCTATAGGAGGTTTATAAAGGATTTTTCAAAAATTGCAAAACCTCTGAGCAATCTGCTAGCTGCTGATACACCATTTGTCTTTGACACAGAGTGTCTGTAGGCGTATGAGACTCTGAAAGTTAAGCTGGTCACAGCACCAGTCATTTCTGCACCAGACTGGACATTACCATTTGAACTAATATGTGATGCCAGTGACCATGCCATTGGTGCCGTATTAGGACAGAGGCATAGCAAGCTTCTGCATGTCATTTATTATGCTAGTCATCTTTTAAACGATGCGCAGAAGAATTACACAACCACAGAAAAGGAGTTGCTTGCAGTGGTTTATGCCATTGACAAGTTCAGATCTTATTTAGTAGGATCAAAAGTGATTGTCTACTGGTGCACGAATTGTAAATCACACTTTTTACAACTCGTACCACTAACCAGCAAGTGCACTGGGTCGTCCAAGTAATACCTTACGTGAGTAAGGCTCGATCTCACGGAGATTGTTGGCTTGAAGCAATCTATGGTTATCTTGTAACTTTTAGTCAGGAAAACAGTAAAATAATTAACTTATTAAATTTGATTGCAAGGAATAAAAGGGCAGAACACAATTTATACTTGTATTCAATGATGGAGAATATGTTCGAGTTTTGGAGATGCTTTGTCTTCTAAAATTCTGCTTTCCTCTGTTCTCCGATTCACGCACGCACGTCCTCCTATGGCAAGCTGTGTGTTGGTGGATCACTGTTGTCAATGGCTACCATCCATCCTTCCAGTGAAAAGGGTCCAGATGCTCTATCACCGCACGGCTAATCATCTGCAGGTTCTCAGTCGTACCGGAATAGGATTTACTATCCTTTTGCGTCTGTCACTACGCCCAACACTCGTGAGTTTGAAGCTCGTCACAGTCATTCAATCCCTGAATCCTACTCAGAATACCACAGACAAGGTTTAGACTTTCCGGATTCTCTTGAATGCTGCCATCAATCTAGCTTATACCACGAAGATTCTGATTAAGAGATCTAAGAGATATTCATTCATTCTACGGTGGAACGTAAGTGGTTTTCAGGCACGCGTTCGTGGAGGAATAATGATGATTGTCACGTTCATCACATTCATATTGAAGTGCGAATGGATATCTTAGATAGGAACACGCATGTTTGAATGGAAAACAAAAATACTTGCATTAATTCATCGAGACACAGCAGAGCTCCTCACCCCCAACAATGGAGTTTAGAGACTCATGCCGTCAAAAGGTACAAAGTTCAGATCTAAAATGTCATGAGATGCGAAATAAACCTCTAAAAGTTGTTTAAATACTAAACTGGTAACCTAGGTTTACAGAAAATGAACAAACTATGATAGATGGTGCAGAAATCCACTTCTGGAGCCCACTTGGTGTGTGCTGGGGCTGAGACTTAAGCTAATCACGTGCATAGGGCTGTTTTGGGCGTTCAGCGCTAGCTTTGGATCCTTTTCTGGCGTTGAACTGCACTTTGTGACTTGTTTCTGGCACTGGACGCCAGACTACAGCATGGAACTGGCGTTGAACGCCAGTTTACATCATCTATCCTTGAGCAAATTATGGACTATTATATATTGCTAGAAAGCCCTGGATGTCTACTTTCCAACGCAATTGGAAGCGCGCCATTTAGAGTCTTGTAGCTCCAGGAAATCCACTTTGAGTGCAGGGAGGTCAGAATCCAACAACATCAGCAGTCCTTTTTCAGCCTGAATCAGATTTTTGCTCAGCTCCCTCAATTTCAGCCAGAAAATACCTGAAATCATAAAAAAACACACAAACTCATAGTAAATTCCAGAAATATGAATTTTGCCTAGAAACTACTGAAAATAAACTAAAAACTAACTAAAACACACTAAAAACTATATGAAATTAACCCCAAAAAGCGTTTAAAATATCCGCTCACACCAAACTTAAACTGTTGCTTGTCCTCAAGAAACTAGATAAATAAAATAGAATAAAAATAATTTAAGAAGCAATAATATCTCAGAGTTTTTGAGTGAAGCTCAGATTCTAATTAGATGAGCAGGACTAGTAGCTTTTTGCTTTCTTATCCACTGATGCTCAAAGCCTTGGGGTCCTTTTTATTACCCTTGCCTTTTGGTTTTAAGGGCTATTGGCTTTTTGCTCTTGCCTTTTGGTTTTAAGAGCTTTGGCTTTTTCTGCTTGCTTTTTGTTTTTCTATTTTTTTTGCAAGCTTTTGTATTCACTGCTTTTTCTTGCTTCAAGAATCATTTTTATGATTTTTCATATTATTAATAACATGTCTCATGTTCATCATTCTTTCAAGAGCCAACATATTTAATAGTCTTAAACATCAAATTCAAAAGACATATGCACTGTTCAAGCATTCATTCAGAAGACAGAAAGCATTGCCACCACATGTAAATAATTAGAATTTATCTTATTAAAACTCGAAAAAATATTGCCTCTTATTCTAAAGAAATTCTTCTATTTTATTCATGTTTAATGATGATGATAAAATTAAATTATAGCTTAATTGGAGATAAAATCAAAAATATAGATACTAATTACTACTATATGACTCCTAAGGTAAAACTAAAATAAAAACAGTTATCACAGAGTTAAGGCTAAGATTGGAATTTAACAACCTTTGTTCTGGGAAGTGATTGCGATTCCCATACCGGACCATGGCAGAGTAAAGCTGTTTGTTACAGAAGTGAGTGCCTCCATCACTGATCAGTACCCTGGGGACACCAAACCTGCTGAATATATATTTCTGGAGGAATTTCAGCACTGTTTTAGTATCATTGGTGGGTTTAGCAATGGCTTCAACCCATTTTGATACATAGTCAACTGCCACCAGAATATAAGTGTTTGAGTATGATGGTGGGAAAGGACCCATGAAATCAATACCCCATACATCAAATAACTCAATCTTCCAAGATTCCTTGTTGAGGCATGGCGTAACTGTGAGGCAAATTACCAGCTCTCTGGCAACTGTCACAGTTACGTACAAACTCTCGGGAATCTCTGTAGAGTGTAGGCCAGTAGAAGCCACATCGGAGGACCTTGGTGGCTGTTCGCTCACCTCCGAAATGACCTCCATATTGTGACCCATGGCAATGCCATAAGATCCTTTGTGATTCTTCTTTAGGCACACACCTACGGATTATGCCATCTACACATCTCTTAAAGAGATAGGGTTCATCCCACAAGTAGTACTTTGCATCAGTAATTAATTTTTTCTTTTGTTGCCTGCTGTACTCCTTGGGAATGAACCTTGCAGCTTTGTAGTTTGCAATGTCTGTAAACCATGGTGTTTCCTGAATGGCAAACAAATGCTCATCAGGAAAGGTCTCAGAGATTTCAAGAGAGGGGAATGACGTCCCTTCTATTGGCTCTATCCGGGACAGATGGTCAACCACTTGGTTCTCTGTCCCTTTTCTGTCTCTTATTTCTATATCAAACTCTTGCAGAAGCAACACCCATCTTATGAGTCTGGGTTTTGAATCCTGCTTTGTGAGTAGATATTTAAGAGCAGCATGATCTGTGTACACAATCACTTTTGATCCCACTAAGTATGATCTAAACTTGTCAATGGCATAAACCACTGCAAGCAATTCTTTTTCTGTGGTTGTGTAATTTTTCTGGGCATCATTCAAAACACGGCTAGCATAATAAATGACATGCAGAAGCTTGTCATGCCTCTGCCCCAGTAATGCACCAATGGCGTGATCACTGGCATCACACATTAGCTCAAATGGTAATGTCCAGTCTGGTGCAGAAATAACTGGTGCTGTGACCAGCTTGGCTTTCAGCGTTTCAAACGCCTGCAGACACTCTGTGTCAAACACAAATGACATGTCAGCAGCTAGCAGATTGCTCAGAGGTTTTGCGATTTTTGAAAAATCCTTTATAAACCTCCTATAGAATCCTGCATGCCACAGAAAGCTTCTGATTGCCTTAACATTGGCAGGTGGTGGTAATTTTTCAATTACCTCTATTTTTGCTTGATCCACCTCTATTCCCTTGTTTGAAATTTTATGCCCAAGGACAATCCCTTCAGTCACCATAAAGTGACATTTTTCCTAGTTTAAAACCAGGTTGGTCTCTTGGCATCTTTTCAGAACTAGTTTCAGGTGATCAAGACAGGAGCTGAATGAGTCTCCATATACTGAGAAGTCATCCATGAAGACTTCTAGAAAATTTTCCACGATATCAGAGAAAATAGAGAGCATGCATCTCTGGAAGGTTGCAGGCGCATTACACAGCCCAAATGGCATCCTTCTATAAGCAAACACTCCAAATGGACATGTGAATGCTGTTTTCTCTTGATCCTGGGGATCTACTGCAATCTGGTTATAGCCTGAATAGCCATCCAAGAAGCAGTAATAATCATGACCTGCCAGTCTTTCTAGCATCTGGTCTATGAATGGTAAAGGAAAATGATCCTTTCTGGTGGCTGTATTGAGCCTTCTGTAGTCAACACACATGCGCCACCCTGTAACTGTTCTTGTAGGAACCAGTTCATTCTTTTCATTATGAACCATTGTCATGCCTCCCTTTTTGGGGACTACTTGGACAGGGCTCACTCAGGGGCTATCAGAAATAGGATAAATAATCCCAGCCTCCAGTAATTTGGTGACCTCTTTCTGCACCACTTCCTTCATGGCTGGATTTAGCCGCCTCTGTGGTTGAACCACTGGTTTAGCATTATCCTCCAATAAGATTTTTTGCATGCATTTAGCTGGGCTTATGCCCTTAAGGTCACCTATGGACCACCCAAGAGCTGTCTTGTGTGTCCTTAGCACTTGAATAAGTGCTTCCTCTTCCTGTGGATTTAAAGCAGAGCTTATGATCACTGGAAAAGTGTCACCTTCTCCCATAAATGCATATTTCAGTGATGGTGGTAATGGTTTGAGCTCGGGTTTAGGAGGTTTTTCCTCTTCCAGAGGAAATTTCAGAGGCTCTTTCATTTTCTCTGAATCCTCCAAATCAGGCTGAACATCTTTAAAGATGTCTTCCAACTCTGATTCGAGACTCACAGCCATGTTGATCTCTTCTACCAAAGAGTCAATAAGATCAACTTTCATGCAGTCTTTTGGTGTGTCTGGATGCTGCATGGCTTTGACAGCATTCAACTTAAACTCATCATCATTGACTCTTAGGGTTATTTCCCCCTATTGGACATCAATGAGAGTTCATCCAGTTGCTAGGAAGGGTCTTCCTAGAATGAGGGTGGCACTCTTGTTCTCCTCCATTTCCAGCACTACAAAGTCAGTGGGAAAGGCGAATGGCCCAACTCTGACAATCATGTCTTCAATCACGCCTGATGGGTATTTAATGGAGCCATCAGTAAGTTGGAGACATATCTGGGTTGGTTTAACTTCTTCAGCTAAACCAAGCTTTCTGATAGTGGATGCAGGTATTAGGTTGATGCTTGCCCCAAGATCACATAAAGCTGTCTTGGTGCAATTACCGTCTAATGTGCATGGTATCAGAAAACTCCCAGGGTCTTTAAGCTTTTCAGGAAAGCTTTTCAGAATGACTGCACTGCATTCTTCAGTGAGGAGAACTCTTTCAGTTTCTCTCCAATCCTTCTTATGACTCAAGATCTCTTTCATGAACTTGGCATAAGAAGGTATTTGCTCAAGTGCCTCTGCAAACGGAATCTTTATTTCAAGAGTCCTGAGATAATCTGCAAAGCGAGCAAATTGCTTATCCTGCTCCTCTTAGCGGAGTTTTTGAGGATAAGGTATCTTGGCTTTATATTCCTCAACCTTAGTTGCTGTAAGTTTATTTCCTACAGAAGTGGTTGAAGAAGCCTTTTTAGATGGGTTGTTATCAGCACTTGTGTGTGTCTGATCCTTGATTGGCAATTGAGTGCCAGAGTTGGAAGCTGGAGTGACGTTAGACGCCAGCTCCTCATTTGTTCCTGGCCTTTGAACGCCAGAACTGAGCTTCTTTTGGGCGTTCAACGCCAGATCCTTGCTTGTTTTTGGCATTGAACGCCAGTCCTAAGCATGGTCTGGGCGTTCAGCGCTAGCCTTCCACGTAACTTCTCGCATTTTAGCGCCAGAATTATTTTTCCCTGGGCTCTTATTGTCCTCAGATGGATTTTGGGTGGTTTGCTCAGTTCTTGGTTTCCTGCTGCCTTGAAGTGGGGTATTTAGTGCTTTCCCACTTCTTAATTGAACTGCTTGGCATTCTTCTGTTATTTGTTTTGACAGCTGCTGCTTTATTTGCTTCAATTGTACTTCCATGTTTATATTAGCCATCCTTGTCTCTTGTAGTTTATCCTTGAATTCAGCTAACTGCTTTGTTAGAAAATCCAATTGCTGATTGAATTCAGCAGCTTGCTCTGCAGGACTGAGTTCAGCAGTTACTGTTTTAGCCTCTTCTTTCATGGAAGGGTCACTGCTTAGGTACAGATGCTGATTTCTAGCAACTGTATCAATGAGCTCTTGAGCTTCTTCAATTGTCTTTCTCATGTGGATAGATCCACCAGCTGAGTAATCTAGAGAGATCTGAGCTCTTTTCGTAGCATCTCTCTGTATCTCTCCTAGGCATCATAAAGAGATTCATTATCTCCTTGTTTAAAGCCTTGGATGTCCAGCCTTAGCTATGTCATCCGTTTTGGAGGAAAGTATTGATTCAGAAATTTTTCTGTCAGCTGTTTCCATGTCCTTATGCTAGCCTTAGGTTGATTATTTAACCACCTTTTAGCTTGGTCTTTTACAGAAAATGGAAACAGTAATAATCTATAGACATCCTGATCTACTTCCTTATCATGTACTGTGTCAGCAATCTGTAAAAACTGTGCCAGAAATTCTGTAGGTTCTTCCTGTGGAAGACCGGAATACAGGCAGTTTTGCTGCACCATGATAATGAGCTGAGGATTCAACTCAAAGCAACTGACTCCAATGGAGGGTATGCAGATACTACTCCCATATGAAGCAGTAGAGGGGTTAGCATATGACCCCAGAGTCCTCCTGGACTGTTCATTTCCACTTAGATCCATGATGGAGAAAGGGAGATGATGTAAAATAAAAAATTTATTTTTATTTATTTATTTATTTATTTAATTATTTCGAAAATAAAATAAATTAAAATAAAATAAATAAAAATAGGTGGAGATTTTCAAAAAAAATGAGGAGAGAGAAAGTGGTCAGGAAGTTTTGAAAAAGATATGATTTGAAAAAGATTTTAAATTTTAAAAAAAAATCTGAATTTTTAAAAATGAATTTCGAAAATTTTGTTTTTTTAAAAAAGAGAAAAGATATTTTTGAATTTAAAGAGGAAAGAGAGAAACAATAAGATAGCCCAAGATTTAAAATTTTTAGATCTAATGCTCCTTGTTTTCGAAAAATTTGGAGGGAAAACACCAAGGAACACCAAACTTAAAAATTTTAAGATCAAGACATAAGGAAAACTCAAGAACACTTTGAAGACTCACAAGAACACAAGAACATGAAGAAAGAACACCAAACTTAAAATTTTAGAAAACCAAAATAAAATTTTCGAAAAACAAAGGAAAATCAATAAGAAAACACCAAACTTAAAGTTTGGCACGAGATTTAATAGAAAAATTATTTTTTTGAAAATTTTTTTGAAAAGAAAATAAAAGACTCTGACCAAAAAGACAAAAATTTCCTAATCTAAGCAACAAGATTCACCGTCAGTTGTTCAAACTCAAACAATCCCCGGCAACGGCGGCAAAAACTTGGTGCACGAATTGTAAATCACACTTTTTACAACTCGTACCACTAACCAGCAAGTGCACTGGGTTGTCCAAGTAATACCATACGTGAGTAAGGGTCGATCCCACGGAGATTGTTGGCTTGAAGCAATCTATGGTTATCTTGTAACTCTTAGTCAGGAAAACAGTAAAATAATTCACTTATCAAATTTGATTGCAAGGAATAAAAGGGCAGAACACAATTTATACTTGTATGCAATGATGGAGAATATGTTGGAGTTTTGGAGATGCTTTGTCTTCTGAAATTCTGCTTTCTTCTGTTCTATGATTCACGCACGCACGTCCTCCTATGGCAAGCTGTGTGTTGGTGGATCACCGTTGTCAATGGCTACCATCCATCCTTCCAGTGAAAAGGGTCCAGATGCGCTGTCACCACACGGCTAATCATCTGCAGGTTCTCAGTCGTACCGGAATAGGATTTACTATCCTTTTGCGTCTGTCACTACGCCCAGCACTCGTGAGTTTGAAGCTCGTCACAGTTATTCAATCCCTGAATCCTACTCAGAATACCACAGACAAGGTTTAGACTTTCCGGATTCTCTTGAATGCTGCCATCAATCTAGCTTATACCACGAAGATTCTGATTAAGAGATCTAAGAGATATTCATTCATTCTACGGTGGAACGTAAGTGGTTGTCAGGCACGCGTTCGTGGAGGAATAATGATGATTGTCACGTTCATCACATTCATATTGAAGTGCGAATGGATATCCTAGATAGGAACACGCATGTTTGAATGGAAAACAGAAATACTTGCATTAATTCATCGAGACACAGCAGAGCTCCTCACCCCCAACAATGGAGTTTAGAGACTCATGCCATCAAAAGGTACAAAGTTCAGATCTAAAATGTCATGAGATGCGAAATAAACCTCTAAAAGTTGTTTAAATACTAAACTAGTAACCTAGGTTTACAGAAAATGAACAAACTATGATAGATGGTGCAGAAATCCACTTCTGGGGCCCACTTGGTGTGTGCTGGGGCTGAGACTTAAGCTAATCACGTGCATAGGGCTGTTTTGGGCATTCAACGCTAGCTTTGGATACTTTTCTGGCGTTGAACTCCACTTTGTGACTTGTTTCTGGCGCTGGATGCCAGACTGCAGCGTGGAACTGGCGTTGAACGCAAGTTTATGTCGTCTATCCTTGAGCAAAGTATGAACTATTATATATTTCTGGAAAGCCCTGGATGTCTACTTTCTAACGCAAGTGAAAGCGCGCCATTTGGAGTCCTATAGCTCCATAAAATCAACTTTGAGTGTAGGGAGGTCAGAATCCAACAGCATCAGCAGTCCTTTTTCAGCCTGAATCAGATTTTTGCTCAGCTCCCTCAATTTCAGCCAGAAAATACCTGAAATCACAGAAAAACACACAAACTCATAGTAAAGTCCAGAATTATGAATTTTGCCTAGAAACTAATAAAAATAAACTAAAAACTAACTAAAACACACTAAAAACTACATGAAATTAACCCCAAAAAGCGTATAAAATATCCGCTCATCATCTACACTGACCATGCTTCTCTAAAATATCTCCTCACAAGGCAGGATTCCAAACCCAGACTCATAAGATGGGTGTTGCTTCTGTAAGAATTTGATATAGAAATAAGAGACAGAAAAGGGACAGAGAACCAAGTAGCTGATCACCTGTCCCGGATAGAACCAGTAGCAGGAGCGTCCTTCCCTCCTACTGAGATCTCTGAAACCTTTTCGAATGAGCAACTCTGCCATTCAGGAAGTACTGTGGTTTGCAGACATTGCAAACTATAAAGCTGTGAGATTTGTACCCAAAGAGTACAGTAAGCAACAAACAAAAAAATTGGTTTTTGATGCAAAGTACTACTTGTGGGATGAACCATGTCTCCTTAAGAGATGTGCAGATGGAATAATCTGTAGATGTGTGCCAGAGAAGAGGCACATAAGATCCTATGGCATTGCCATGGATCATAATATGGAGGACATTTTGGAGGTGAGCGAACAGCCACAAAGGTTTTCCAATTTGGCTTCTACTGGCCTACTCTCTATAGAGACTCCCGAGAGTTTGTACATAACTGTGACAGTTGCCAGAGAGCTGGTAATTTGCCTCACGATTATGCCATACCTCAGCAAGGGATCTTAGAGATTGAGTTATTTGATGTTTGGGATATTGACTTTATGGGGCCTTTTCCACCATCATATTCAAATATTTATATTCTGGTGGCAGTAGACTATGTATCTAAATGGGTAGAGGCAATTGCAACACCGAATAATGATACTAAGACAGTAATGAAATTCCTCCAGAAGCATATTTTCAGTAGGTTCGGTGTCCCTAGGTTACTGATCAGTGACGGAGGAACTCATTTCTGTAACAAACAGCTTGACTCTACTCTGGTCCGATATGGAATTAACCAAAAAATGGTGACTCTATATCATCCACAGACAAATGGGCAGGCTGAAGTCTCAAATAGAGAACTAAAATGAATCCTGGAATGGACTGTAAGTACCCGTAGAAGGGATTGGGCAAGAAGTCTGGATGATGCTCTGTGGGCATACAAAACCGCATTCAAGACTCCTATAGGGACCTCTCCATACCAGCTTGTGTATGGAAAAGCCTGTCATCTGCCAGTGGAACTGGAACACAAGGCCTACTGGGCAACCAGATTCCTAAACTTTGATGGTAAGGTAGCTGGAGAGAAAAGATTACTCCAGTTGAATGAGCTGGAGGAGTTTAGACTCAATGCTTTCAAAAATGCTAAAATTTACAAGGAGAAAACAAAAAGGTGGCATGACAGAAAGTTGTCATCCAGAGTCTTTGAGACAGGACAGAAGGTTCTACTGTTTAACTCTAGGCTTAGATTATTCCCTGGGAAATTGAAATCCCGGTGGAAGGGACCATATATGATTACAAGTGTGTCACCATATGGTTATGTAGAGCTTCAGGATATTGACTCTGACAAAAAATTCATTGTTAATGGACAGAGAGTCAAACATTATCATGAAGGGAATCTTGAGCAAGAATGCTCAAAAGTTAGACTAAAATAAAAGCTCAGTAAAAGTCCAGCTAAAGACGGTAAAGAAGCGCTTGCTGGGAGGTAAGCCAGCCATTATCACAAATTAGATGTTTATAACAATTATATGAGTCTATTTAATTTTGTTATTCATGTTAGTTAATACATTTCAGTGAATAAGTCAGGAAAATGGAGGTTCAAAACATAAAGCAGAAGAATCACAGAGAAAAAGAGCTCACTAGCATCAAAACGCCAGTATAGGGGCGTTTTGGGCGTTAAACGCCAGAAAATGTATCATTCTGGGTGTTAAACGCCAGAATAGGCAGCATTCTGGGTGTTTAACGCCAGAAATGGCAGGATTCTGGGTGTCCAAAAAAACACCCAGTAAAGAAGGATTCTTGGCGTTTAACACCAGCCAGGTACCAGGATACCTGGCTGGGCGTTAAATGCCCAAAATGGCCACCAGATGGGCGTTAAACGCCAAAACAGCAAGCGGGAGGTAATTTCGTTTCCAATTCTAATTTTTTCGAATTTTTATATTTTAATTCATAATTTTCTGCACAGAAATGTTACAAATATTCATCTTTCAATTTCCAATTTCAAAAATTAATAATCTTATAAATTCTTTTCAATCCCTTTTTAAAATGTTTTTAAAAGAAAAACTCATTTACCTTTCCAATTTCTTCCCAAATCTTTTTAATTCATCCATCTTATCTTTTATTTCTTAGGTGTATTAACAAAAATTTAGATTTAACTTCCTCATATCTTTTTTAAATCTTTCATATTTTACAAATCGTATCTTTTCTCAATCACATCTTCTTATCTTATCTTTTTCAAAAATAATTCGAAACCCATTCCCTCCCTCCATTTTAAATACAGATTCGGCCAGCCCCTCTTCCCTCATCATTCGAATCCTTCTCTTCATCTATTCATCTTCTTTCTTTTTATTTTTGCTTGAGGACAAGCAAATCTCTAAGTTTGGTGTGATTTCCGTGATCCCTGAGCTAAAACAAACGAATCTCATGGTTCCTAAAGGAAGACAAAGAACTTCATGAGGCAAGAAAAAAAGTAATCCAAAGCCACTTTGGATGCATGAGAATTTCTGCACCAAAGAACATGCAGACCATTACTTCAAAATTGTGTGCAGAAGATCGGTGATCCCGGAAGTTAGGTTCAATTTGAAAGAAGATGAATACCCAGAGATCCAAGAGCATATTCGAAATAGGGGCTGGGAAGTCCTGGTTAATCCTGAGATACATGTTGGAAGAAACATGATCCAGGAATTCTATGCAAATCTGTGGATGACGGATAAGCAAAAATTAGAGGGAACTGCTTTCCACTCCTTTCGAACTATGGTCAGAGGGAAGATTATTTACTTCCACTTTGACAAAGTGAGAGAAGTTCTCAAGCTTCCTCAACTATAAGATGATCCAGAATCCTTTAATAGGAGAACGGCCAAAGATAAAAGGCTAGATCAAGTTCTAGAGGACATATGCCTCCCTGGAACCGAGTGGATTACCAATACAAAAAGGTGTCCCAAACCAGCTAAAGAGAGGAGATCTCAAACCAGTTGCTAGAAGTTGGCTGGATTTTATTGGACGTTCTATACTCCCAACCAGTAATCGTTCTGAAGTCACTGTCAAGAGAGCAGTGATGATTCACTGTATTATGCTGGTGAAAGAAGTAGAGATTCAACAGCTGATTCCTGGTGAAATTTACATATTTGCAAACAAGGAATCCACCGATGCTAAATTAGCTTACCCAAGTTTGATTAGTCTGTTATGTAAAGATGCGGAAGTAAAGATAGGCGTGGATGAATATATCCCAGTTGAACGCCCAATTACCAAGAAGTTGATGGATGGACCTCAAGTTCAAGACAACCCCATCAAGAGGAGGGCGCATGAGCTCCTCCCAGAAATTCCTCAATTTGAATACTGGACCCTCTTAGAAGCATCTGTCACCAAGCTGCAAGAAGCTATTGATCAACTCAAAGAAGAGTAGCAGAATCAAAACAGCATGCTCTGTAAACTGCTCAAAGAACAAGAGAAATAAGGGCGTGAGATACAGGAGCTAAAGCGCCAGAAGCTGCCCCTTGAAGAGCTAGACATCGCACAGATTGAAGGAGCAAGTATCTCTCAAAATAAAGGTTGTTGAGTCCTAACTCTGTGATAACTTTTGTTATTAGAGACCTGTTTTAAGAGTTACATGAGCATTAGTATTAGAGTCATTTATTTTTATGTATTTAAATTCCTTTCTTTTATTGTTATTTATCTGCTTTTATGTTTATTTTCTGTCTTGTTTTTATCTTTATTACATGATCATTAGTGTTTAGAGTCTATGTCTTAAAGCTACGAATGATTCCATGAATCCCTCACCTTTCTTAAATGAAAAATATTTTTATTTGCAACAGAACAAGAAGTGCATAATTTCGAAATTTATCTTGAAATTAGTTTAATTATTTTAATGTGGTGGCAATACTTTTTGTTTTCTGAATGAATGCTTGAACACTGCATATTTTTGATAGTGAAGTTTATGAATGTCAAAATTGTTGGCTCTTGAAAGAATAATGAAAAAAGAGAAATTTTATTGATAATCTAAAAAATCACAAAATTGATTATTGAAGCAAGAAAAAGCAGTGAAAAACAAAGCTTGTGAAAAAAAAAGCAAAAAATAAAGAAAAAGAAAGAAAAAGAGAAAAAGCAAGCATAAAAAGCCAGTAACTCTTTAAACTAAAAGGCAAGGGTAAAAGGGATCCAAGGCTTTGAGCATTAATGGATAGGACGCCCAAAGAAATAAAATTCTAGCCTAAGCGGCTAAATCAAGCTGTCCCTAACCATGTGCTTGTGTCATGAAGGTCCAAGTGAAGAGCTTGAGACTGAGTGGTTAAAGTCGTGGTCCAAAGCAAAAAGAGTGTGCTTAAGAGCTCTAGGCACCTCTAACTGGGGACTCTAGCAAAGCTGAGTCACAATCTGAAAAGTTTCACCCAGTTATGTGTCTGTGGCATTTATGTATCCGGTGGTAATACCGGAAAACAAAATGCTTAGGGTCACGGCCAAGACTCATAAAATAGCTGTGTTCAAAAATCAACATACTGAACTAGGAGAATCAATAACACTATCTAAATTCTGAGTTCCTATGGATGCCAATAATTCTGAACTTCAAATGATAAAGTGAGATGCAAAAACTGTTCAGAAGCAAAAAACTACTAGTCCCGCTCATCTAATTGAATCTAATCTTCATTGATATTTTTTAAATTTATTGTATATTCTCTTCTTTTTTATCCTATTTTGTTTTCAGTTGCTTGGGGACAAGCAACAATTTAAGTTTAGTGTTGTGATGAGCGGATAATTTATACCCTTTTTGGCATTGTTTTTACATAGTTTTTAGTATGTTTTAGTTATTTTTTATTATATTTTTAACGGTTTTTATGAAAAAATCACATTTCTGGACTTTACTATGAGTTTCTGTATTTTTCTATAATTTCAGATATTTTCTGGCTGAAATTGAGGGACCTGAGCAAAAATCTGATTCAGAGGCTGAGAAAGGACTGCAGATGTTGTTGGATTCTGGCGCTCTTGCACTCGAAGTAGATTTTCTAGAGCTACAGAAGCCCAATTGGTGTGATTTCAATTGCGTTGGAAAGTAGACATCTTGGGCTTTCCAGCAATATATAATAGTTCATACTTTGTCTAAGATTTGATAGCCCAAATTGGCGTTAAACGCCAGCTTGAGACTCTTTTCTGGAGTAAAACACTAGAATTGGCACCAAAACTGGAGTTAAACGCCCAAACTGGCACCCAAGCTGGCGTTTAACTCCAAGAGTGGCCAATGCACGTTAAAACTTCAATGCTCACCCCTAGCACACACCAAGTGGGTCCCGGAAGTGGATTTCTACACTATCTACACGTAGTTACTCATTGATGAGTATTTTGGTGGAAAAATGAATTTCTCCCAAAACACACAAATCTAACCGGCAAGTGTACCGGGTCGCATCAAGTAATAAAAACTCACGGGAGTGAGGTCGATCCCACAGGGATTGAAGGATTTAGCAATTTTTAGTTTAGTGGTTGATTTAGTCAAGCGAATCAAGATTTGGTTGAGTGATTTGTGATTTGCAGAAATTAAATTGCATGGAAAGTAAAGGGAATGGATAAATTGCATGAAATTAAAGAGAGCAATAAATTAAAGTGCTGAATCTTAAAGAACAAGAAATTAAATGGCAGAAACTTAGAATGCAAGAAATGTAAATTGCGGAATCTTAAAGTGCAAGAAATGTAAACGGCTGGAATTGTAAAGGGATGAAAACTGTTATGAAAATTCAAAAGGAAAGCTCGCTGAAGAACTTGAATTCTATCCTATTTATACACTTTCTTCAAATGATCTTCAAGCCTTGAGTTGGGCCTTTGCTCTTGGTGGAATTGGGTTGAAAGAGGCCTTGGTTGATTGCTCCTGCCACTTTTTGGCTATCTCTTTTCTTTCTTTCTTTTTATTTTTCTTTCTAACCAAGGAATTTTTTTATTTAATTGAGATTTATAGACAGTAGGCCACTCTTTACTTAGAAGGAGATATCCTGGCTCTTTATTCACTAAAAGTGAGCTATCATACAATCACACACATACCACCACTTACTTTTATTCTACTTCTATCTAACAGAGATCATCTTGCTTCACATTCAAACTTTTCTTTTATTGAACTTAAAGATGCAGGGGACAAAACATGCTTCTTGTCAAGTGAAAGTAAACACACAAGCACACACATAAACTAGCCTACTTATTTTAAAAGAAACAAACATAATGCAAAGACTATTAATTAAAAAGAACTACTTAAAGATGCAAAGACAACTTAGAACAGACAGAATGCATGTTTTTTTTCTTTGTAGTAAAGGAGCAAGTCCACCTTTCATTTGTCATGCTTTTTCTTTCTCCTTTCATACACTTGGTTGCTAATGTTCCCACCATCCGTGTTTGTTGCCTGTTGACCTCGCCAAAATCCAGCCTTATTCATAGCCTCCTCTACTCTATCTTCAAGTCTCATAGCATTGCTTACCTCTACGTCACTTCTCTTTTTGAAGAATTCATCAAAAGTTGGGAAAGCCGGATCCATGTTGTGCAAATGTTCTCCAATATAGTTCAGTTTGATTTGGCTATTAATGTTGTAATCGGCTTGTACTTCATACCTTGCATCTTGGAGTGTTGTGAACTCTTTGAGAGCCCTCAAATTTTTAGCTTGCATTTGTTCCAACTTTCCAAAAGATTCATGAGATTGAAAGGCATGTTCTTCTTGCATCACAAGGAATCTTGACTCGAATTCACTTTGTTTGTTCATTATTCTTAGCTCCCTTTCTTCTTGTGCTTGTTGGTTTTTCATGTATAGAGAATGGTATTCCTCTTGCCTTTCTTGAATTCTCATGTACCAACTAGACACTATGGGGATCAAAGGTGTGCATGTAAGGATGAATGAAGACAAGGCTTGCTTCTTCACTTGCCTTTGCCGTGATCATTCTCAAGGAGTGGCAGATTTCTTTTTCAAAGCATGTGATGAGATTTTGTCCTCATGCTATGCTTTCCTTTGTCTTGTCTCTCTCATTGAAGATTCTTTGACCACCTAGTCATCACAACATACATTAGTTTTGTCCAACTATGGCAAGAGTATTCCTTTTATATGAATCATCAATTCTTATATCCAAATGAACCGTGACTCATCTTTGGAGGACACCAAACTTAATGTTTGGTCATGCATGAAGAAATTGTGTCCCTTCCTCCAATTAGTGAAATCCCAATGTCACTCTTAGTTAAATGTTTATAAGAATTGCTTTCATCCTAATTTTCTTTTTCTCTCTCTTTTTTTTTTTTTTTTTATGAAGGGTCAATTGTGTCCCTAAATCGGTTCATCAAGTTTTGATGAACACCAAACTTGTTTCTTGTCAAAGGGTACATCACAATTGATGCCTTCATTACTGAATAAGAAATTTTCCATTTATAAGATTTTGGAAAACAACAATTGTATGATTATTGATGCATGAATTTCAAATTTTCATGAAGCTATGTGGACACCAAACTTTAGTGTTTGGCCATATGCTTTTAAGCTTGCAAAACGAAATTATTTGTAACGTTGGTTTAGTGTGCTTGAAGGCACACCAAACTTAGAATTCTCAGCATATGTTTCAAAACAGTGCATGCAGGCAATGGACATGTTCATGAAAAGAGAAAAGAATTCATGCTCAAATGATCATAACTTATTGAATTTAAAATGACATGAATCTTAAATCATGGGTTGCCTCCCA
>NC_029790.2:76134452-76137554 GCF_000816755.2 Arachis ipaensis
GAGATCGCACATTGCTTTAGTGATGGTCAATTCCCCAATGGTGCAAGGCAACAGGAAGCTCCCTGGGTCCTCAAGCTTGGGAGGAAGCCACTTTTGAATCAAGGCCCTGCATTCCTCAGTAATCATTATGGCTTCTTTCTCATCCCAGCTTCTTTTCTTGTTGACAAGCTCCTTCAAGAATTTGGCATACAGAGGCATTTGCTCAAGTGCTTCAGCCAAGGGAATATTGATTTCTAGCTTCTTAAAAATCTCAAGGAATTTGTGAAAATGCTGGTCTTTAACCTCTTTGTTGAACTTCTGGGGATAAGGCAGTGGAGGTGTGATGCTCTTTCCTATTTGCTGCTGTCCCTGAGTCACTTTCTTTGAGCTATGTAGCTGGTTGTCCTTCTCTTTAAGTTTCTCAGTGCTTTTGTTTGGCATCACAACTTGCTCCTTAGCTTCATCGTCCTTTGCTTGCTTCTCATCCTCTGTTGGTTCTTTGATGCTCTCTGCTTGTTTCTTTGTAGTGTCATTGTTGCTTATCAATGCTCTCCCACTCCTTAATTGTATTGCCTTGCATTCCTCCTTGGGATTTGGGATTGTGTCACTGGGCAGTGAGTTTGAAGGTCTCTCAACAGATACTTGCTTGGAGAGCTGCCCAATCTGCCTCTCTAGGCTCTTTAATGATGCTTCATGGTTTTTGTTTGTTATTTCCTGGTGCTTTATCATTTTTTCTATCAAGGTCTCTAAATTGGTGAGTCTTTGAGGTTCAGGTGGTGCTTGTGATGGGTTGTGAGATGTGGGTGGTGGTTGGTAAACATTTTGGTTGGTGGAATGGTTATTGGATTGGTACTGGTTGAGATTAGGGTAGTTGTTTTGAGGTTTTCTGTATGTGTTTTGGTTAGTCTGCTGCTGGTTGTAGTTTTGGTTGTTTCTTGGGTTGTTTTGGTTTGAGTTCCTCTGCCATGGGTGTTGGTTCTGGTTGTGAGTGTCTCCCCATCTAAGGTTGGGGTGATTTTTCCATGAGGGGTTGTAGGTATCACCATAGAATTCATTTGGGCTTGAATGCATGTACTGGACTTGTTCCTGCTGTTGCTCCTCTTGGATTTCTTCATTTTGCCCCCATGTGGCTGATGGTTGGCTGGTGTTAACTGCTACAACTTGAGGCCATCAATCCTCTTGGTCATTTGCTCAAATTGTTGTTGAATTTGCTGCTGCATTAGTTTGTTTTGAGCCAGGATTGAATCCACTCCTTCTAGTTCCATTACTCCTCTCCTTTGTGATGGTTGGCGGCCTCTTTGATGAGCAAAGAAATATTGGTTGTTGGCCACCATATCAATGAGTTCTTGAGCCTCCTCTGCAGTTTTCATGAGTTGCAAGGAACCTCCAGCTGAATGATCCAAAGCTTCCTGGGATTTCAGTGTTAAGCCTTCATAGAAGTTCTGCAGCTTTTCCCACTCATTAAACATGGCAGGGGACATTTCCTGATTAGAGCCTTGTACCTCTCCCATGCCTCATAGATGGGTTCAGCCTCCATTTGTGTAAATGTTTGTACCTCAGCCTTCAACCTTATAATCCTCTGAGGTGGGTAAAACTTGGCAAGAAACTTGGTTGCCAAATCATCCCAGTTATTGATGCTGTCCCTTGGAAAAGATTCCAACCATTGAGTGGCCTTGTCCCTGAGAGAAAATGGGAATAGCATCAGTTTGTAACTGTCAGGAGGCACTCCATTAGTTTTGACAGTGTTGCATATCCTTAAGAAAGTGGACAAATGTTGGTGTGGGTCTTCAAGTGGTCCTCCCCCAAAAGAGCAATTGTTCTGAACCAAAGTGATGAGTTGTGGCTTGAGTTCAAAATTGTTAGCATTGACATTTGGAGCCAAGATGCTGCTCCCACAATGTCTAGGATTTGCAAAGGTATAGGAAGCCAAAACTCTCCTCTGGGGTGGGTTGTCATTGTTGTTGTCTGCTCCACCTGGTGGATTGGTTGAATGTTCCTCCATCTCTTGGAATTCTTCGTCTGATTCCTCTTCTCCAACAATGTTTTTCCCTTTTTCAGCTCTTCTTAACCTCCTGAGAGTTCTTTCGTCTTGTTCATGAAAATTGGGTGTGGTTCTTCTTGTACCTTACATACAAGCAGAGCATGAAAAATGCACAAAACCAGTGACACTTCAATCTACTGCTAGATTGAAGTGTTAGTTAGTTTAAGCAAAAAATCAAACAGTTAGTGGGTTAATCAAAATTAAAGAAAAAGTGCTTGATCTAGATTACCACCTCACTTAATCATTGTCAATCTAATCAATCCCGGCAACGGCGCCAAAAACTTGATGAGTATTTTGGTGGAAAAATGAATTTCTCCCAAAACACACAAATCTAACCGGCAAGTGTACCGGGTCACATCAAGTAATAAAAACTCACGGGAGTGAGGTCGATCCCACAGGGATTGAAGGATTGAGCAATTTTTAGTTTAGTGGTTGATTTAGTCAAGCGAATCAAGATTTGGTTGAGTGATTTGTGATTTGCAGAAATTAAATTGCATGGAAAGAAAAGGGAATGGATAAATTGCATGAAATTAAAGAGAGCAAGAAATTAAAGTGCTGAATCTTAAGGAACAAGAAATTAAATGGCAGAAACTTAGAATGCAAGAAATGTAAATTGCGAAATCTTAAAGTGCAAGAAATGTAAACGGCTGGAATTGTAAAGGGAATTGGGGATTGGATTTGCAGAATTTAAACAAGGAAAAGTAAAATTGCATCAAACAGAAAAGTAAAAGAGTGTTTGGGTTGAATCGGATCTGAAGCAAAACAAGTAAATGAACATGAAAAGCAAAAACAGAATGTAAATTGGAATTTCAGATCTCAGGGGTCCAGAGACTAGAAAACCATGTCTAGATCTCACTACCTTCCTTGATCCAACAAGAACAATTGCAAGGGAAAAGTAAATTGCAAAGAAAGTAGATGAAGAACAATTAACCGAAACTGAAATTCAATTAAGCAGTAAATAAACAGAGAGATCCAAGGATGAGATTGAAACAGAATTTCTTCAATTCTCCAACCCAAAAATCCAAGACAATTGTAATTGAAATTGAAAGCAATAAAACTAAGAGGAAGAGAAGTGAATTCTC
>NC_029790.2:76138894-76163938 GCF_000816755.2 Arachis ipaensis
CAAAAGTTGGAGCAAAAGTTAGGGTCTAACTTTTGGTCCAACTTTTCATATCAGCCAACATAACTTGCTGATACTCACGTTGGTGCCAAAGTTAGGGGTCTAATTTTGGCCCTAACGTTGGCCTTACCTTGTGCACTTGTGGCGCCAACGTTAGCCACCAAGTTAGGGGCTAATGTTGGCGCAAACTTTTGCTCCTCCCCTTGTGATTTTCATGTGCCAACGTTAGCCACCAAGTTAGGGGCTAATGTTGGCGCAAACTTTTGCTCCTCCCCTTGTGATTTTCATGTGCCAACGTTAGCCACCAAGTTAGGGGCTAATGTTGGCGCAAACTTTTGCTCCTCCCCTTGTGATTTTCATGTGCCAACGTTAGCCACCAAGTTAGGGGGTTAACGTTGGCGCAAACTTTTGGTGCCCAGGGGTGATTTTCATGTGCCAACGTTAGCCTCAAAGTTAGGGGCTAACGTTGGCGCAAACTTTTGGTACCCAGGGAGTGATTTTCAAGTTCCAACGTTAGCCCAAAAGTTAGGGGCTAACGTTGGGGCTAACTTTTCACCCAAAAGTTTGTGCAAAAGTTTGAGGCTAACTTTAGGTCCAGCTTTTTGCTTCCTGGTTCAATTTCACTTATTCCATTGTCTTCTCTTTACTCCTAGCTATTCCTTCTTGCTTCAACCTTTCTCCAAGCTTTCTTCACCTATCATGAATCAACCAAACACATCAAAGCTATGCTTAAAATCATGAGATATTCATTCTTTCATAATATGTGACAATTATAGTATAAAACCTCATGAAATAGCATGAATTCATACATGGTTGATTCAATCAAAGGAAACATGAAAATCTACCTAATTGGCTTGCTTGTAGCTCAAGAAAGTGCATAATTCTAATGAAAACAAAAGAAAAAGACTAGTTAAAATAGGCTAAGATGACTTGTCATCACTCATTTTCTATAAACCTAAGTTACTAGTTTAGTATAAAAACTACTTTTAGAGATTCATTTTGTACCTTATGAAATATTTTACATTTCAAATTGTATCTTCTAGTTTAGGTGGGGGTGAGGAGCTCTGCTGTGTTTCAATGGATTAATGCAATTACTACTGTTTTCTATTCAATCATGCTCGATTCTATTCTAAGATACTCACTCGTACTTCAATATAGAGAATATGATGATCCGTGACACTCATCATTATTCTCAAATCGATGAACGCGTGCCTGACAACCACTCCCGTTCTATCTGAGCTCAACGTAGTCATCGGGCGACAGCTTGAGTGCGTATCTCTTGGGTCTCTGATCCACGGACCGAGTCCGTGAGATTAGAACCTTCGTGGTAGAGGCTAGAACCAATTGGCAGCATTCCTGGGATCCAAAAAGTCTAAACCTTGTTTGTGGTATTCCGAGTAGGATCTAGGAGGGGATGACTGTGACGAGCTTTAAACTCACGAATGTTGGGCACAGTGAAAGTGTGCAAAAGGATAGAGAGATCCTATTCCGACACTAGTGAGAACTGACCAATGATTAGCCGTGCGGTAGCTGTACCTGGTATTTTTCATCCGAGATGAAAGATCCGACAGTTGATTAGCCGTGCAGAAACCGTACCTGGTATTTTTCATCCGAGAGGACGGATGGTAGCCATTGACAACGGTGATCCACCAACATATAGCTTGCCATTGAAGGGAGCCATGCGTGTTTGGAGAAGAAGATAGTAGGAAAGCAGAGATTCAGACGACAGAGCATCTCTGGAACCTCAACCTGTTCTTCATTACTGAATCACAAGTAACATTCAATTCATGCTATTTACTTTTCATAAACAAAATCAATTATATTATTTGAATCTCTTGACTAAGAATTGCAAGATAACCATAGCTTGCTTCAAGCCGACAATCTCCGTGGGATCGACCCTTACTCACGTAAGGTATTACTTGGACGACCCAGTGCACTTGCTGGTTAGTTGTGCGGAGTTGTGAAAAGTGTGATCACAATTTTGTGCACCACGTACGCGTGAGGAGCGTTCATGGCATGAATGTAGCGTTCAGTTAATGAACACTGCCAAAGGATGTGCATGCGTAAAGATGGCACGCAAGCACGGTTGAAGCTGAAGACAGTATCGACGCGCACGCATATGGTACGCACATGCGTCGATGGGCGAAAACGCAAAAGCACACGCAAGCGTGCAGAACCAGTACGCGTGGATGAATGAACGCTGTGCTCAATTTGAAAATGCTCCGTTCTCCTGGAACTGCAACTCTGGCTCCATTAATCTGATTCAAAGCCCATCCAAAATTCAAAGCAAGCAGAGCCCATTGGAATCACTCAAAGGCACAAGAAACAGTTAGAATAGGAATTTCATTTGAGATGTAATTCGTTTTCAATTTCAATTTCATTTGTAATTTAGGAATGCCTATAAAAAGGCTTTAGTTCTGTTAGGAAAAGGGGAGCACGGACAGTAGGCTGTAGTAGTAGTAGGCAACAGTAGGAGTAGGAGTAGGATAGAATAGAAGGCTCTCTTTGATACATTTTTCTTTTCTGCACTTTCTATATTTCAGTTATATTGAATTCAGTTTATGCAATTTTCAATTTCTGCAATTCTCTTCTACAAATTTACTTTCTGCAACTTTACATTTGAGTTCTTTGTGATCTGAATTTACTTTTCATGCAATTTAAATCTTTTGCAATTGTTCTGAGTTTTGATTTATTGCTTTCTTTAATTTCCCAGCACCCAATTCCCTTTACATTTGCTGTAATTTACATTTCTTGCTCTTTAAACTTTTGCTAATTTAGATTCTGCACTTTAAATTCAATGCAATTTACTTTTTGCTGCTTCAATTTCACCCAATTCACCACTGTTAGCTTGACAAAACTAATCACCTCACTAAAGTTGCTTGATCTATCAATCCCTATGGGATCGACCTCACTCTTGTGAGTTATTACTACTTGATGCGACCCGATACACTTGCCGGTAAGTTTGTGTGGAATCATTTTCCCTCATCATGTTTTTGGCGCCGTTGCCGGGGATTGATATAGATCGACAATGATTAAGTGGGTGATAAGTCTAGATTAAGCATTTTCTTTGTTTTTGTTCTTTTAATTTTTTGTTTTAGGCTGATACCAAGGTGTTTGAGTTATCGCCTCACTAAGAAATTCTCATCTGTGACATGAATTTTAATTTTCATTGGTGATGTGTTTTACAAAATTCAAATGGTGTTCACCTCATCTTTTGATCAAACAAATTTCATAGGATATTACCCACCATCACAATATGATTCAAGTCATTATCCTAATGGTGGATGGGAATATCACCAAAAAATCACATATTCTGAGCAACCCAATCAATGGGGATATACTTCAGAGCCACAAGATGAGCAAGACAATTTCATGGGATATTACCCAACACTAAAAAATGATTCATATCAGTATCCTAATAGTGGCTGGGAATATCACCAAGAATTAACAGACTCTGAGCAACCCAATCAATGGGGATATGCTTCAAAAAGTGATCAAGACAATTTCATGAGATATTGCCCACCACCACAAGATGATTTAGGTCATTATCCTCATGGTGACTGGGAATATCAACAAGGAATGAAAGAGTATGAACAATCAAGTGAAATGAACTACTTCCCAAAGCCACAAAGTGACTCATACTGTTATGACACACACACAAATGATGGCTGGGAAGGGAATTACAATGATTCACATTCTAATCATTCAAAGACATTATCACTTGACTATGCTGTCAATACATACATGGAAGATTGTTCATCCATGCCACAAAATAATCCACACTGTGATAAATTCTACAATGATTCACATTGTGGATGGGAGGATCAAAACTAGAAAGCATTTGACAGTTCATACTCCACTTATCAAGAGCCATCATCACTTGAACAAACCTTTAATTCATTCATGGAAAGTTGTCAAACCTCACCTCCTAGTTTTTCATCTGAAAATTCTTCATCACTTAACTATCCCTCAACACAAAATCTCTTCCAAAACTCACAGTCCACACAAACTTCCATGAACCAAAGCCTCTCAAAGCTTGAGACCATGCTTGAAAGATATGAGGAGGAGGCACACACATCCTGGAACAAACAAGAGAACTCCTTCAAAAATATGGAAGTGTTGGTAGACCAAATGTTAAGTGCAAGGGAGGAGGTGGAAGAGCAAAATGAAGAGGCTCCTGAACTAAGTAAAACCCCACCTCCTGATTTCTCATGTCAGAATTTTCCATCACTTGACTATGCCTCAACACAAAGTTTCCTCCAAGATCCATACAATTCATTTCACCAACCACAAGACACACCTGATTACTCACAAAATTCATTTCATATCCCTCAACACAACTTCACCACAATACCCACAAGCCCACGAAATCCACCCCAATCTACTTCTCTCTTGTTACAAGCAGAACAATGCCTGCAAAGTGCCATAGACTCTAGGGAGAGAACTAGAGAATCCTTGGAAAGACAAGAACACTCCTGGAAAGAGCAAGAAACCCTCTTCGAGAAGATGGAGTAGCACTTAGAGCAAATGAGGAGAAACTTAGAACTGCTGAGCAAGGAAGATGAAGACCAGTTGGTGGATTTGAAGGAGAAAGTGAAAGAGCAAGAAGAAGAGGCATATGTGTTAAGCAAAATTTCAATGAAGAATGAGGTGGTGGAGGTATTTGAACCTGAAAATGCATATCTACATAAGCCACTTGAGATGCAAAGGGAACATGAAAACTCACAACCCCCACAAACTTCCCTGAACCAAAGATTCTCAACACTTGAATCTGTGATTGAAAGATATGAAGAGGAGATGAAGAAATCTTGGGAAGAACAACAAGCCTCCTCCATGAAAGTGCTATTAAATCAAATGTTGAGTGCAAAAGAGGAAGTGGAAGAACAAGAAAGTGAGAAAGACAATCAAGGAAGTCCATACTCAAGTGAGGTAGAAATTTGCATAGAAGAAGGGCTCATTGAACCATCAATGCAAGGAGCTCCTGATGAAGAGAACACTCAAAAAATCACACAACCACCAAGTTTTGATATACAAGAAGTGAAGGCAACCAACAACAACACCGAGAAGAGGATTGTGACCAAGCCACAATTGATCATATCCATGAAGAAGAAAAGGTCAACTACAAACAATCCTACCCCTGATCCAGCAAGCAAGTTCAATCCAGCAAATAACAAAAGGAAGCTTGCTGAGGAGAGACCAAGAAAGGGGACACTGACTGGCTTTTCTCTTCCCTTGAGGTCATTCCTCTTAACAAACTAGAAGAAGAGGAAGAAAGTGAAGAATAACATGTCAAGCTAATGACACTAAAAGATCACTTGTTGGGAGGCAACCCAACCTTAGGTAACATTTCATTTCTCTGCTTTGTTTATTTTCTCTCTTTGCTGTGTTTATTTTCAATAAATTGGCATATGATTACATTCTAAGTTTGGTGTTGCCCTGCAACAAATTGTTTTCAATCCCTCTGGATGATTGCATCAATTCTAAATGGAAGTATCACACTAAGTTTCTAAGTTTGGTGTGCCACTTAATTTTATGTGCAATAAATTCAGCAACACCACTTGTTTGCATAATCATAATGCCTTTACAGTGTTATCTTTCTTTTGGTTTGACATTTTTTATTATTCTCTTTGTTTTAGTCATTTCTTTATTTTTAATGCTTTTATTTATTTTGCTCCTTAATTGTTTTTGTTAATACCTCACCAAGAAATTTTTATTCATGACAGATTCTTCACTTGGTGATTGTATTTAACATATAACAGTTCCCTTTGTTTAGTTTTAGTTCAAATAAATTGACATATGGTTGCCTTCTAAATTTGGTGTTGCTAGGCAACAAAAATTTGTTTCCAAATTTTACTGGATACTTGCATCAATTCCAAGTGAGAGTGTCACACTAAGTTTGGTGTGCCACTTATCTTTTATGCAATGTATCATGCACATCCTTCTTATTTTTGCAATCACAATGTCTCTATTTCTTGTAACTTCACTGTTATTTTTCATTTTGCTTGCTTAAACACATGTACTACTAACATTTTTATTGTGTAAGACATTCATGGTCCATTCTAGACCCCATCACCATTGTTCTAATTGTTGCTTGAGGATGAGCAAGCATTCTGAGTTTGGCATGGGAAGAGGAAGAATAGAAGGAAAAAGGACAACAACAAGGAAGATGAACTACAAGGTGGTAACGCTCATTTCTCCTCCTACTTACTTCCAGCACTGTAAATTGCATGATTGTCTTTATCTTCTCTGTATGCATGTGTGTTATGAATAAGCATAGTTTGATTACTGATTTTTAACATCGTGCTATGACATTATGACTACCAACTTGAATTTTGTGAGTTCAAAAGCAATAAAGTATCATGATCATAAACAAACAAGGAATTAAAGAAGAACTTAGCATGGGCACAAAAGTATTGGAAGGCTAGTATGGTTAATTTTTGCTCAATTGCATTAGATTTTATTTAATTGAAGTTTCAATCTAGAATATTTTATGAAATTTTTGAAATCATGAAAACCTTGAAGAAGCAAATGCAGTTAAGGCAAGAAAAGCAAAAGGGAAAGAATGAGAAAGCTGAAGGCTCTGAATACCAATGACAATTCATTTGTTAAGTACTTGTGGTGTTTATGTATCAGGCAAAAAGTCTGAAAATAAAACACTTAGAGAGTCATGGTTAGGCTCAAGTGCAAAAGCACTCCCTCAAAGCTCAAGGCTCTAAGCATCAATAATTAAAGAGTAAAGAAAAGAAACAAATGAGCTTAAAAGAAGTCCTCTAATTAAATGTTTGTGGTGCTTATGTATCAAGTGGTAATACTTGAAAACAAAGCATTTAGAGTCGTAGCTTTGTTATCAACTGATGGGGCAAAGCACCCAAAAGGAGAAGCTAAAAAGAGAATGAAAAGCTTGTTTCAAGGAAGAAATATAAGGAGAAGATTTCATAAAATGAGCTATATAGAAGCATCAATCATTTACATTTCTTTTGTGATTGTAGCATGCATATAAAACTAGCCAACCATGAACATTAACTTGCTATTCTTCTCACCTTGGTTTGTCAAAACTTACTGCATGATTCTTTTCTTGCTTGGGGACAAGCAATGTTTAAGTTTGGTATTGTGATGACATGTCATCATGTCATGTTTTTCTCTGCTTTTTCACATAAGAAATTAGTGATTAATGCTTAATTGTTGAGTGTTTTTGTGCTTAGATAGTATATTTCTTCGATCTTTTGATTTTATAAATTCTGTAGGAAAAAAGTGGAAAAAGAAGCAAAATAGCAAAAAATCAGCTCAAAAGAAGAAAAGAAGAATTTTGGGGCACATTTTGGAGTTTTGGCACACTTTGGAGCCTTAGGCCACGCTTTTAAAAGCGTGGCCCATGATTTGAACAAGGGGACGCAGGAACGCTAAGACGCGCACGCACACAAGGCGCTTACGCGCAGGATAACATGTTGGAAATCCACGCGTTCGCACGCATGGCGCGCACACGTGGATTGAGGATCAGCGTTCACCAACAATGAATGCTACGTTCATTTTGAGTGAACGCCTACGATACTTTCAGAATTTGAATTTGAGATTGGTCACCGACGCCTACGCGTGTGATAAACCCCGATTTTGTGATTTATCTTGTGCTTATTTTGAGGGATTTTATCAATATTTCTCACACTTATTCGCTAGAAATGCATGGTTTTATGTTCACTTCCCAATATTGCTCTATGATGTAAAACATGCTTATTTTGCCTTAAAATTCCATATTTTAATCCTCTTACAACGCGGTTTTCTTAAAGAGAATCTTTACCAATACACCCTTGGCGCTTTCGTGTCAAAATTTTGGCGCCGTTGCCGGGGAATGGTTGCAACGTATACCTTGATATTGGTTATGTGAATATGTGAATATTGTAGATAGTTTACTCTTTTACTTACTTAGCCATAGTTTAGATTTCCTTTACATTTATGCTATGACTTTCAAGTTTGATGACTCGGTCTAAACCGAAATCTAGCTTGGCCAATTTTGATCCCGAGATCGAAAGGACTTTATTACACACTCGGCAAGCTAGGCGGCGGTTGGACTATACACCTAGTACTTCGGCCTCTCTTGAGGAAAACACCGAATCACTAGACGTTACCGAGAGTGACTTGGAGTTTGTTACTTCCTGTTTTTCTGTTGGCACTACTAATACATCTTTGAATCCTACAGGTGAGCCACACATGGCGGAGCCACGCCGGATCACTTTGCATGAGCAAGGAGCTCCGGATATCATACTTCAACCGTTGCAAGCAAGGTATCCTAACCTTGATCCGAACTTTGAGTTGAAGAGTAGCTTGATAAATCTACTTCCTAAGTATCATGGGTTGCCGGGTCAAGACCCCATCCGACATTTAAAGGATTTTCAAGTTGCTTGTTCTACGGCTCGAAGGCATGGAGCCGATGAGGTAGCTATCATGGTTTTTGCCTTTCCATTCTCTCTTGAAGTGCAAGCAAAAACATGATTCTATTCGCTACCGGATGAGATTGTGACTAATTGGGATTTCTTGAGAAGAGAGTTTCTTGATAAATTCTTTCCATTGGAAAAGACCGACTACATCCGGAAAGAGATTTCAGGCATAATGCAAAGAGACCAAGAGAGTTTGTACGAGTATTGGTCTCGGTTCAAGAGGTTATTGGAGTCATATCCACACAATGGAATGACCACCAACTTGCTCATTAGCTACTTTACCGGAGGTCTTTGTACGGAGGATAGAAGATTGCTACCGCTTCTAGTGGTGGCTCCCTTTCGAAAAATAAGACGAAGGGAGAAGCTTGGGATTTGATAAAGAATGTTGCCGAATCTACACAACACACAAGAGTAAGGAGTAATCCCCTTAAGGGTGTGGTAGAACCATCCCCTTCCGAATCAAGCTTAACCAAGGCACTTGGGGATATGACCACCATCCTTACACAAATTCAAAGGGATCAAAAGGAATACTACTCCATCAAAGCCGTCCAAGCCCCACCTCCAGTTGCTCAACTTGAAGGCCCTCCTAGAATTTGTGGTTTGTGCTCTAGCACCACATATTACACCGACCAATGCCATCAAATTCAAGAGGAACATGCTCTTGTGGTAGCCAATGTGAATTACAACAACCGTCCACCCTACCCTTCTCAAGGTCAAAATAATTACCATCAAGGTGGTAGTCAACATCAAGGGTGGAGAGATAATGCACAAGGAAGCAATCAAAACCAAAGATGGAACAACTCTCCTTCTCATCACAACAACAACCAATCTTCATCCCAATATCACCACAACAACACCAACTACCAAGCCAACCAAAGCCACTCCAACCAAAACCAAAACAACTACACCAAGTACCAAGCACCACACCATAGACAACAAAATCAAAACCCAACTCCTCCATCTTCCAACAATCAAGTTGAAGAGCTTAGAGCCACTATGGAAAAATGAAATGAGAGCAACAAGGCTCAATTTGATGCCTTGAGTACTCAATTGGCTAACCTCACCAACTTGCTTTCAAAGATGAAAATGTCAAGCCAACCACCAAACCCCAATAACAACACCAACCAACCCTCAAGTTCTTCTAACCTTCCATCCCAACCCCAACCAAACCCAAAGGGCGGTCTCAACGCCATCACTCTAAGGTCGGGGACTACATTAGAGGAGATACCTCCAAGGGGCATGGAGGATGTTCATGAGAAAGAGGTAGTTGTTGAAGCTCCACATGAAGAAGAGGTGGTAGATAAAAGACATGAGGAAGAAGGAGTAAACCTCAAGGAACCCAAGAGGAAAGCTATAGTGGATGAGTCCGTTCCTATTCCATTCCCTTCCATGGTGAAGAAAGCAAAGAAGACACCAGAATTTGATTTGAACATGCTTCAAGTGTTCAAAAAGGTTGAGGTAACTATACCGCTCCTCGATGCCATTCAACAAATTCCAAAGTATGCAAAATTTTTGAAAGACTTGTGTACACACAAAGATAGGATAGGAGAATTGGAGACATTATCCTTGGGTAGTTCAATCTCTTCCTTGATGGAACCTATTCCAAGAAAATGTGGTGACCCAGCACCATGCTTAGTGTCTTGTTGTATTGGTGGATACACTTTTCATGATTGTATGTGTGACTTGGGAGCTTGTGTTAGCATCATGCCGCTTTCTATCTATGTGCGGTTGAATTTAGCTCCATTGAAGAAGTCGACAGCGAGGTTTGCCTTAGCCGATAAAAGTGTGATCACAGTGATGGGAATAGCGGAAGATGTACTTGTGGCAATTAAGGATTTGGTCTTTCCGGTCGACTTCTACATCCTTGAAATGCCTCCAACAGAAAATAGAAGCTCATCCTCCGTTCTACTTGGTAGACCCTTCCTCAAAACCTCCAAATTCAAGCTAGATGCCTTCACCGGTGTATATTCCTTTGGGGTTGGAGACAAGACTATCAAGTTCAATTTAGAAGAAGCCATGAAACATCCTCCCGAAGAACATTCTATGCTCCGATGTGATGTAATTGATGAAGTGGTAGTGGAAGTGCAAGAGAAAGACCATGACAAGTTATGCTACCCCACTGTTGAGGAGAAGGATGACCAAGAGGATGAATAAGAAGAAGAAATTGTCAAGAATGAGTCCCATGAGCTTGATGAAAAGGAACCTCATCTTGAGGTAAAAAGTGAACTGAAGCCCCTTCCATCTCATTTGAAATATGCTTTCTTAGAGGACAACCAAGGGTTTCCGGTCATTATTGCTAGTGAGCTCTCAAGTGAAGAAGAAAGAAAGCTCCTAGACGTTCTAAGAAAGTACAAAAAAGCAATAGGATGGAGCCTAGCGGATATTTTGGGAATTGACCCCCGCAAGTGCATGCATAGGATATTTCTCCAAGATGGAGCCAAGCCGGTTAGGCAACCGCAAAGGAGACTCAACCCAACCATCCTTGATGTAGTGAAGAAAGAGGTCACCCGATTACTGGATGCGGATATCATATACCCAATTTTCGACAGTGAGTGAGTGAGCCCGGTTCAGGTTGTTCCCAAGAAGTCAGGCATCACAACGGTCAAGAAGGACGACGGCAAAATGGTTACTAGAAGGGTACAAAATGCGTGGCGAGTATGTATTGACTACAGAAGACTAAACGCCGCCACACGAAAGGACCATTACCCCCTACCCTTCATTGATCAGATGCTAGACCGCTTGGCAGGTAAATCTCACTACTATTTTCTTGATGGATTTACTGGCTATTTTCAGATACATATTGCTCCTGAAGATCAGGAGAAGACCACGTTTACCTGTCCATTTGGCACCTTTGCCTATAAAAGGATGCCATTTGGACTATGTAACGCACCCGCTATCTTTCAGCGGTGCATGACGAGTGTCTTCTCCGATCTAATGGAGGATTGCCTGGAAGTTTTTATGGACGACTTCAGCATTTATGGTATCTCATTCGATTGTTGTTTAGAGAGCTTGGCCAAGGTCCTAGCTAGATGTGTTGACACTAACCTTGTCTTAAATTTTGAAAAATGTCACTTTATGGTATAACAAGGCATAGTGTTAGGACATGTAGTCTCTCATGAAGACATTTCTGTGGACCCAGCCAAGGTCGATGTTATTACTACTTTACCTCACCCCTCATCCGTGAGGGAGGTCCGCTCATTTTTGGGACATGCGGAATTTTACACGTGCTTTATCAAGGACTTCAGCAAGATTGCTTTGCCATTGTCGCGCCTACTCCAAAAAGATGTGGATTTTGAGTTTGACAGTGAATGTGTAAAAGCTTTTGAATAGTTAAGGAAAGTTCTTACCACAGCACCGATTGTGCGAGGCCCCAATTGGACGTTGCCATTTGAGATAATGTGCGATGCGTCAAACTATGCTGTGGGTGCCGCGCTTGCACAGCGCGATGGTAAACTCCCTTATGTCATTGCTTACTCTTCTAAGACACTAGATGCAGCACAATCCAACTATACCACTACCGAAAAAGAATTCTTAGCCATTGTTCATGCTTTAGATAAATTCAGATCTTATTTGCTAGGTTCAAAGATAGTGGTATACACGGATCATGCAGCTTTAAAGTACTTATTGACAAAGAATGAGTCAAAGCCTAGACTCATACGTTGGATCTTGCTTTTGCAAGAATTTGACATTGAGATTAGGGACCGGAGTGGATCTCAAAACCTGGTTGCGGATCATTTAAGCCGCATTGAGAATTTAAAAACTGATCCATTTCCGATCAATGACTCATTCCCATTGGATAGTTTGCATGCCGTGTCGGATAGCTTTCCTTGGTTTGCCCCAATGGTAAACTACTTGGTTGCAAGAATCTTCCCTCCCAACCTTTCGAAAAACCAAAGGGACAAGTTGAGGAGTGATTCCAAATACTATATTTGGGATGACCCTCACTTGTGGAAGAGAGGCGTGGACCAAGTAATCCGAAGGTGTGTCCCGGAATATGAATTCCAACCAATTCTTGAAGCTTGTCATTCGTCCGAATGTGGTGGCCACTTTGGCCCACAAAGGCCCGTTAAAAAAGTGTTGGATTATGGATTCTGGTGGCCAACCTTATTCAAGGATGCTAACTGGTTATGTGTGTCTTGCCATCAGTGTCAGAAGTCAAGAAACGCATCCCAAAGTATGGGGCATTGACTTTATGGGACTGTTTCCCAACTCTAGTGGGTATCTGTATATTCTGTTAGTGGTTGACTACGTGTCAAAGTGGGTAGAGGTCGTGCCTACCCGCCTTGACGACGCCAATACCGTTGTTTCATTCATAAGGAATCATATTGTATGCCGTTATGGGTCGCCACGAGCAATTGTGAGTGACCAAGGATCCCACTTTTGTAACAGGAAGGTAGAAGTATTGCTCAAGCGCTATGGAGTGACGCATAAGGTTGCTACTGCTTACCATCCACAAACAAATGGGCAAGCAGAAGTGTCCAACCGGGAAATCAAGAGAATCTTGGAAAAAGTGGTCAATCCACAAAGAAAGGATTGGAGCCTCTGGTTAGAAGATGCATTATGGGCATATAGAACGGCCTACAAGACTCCGATAGGGATGAGCCCTTTCTGGATCGTCTATGGTAAGGCATGCCACCTTTCGGTAGAGATTGAGCATCGAGCCTATTGGGCGGAAAAGCAGTGCAACATGGATCTAGCCAAGGCGGGTGAAGCTAGGAAGCTACAATTAGAGGAGCTTGAATGCTTGAGGAATGAGTCATATGAGAATGCCCGAATCTACAAGGAAAAGACTAAAGCATTCCATGACCATCACATTCGGAAGAAGGACTTTCAAGAAGGAGATGAAGTCCTCCTCTACAACTCAAGGCTCCGATTTATGCCTAGCAAGCTCCGCTCTAGATGGGAAGGACCTTTCAAGGTGAAGGAGATGAAGCCCTACGGAGTGGTGGAATTGTTTGATCCCAAAAGTGAAGCGACTTTCAAGGTGAATGGATATAGAGTGAAGAAGTATTATGGTTGCAAGCCTCCAAGAGAGCTAGAGGTGTACATATTGGAGGATGCACCAAGAAGAGAGGAAGCTTAAGAAAAGGACCGTCCAACTTAAGGACGTTAAAGAAAAGTGCTTGGTGGGAGGCACCCCACCATGGTAAGATCATCCTTGTTTATACCATCTTCTTAGTATTTTTAGTTTCTTGTGAATTTTAGGATCTTTTGATGATTGATTGAGTGCATAGGAATGTTAGTTTTGCTGATTTTATTGGGTAGGAAGAATGTTCTTTAGATAGGGTGTGCAAAAGTGAAGAAAACAAAAATTTGTTCTTTGAAAAAGGGCACCGACGCGCCAGCGCACAGTGCGCGTGCGCGCCGGTAGCAAATCCCCACTCTTAGGCCAAATATCTGAGAGTTATGCCCACTTCGTGCCCAACTCACGCCAGGCACTCACGTGTCCGCGTATATGCCGCCTGCGCGCACTCTGGCAATTTAACCATCGACGCGCTAGCGCACGGTGTGCGCGCGCGCCAATGGCGAATATGACTTCTCTGGTACAAAAACCAGAGAGTTGTGCCACAATTGGGCCAACCTTGTGCCAAAACCCACGCGTCCGCGCAGAGTGCGCGCCTGCGCGCCTACCTCACTGACTCACTCTGGTACAAAAACCAGAGACTTGTGCTAACTTTGTGCCACTTTTGTGCCTGAGGCACAACCTCTCTTGTGCGCGCGCGCCACTGACGCGCCCGCGCCATCTGCTAGCACTCTCACCGACGCGCCAGCGCACCTTGCGCGCGTGCGCCGGTTGCTCGAATCAATTTAAGGCCTTCGCACCTTGCCCTGTTTTCCTTTCTCTCAACCCTTTCTCTTCTTTAGTTTCTTTCTCTTCTCAATCCATCATTTCCCTTTTCTTCTTCTTCTTCCACAATCCACCACCATTGTCTCCGGCCACTCATCGGTGACAACCACAGGAACCCGAAATATTCACATCCACCTCAGACCCGATTGATGGGAGCTCTGATGAAGGGGATAGTGAAGGCTCCGGTCCCGACCGTCCCTTGCGTATCATTCGTAGCACGGAGGACCGTGCTAATTTCTAAAGTGTGGGGAGGTCGTCCGACCGATCTCCATGGGTAACGTTCTCTTCCCCTCAATACCCATGGATTTATTTTTCTTTTTATATATTGCATGAGTAGTTAGTCTTGCTTGTAAATACTCTTTGCATGATAGTTAGTTTCTATAGAGTTACTTGGTCAAAACAATAACTTTCTTTCTAAGAAACTGTGTTCTGGGTGACCTACCAAAAATTCTGAAAATTTTTGCAGTAAACTTGCTTTAAGAATGTATTTTGGAACATAGTAATTGAGCTAAGGACACAAGCATGAAAGTTTTGAGCCTATTGCATGGTTACATCTTTTAACCATTATTTCCATTCTTGTGTGCATATCTCTCTCTCTATCAGTGTGATCCTTTTTTTGTCTGATTCTATATGTCCATTGCTTTGTGTATGAATGTATTTACATGATTGAGGCCATAATTTCAATAGTCACTTCTCCCAAATAGCCTTAACCCTTATATCTACCATTGCTAACCAATTTTGAGCTTTTGATAAACCCTTTTGTTCTTAAATAGAGCACATCAACAACCCTAAGTGAAAAACCATGAATGTCCCTAAATTTGAATCCTTGATTGGCTTAGGTAAGTTAGGATGTGTAGCATTCAATTAGGATGGTATACTTGGGAAATTCGGGTAGATATGTAGGCATATAATTGTAGTGCAACTGAAAAAAATTCTAGGATTTTGGGAACATACTCATGCGGCGGATGATTAAACTGTATGCATTGACGCTTGGGTTTACAAAGAAACCCCAAGAAAGGAGGATGCTTGAAAAAAAAATAAAAAAAAAAAAGAGAAAACAATGAAAGGGGACAAAGACGCTCCAAGATAAAGTAATAAAAACAACGCATATGGGTGTGAATTTAAAAGAATGCAAGAGTATGCAAAAAAGGGTAAAATTCAAGGGTAGCTAGGAATATATTGTAGTTGTATAGGTTGCTCTATGTGTCTAGTGGATCCTAGGTTGATCAAGGACTCAAATTTTAAACCCACTTGACCATATACATCCTTACCTTCACCCTAGCCCCGTTACAACCCACAAGAAATGCATGGTTTTGTGTTCACTTCCCAATATTGCTCTATGATGTAAAACATGCTTATTTTGCCTTAAAATTGCCATATTTTAATCCTCTTCTATTGCCATTCGATGCAATGATGTATTTGTTGAGTAATTTCAGGAATTATAGGGTAGGAATGACTTAGAAGAGAGGGAGAAAGCATGTACAAAAGGGAGGAACATGAAGAATTGAGATCTTGGGAAAAGCAACATCGGCGCGCTCGCGCACGCGTGGATGGGATGGGCTAGAAGCGGCGCGCAAGGATGGACACATCCGCACGAATCAGGAGATTCTTATCGACGCGCACGCGCACTTGGCACGCACGCGTAGATCGCATGAGCAATCGGCGCGCGCGCACGCATGGCGCGCACGCGTGGAAGGCTGCACGTGACCTCATTAAGGGAAATCGTGCCTGGCGATTTCTGAGGCTCATTAGGCCCAATTTCAAGCTATTTCTGCATGGAAAAAGACCCAAGGATTCTAGGGGGAAAGAGAGATCACTCATTTTACACGAGGACATAATTTTAGCTAGTTTGGAGGTTCTTTGTTGTTCTAGAGGGAGAAACCCTTGTTCCTCTCTAGCCCTAGTTTTAATTTGATCTTCCCTTGTTGATTTGTGACTTGGATCTTGTTAATTACTAGTTTTAATTGTTCAATTTGAATTTCTTGTTACAATTTTGCTTATATCTTGTGATAGTTTATGAATTCTTGTCAATTCTCATTTTATACCTATTTCATGAATGTTGTGAATCTTGACTTGTTGATGTTACATTGATGATTTCTATGCTTAGCCTTGTTGTCTGGATGATTACATGTTGATAATTGTTAGTGGGTATTTGTAGAACTCAATTTAATTGCTATTTTGAAAATGTCTTTTGTTAGTGCTTACCAAGTGTTTGATGAATTGTTTACTTTGATTATGGAGTAGTTCTTTTACACTCTTGGCCTAGGTCAAGGGAATTGGGTAAACTTGAGTCATTGGGTCTAATAGATTTGATGATTTAGGAGCCCTAGGTGGTCAATTTGATACTCATTGACGCCAACCCACTACTAATCTAATTAGTAGGTAGGTTGGGACTTATGGGTTGATGTGATCAGGGCCATTTGACGTACTTCAAGTCTAGGAGTAGATATCACGTACTTAAGACTTTGAGAGTAGACTTAATGAGCTTGGTTCCTTATAATTGTCAAGGTATAGTTGTTAGAAGAGGATGGTGATCCCAATTCCCGAACCTAGCTAAGAGTTACCTTTATTATTCATACTTGAAATCAACTTTCTCAACCAATTGCTTTAGTTGTAGTTTCTTGTTTGGTTACAATAGAATTAAGTGGAATGTTGTTTATTCATTGAAAGTGCTTATGTTTTGCTTAGTTGATTGAATTAATTGTTGCATTTTAAGATTACTTGTTTGTTAAGATTCCCATTTATTTTCATGCTTATAACTCACAACTCCGGATTTCTAACCAATGTCGAAGCACATGATTGCCCATTCCTTGTGAGACGACCCAAGGTTTGAATACTTCGGTTATTTCTATTGGGGTTGAACTTGTGACAACCAAATCCCTCTTCTAAATTTGACCCTCGAGGACTGTTGTTGGTAGAGCTATACTTACAACGCGGTTTTCTTAAAGAAAATCTTTACCAATACACCCTTGGCGCTTTCGTGTCAGCGTGCATGGCGCACACGCATCGATGTGATATTATGGGTGATTGGCGCAGACGCGTACATGATGCCAAGGCGCAGAAGTGAAGTTTTATCATCCACGCGCACGCGCAAAAGACACGTATGCATGAGGAACGTTCATGGCGCGAACGTAGCATTCAGTTAATGAACGCTGCCAAGGGACGGACACACGTAAAGATGGCGCACAAGCATGGTTGAAGCTGAAGACAGTATCGACGTGCACACATATGGTACGCACACGCGTCGATGGGCGAAAATGCAAAAGCACGCGCAAGCGTGCAGGACACGTACGCGTGGATGAATGAATACTACGCTCAATTTGAAAATGCTCCGTTCTCCTGGAAGTGCAACTCTGGCTCCATTAATCTGATTCAAAGCCCATCCAAAATTCAAAGCAAGCAGAGCCCATTGTCATCACTCAAAGGCACAAGAAACAGTTTGAATAGGAATTTCATTTGAGTTGTAATTTGTTTTCAATTTCAATTTCATTTGTAATTTAGGAATGCCTATAAAAGGGCTTTAATTCTGTTAGGAAAAGGGGAGCACAGACAGTAGGCTGCAGTAGTAGTAGGCAGTAGTAGGAGTAGGAGTAGGATAGAATAGAAGGCTCTCTTTGATACACTTTTCTTTTCTACACTTTCTACATTTCAGTTATATTGAATTCAGTTTATGCAATTTTCAATTTCTGCAATTCTCTTCTGCAAATTTACTTTCTGTAACTTTACATTTGAGTTTGCTGTAATCCGAATTTACTTTTCATGCAATTTAAATCTTCTGCAATTGTTCTGAGTTCTGATTTACTGCTTTCTTTAATTTTTCAGCACCCAATTCCCTTTACATTTGCTGCAATTTACATTTCTTGCTCTTTAAGCTTCTGCTGATTTACATTCTGCACTTTAAATTCACTGTAATTTACTTTCTGCTACTTCAATTTCACCAAATTCACCACTTCTAGCTTGACTAAACTAATCACCTCACTAAAGTTGCTTGATCCATCAATCCCTGTGGGATCGACCTCACTCTTGTGAGTTATTACTACTTGATGCAATCCAGTACACTTGCCGGTGAGTTTGTGTAGAATCATTTTTCCCTCATCAGCTACTACAAGGATAGGAACGATGGTCGGTGATGGAAAAAGTGAGAAAGAAAGAGAGAGGAAAGGGAGAAAACGGTGAGAGAGAAGAAAGAGAGATGTTGCAAAAGTGAGGGGAAAGGTTTTTAAATATAAATTTAGGGCAATTGTACCGTCAGATTTACTAGCGGATAATTCCAAAAGTAAGATGTTTGTCGTTGCCCAAACACAGCGTTTCACTAATTTGTGTTACCGTCGAAAATTTTTGACAAAATATCCAATGCTAAATTTGGCGCTAATTATAATCAAATTTCACCCCCTATTTACCGTCGCTTTAGTTATGGAATTTTGAATCCAACGGTAAGTTATTTCAGTGACTAATGAGCGAAAAACTTATGTGCTCAAATACTGGCAAGTGCACCAGATCATTTAAGTAATACCACAATGAATGGATATCATTTCCACGAGGATTAATGGATTTAGGCAAGGAACGTCTGATGTAATCTCTAATTAGACTAATCAAACCTTGGATTGTGGGTTGTGGATCTTGAAATAAAAGATTAACAGCTAACATTGTAGAATAGAAAAGGGCTTAGAAGAATTAAGAAGTAATCAATGAATGAGGAAGTTGAAGACTTTGGATATGTTTGATTCTACGAAGAACAATGCTTATACTTTCTTATTTTAGCTCATGCAAAAATCTTTTTATAGTAATTCATTTATAATCAAATTCCAGCCTCTTTGTTATTTAATTTCTCTAAACCCAATTAATCGCTAATTTCTTGGTCAACTAATTAAGAGAAGAGGTGAAGAACGGTTTCGATTTTAAGCCACACAATATTCAAAAACCATCACTAGCTAAATTATATGTCACTTATTCAAGACTAACTCTAAATAATTGAAGATTATGAGATGAGTTTCAAGCTAATTTTAAAATTAATTTTTTCAAATTTAATAACAGAGTCTAAGATAGAATTAGAATATTTTCTAATAGTTCTAACCATTAGTGATGAAAAACGAACTCAATCTTGAAAAAGTAAAGAAGCGTGAATTAAAATAAAGAAAACACTCACCCTATAAATCCATAAACCAAACAGAGCTCCTAACCTTTAACAATGGAGGTTTAGTTACTCATTATAACAAAAAAAAATAAAGCAAAAGAAGAAAATAAAGGTATGAGATCTTGGATTGGGATCCGAAGATCCTCCCCCAGATGATTTTTTTTTTAATATTGTTCACTTATCACTACAAGAAAGTACCGGAATAGCGACCGATTTTAGCGATCAAAAAAATTTGTTGCTAACAGTGACCGATATAGAATTTCCAGGACCAAAAAAATGTTGGTCACTAAATTGGTCACTAAATACATTCAGCGACCGATTTTAGCAAGTAACAAAATCGGTCACTAATAGCAACCGAATAAGTGACCGATAAGGTTTTAATACAACCAGAATAAAGCTGGTCACTAAAATCGGTCGCTATTTTTTTATTTAGTGACAGATTTAGCAACCAAAATGGAAAGAAATTCCTTTAGGACTATTGGTCATAAAAGCGGTCGCTATATTTTATTTTAGAGACCGATTTTGCAACTGATAGTGAAATAGGGTAAACAACTGTTTGGTCGCTAAATCGGTCGCTAATTGTTAAGTTAGCGACTGATTTTAGTCACTAACATAATCAGTCACTAATAGCCACCAAATTAGCAACTGATTAGTTTTATACAACTAGAATATAAATGGTCGCTAAAATCGGTCACTATTTTTTAATTTAGCGACCAATTTAGCAACCAAAATAAAGGAAGGAATGTCCTTAGGACTCTTGGTCACAAAATCGATCCCTATTTGTTAATTTAGCGACCGATCTATAGGTAAATGGAATAACGCAGTTGGTTGCTAATTCGGTCGCTAAAATTATGGTCACTAAATCTGTTGCTAATTTTTAAATTAGTGACCGATTTTATAAACTAATCAGTCACAAAAGCGGTCGCTATGTTAAAAAAAGATATTATCTAGGTTACACTCATTAACCCTAACTCACCCACAATATTCTCATCTTTTCCAATCAGATACCATTGTCTTCATCAAGAGCCATTGTCGTCTTCTTTGCCACTATCTTCTGTGTCTCGCCACTGTCTCCTGAGGTCTCGTCACCGTCTTCTTCTGCAGTCTCGGTGTCATTGCCTTCGTCGTTGAGATCTCGGCGCCGTCTTCATCATCTTTAAGCAAGTAACCTCCTAATCATCGTCTTCAAGTAGGTAACCTTCTAATTGCTGATTTTGATCAATTCTGTTAGGTTTGGTTTTGTCCCCCTCTGGTTAGGGGGTTTAGCTATGTGCTTCATTGAATTTGCCAGATCTCCAGATTTTGTGACGATTTTTGTTCTTGTTATAATACGGAAGGGGCTTGTGTTGTGTTGTGTTGTGTTGTGTGGTGTGACTCAAAAGACAAGAAAATAGAGAAAGGAATTTTTGGTGTCTGTCAATCTTATCTACGAACTCTTACTCCACCTTTCACTTTCTAGGTATGATTTTTATTTTGTTTTGTTTTGTTTTTTGTTCACTTTGTGCTTCATTGTTGTTTTTAAGAGTTGCTTCTCTACTCATTCATTTCATTTTCTACTTCAGCTTCTTTTGAGCTTTTACCCCAATCTTTTGAAGATGGTTTAACCTTGCATTTGTATGTCTCTTGCTATTTTTATCAGATTTAGTTCCTAGGTGAATTTTATCAGCAGATTCATATGCTTTACCCTGTTGCATTTCGAATGTCTCTTTCTTGTTTGGTTGCTGAGTAAAGTGCAGTTTCTTAGATCATTTTTCATTTGCAGATTTTCCCTTCAAGTGTTCCTTTTTCTCTATGGAATTTGAGGATCTGTACTGTTTCAATGAGTAAGGCTTCAAGTTACATACCAGCTGCTCCAATTTTTCTTCTTAAAGGACCTTAGAAAGAGGTTAGTTGTCATTATTCATCATTAATCACAATTATTGTCATTAGCATTCATCACCTTAGGTTGAGTTTGCTCCACTCTATTTCTCATTCCAAAAGATGCCTTAGATAAGGGTCCTTTGAATGTGTTTCTAGAAAGGGTTTGTTAAAAAACATAAGAATTTATAAAGTGGTAGTCAGTTTGAATAAGTTTCTCCAAAACATAGAAATACAAGACTGAATTAAACTACTGTGTACTTTTACAATGTATCCAATCAATGTTTTTACATTTTTAGGACTTTTAACTTTGTGAATAATTAAGCATTTAAGTCAAATACTTTTGCGTCTGGAATAGGATCCATTGATCCTTTTGCGTCTATCACTACGCCCAATCCTTGAGAGTTTGAAGCTCGTCACAGTCATTCAATCCCTGAATCCTACTCGGAATACCACAGACAAGGTTTAGACTTTCTGGATTCTCAAGAATGCTGCCAATGGATTCTAGCTTATACTACGAAGATTCTGATTAAGGAATCCAGGAGATACTCATTCAATCGAAGGTAGAACGGGAGTGGTTGTCAGGCACGCATTCATAGATTAAGAATGGTGATGAGTGTCACGGATCATCACATTCATCATATTGAAGTGCAAATGAACATCTTAGATAGAAACAAGCGTGTTTGAATAGAAAACAGAAATAATTGCATTAATTCATCGAGACACAGCAGAGCTCCTCACCCCCAACAGTGGAGTTTAGAGACTAATGCGGTCAAAGAGTACAAAGTTCAGATCTAAAATGTCATGAGGTACAAAATAAATCTCTAAAAGTTGTTTAAATACTAAACTAGTAACCTAGGTTTGCAGAGAATGAGTAAACTATGATAGATAGTGCATAAATCCACTTCTGGGGCCCACTTGGTGTGTGCTGGGGTTGAGACTTAAGCTTTACACGTGTTTAGGCTATTTCTGGAGTTAAACACCAGGTTGTAACCTGTTTTGGGCGTTTAACTCCAACTTGTAACCTGTTTCTGGCGTTTAACGCCAGACTGCAACATGGAACTGGCGTTGAACGCCAGTTTACATCGTCTATCCTTGAGCAAAGTATTGATTATTATATATTGCTGGAAAGCCCTAGATGTCTACTTTCCAACGCAATTGGGAGCGCACCAATTGGACTTTTGTAGCTCCAGAAAATCCATTCCGAGTGCAGAAAGGTCAGAATCCAACAGCATCAGCAGTCCTTTTTCAGCCTAAATCAGATTTTTGCTCAGCTCCCTCAATTTCAGCCAGAAAATACCTGAAATTACAGAAAAATACACAAACTCATAGTAGAGTCCAGAAATATGAATTTTTCCTAGAAACTAATGAAAATATACTAAAAACTAACTAAAACATACTAAAAACTACCTGAAATTAACCCCAAAAAGCGTATAAAATATCCGCTCATCACAACACCAAACTTAAACTGTTGCTTATCCCCAAGCAACTAGAAAAATAAAATAGAATACAAATAAGTCAAGAAGCAATAATATCTCAGAGTTTTTTTGAGTGAAGCTCAGATTCTAATTAGATGAGCGGGACTAGTAGCTTTTTGCTTCGGAACAGTTTTGGCATCTCACTTTATCCATTGAAGCTCAGAATGATTGGCATCTATAGGAACTTAGAATTCAGATAGTGTTATTGATTCTCCTAGTTCAGTATGTTGATTCTTGAACACAGCTACTTTATGAGTCTTGGCCGTGGCCCTAAGCACTTTGTTTTCCAGTATTTCCACCGGATACATAAATGCCACAGACACATAATTGGGTGAACCTTTTCAGATTGTGACTCAGCTTTGCTAAAGTCCCCAGTTAGAGGTGTCCAGGATTCTTAAGCACACTCTTCTTTTTGCTTTGGACCTTGACTTTAACCGCTCAGTCTCAAGTTTTCACTTGACACCTTCACGCCACAAGCACATGGTTAGGGACAGCTTGGTTTAGCCGCTTAGGCCAGGATTTGATTCCTTTAGGCCCTCCTATCCATTGATGCTCAAAGCCTTGGATCCTTTTTATTACCCTTGCCTTTTGGTTTTAAGGGCTATTGGCTTTTTCTGCTTGCTTTCTCTTTCTCTTTTTCTTTTTCTTTTATTTCGCCATTTTTTTCTGCAAGCTTTTGTATTCACTACTTTTTCTTGCTTCAAGAATCATTTTTTATGATTTTTCAGATTATCAAATAACATTTCTCCTTTTTCATCATTATTTTAAGAGCCAACATATTTAACATTCATAAACATCAAATTCAGAAGATATATGCACTGTTCAAGCATTCATTCAGAAGACAAAAAGCATTGCCACCACATGTAAATAATTAGAATTTTTCTTATTAAAAACTCGAAAAATATTGCCTCTTTATTCTAAAGAAAATCTGCTATTTTATTCATGTTTAATGATGATGAAAAAAATAAATTATAGCTTAATTGGAGATAAAATCAAAATATAGATACTAATTACTACTACTCATATATAACTTCTAAGGTAAAACTCAAATAAGAACAATTATCACAGAGTTAAGGCTAAGATTAGAACTCAACAACCTTGAATTTGGGAGGTGGATGCCTCTTTAGTCTGTGGAGTGCTTGGCCCTTCAAGAGATAGTTTCTGACGCTTTAATTCCTTTAGTTCACACCCTTGCTCTTCTTGTTCTCTAAGAAATTTGTAGAGCATGCTGTTTTGATTTTGCTGTTCTTCCTTCAGTTGATCCACAGCTTCTTGCAACTTGGTGACAGATGCTTCTAGGTGCTCCCAGTATTCAATTTGAGGGATTTCCGGGAGGAACTCCTCTACTTTTCTCTTGATGGGGTCGTCCCGCACTTGTTGTCCTTCCATAGACTTTTTGGTTATTGGTTTCTCAACTGAGATATACTTATCTACTCCCATCTTTATCCCAGCATCTTTACATAACAGAGAGACTAAGCTTGGATAGGCCAATTTGGCATCTTTAGAGTTCTTGTTTGCAATTTTGTAAAGCTCACAAGCAATCAGCTGATGAACTTCCACTTCTTTTTCCAGCATAATGCAATGAATCATCACTGCTCTTCTGATGGTGACCTCAGAACGGTTGCTAGTGGGCAGAATAGAGCGCCCAATGAAGTCCAGCCAGCCTTTGGCGACTGGTTTGAGATCTCCTCTCTTGAGTTAGTTCGGGGCACCCTTTGTGTTGGTTATCCACTTGGCTCCAGGGAGGCATATGTCCTCTAGGATTTTATCCAAGCCCAGGTTTGATCTCATCATTCTCCTATTAAAGGAGTCAGGGTCATCTTGCAGTTGAGGCAGCTTGAAGATCTCCCTTATTTTGTCAGGGTGAGTGTGAACAATATTCCCTCTGACCAGAGTTCTATAGTCATAGAATGCGGTTCCAACTATTCTCTGCCTGTCCGTTTGCCACAGATTAGCGCAGAATTTCTGAACCATGTTTCTTCCCACCTTTATTTCAGGATTAGCTAAGACTTCCCAGCTCCTGTTTCGGATTTGCTCTTGGATCTCCGGATATTCATCTTTTTTCAAGTCGAATTTAACTTCCGGGATCAATGACCTTAGACTCATTATTTTCTAAAAATGGTCTGAATGTTCTTTGGTTATGAACTTCCCTTGATTCCAAAGTGGTTTTGGAATATTCTCTTTCTTGCCTCTTGAGTTGGTTTGTTTTCCCTTAGGAGTCATGATCTTAGTGGGTATTGGTTTAGTGATCACGAATAAACACACCAAACTTAGAGGTTTGCTTGTCCTCAAGCAAAAGAA
>NC_029790.2:76163992-76176457 GCF_000816755.2 Arachis ipaensis
GGGAGAGGCCGAACCAATATTTAAGGGGGAAGGGGGGTGGGTTTCGAAAATTATTTAAAAAATATATGATAGAAAAAGTGATTTGGAAAAGATAAGTATGATAGGAAAAGATGTGATTTAAATTTGAAAAGATATGAAAGATATTTGAAAAAGATAAATCTGAATTTTGAAAAAGATGATGTGAAGATTTGACAAAGATATTGATGAGTTGAAAAGATTTTAGAAGGAAAAGAGATAGATTTGTTTTGAAAAGGATTTGAAAATAATTTGAAGAGGATTAAGAAAAAGGGTTTATGAATTAAGATACATTTGATATCTTTTGAAAAAGGATTTGAAAAATTAGGATTTGTAACATGTTTGTGCAAGAAATCATGACTTGAAACATAAATAATGGAAAAAATTTGAATTGAAAACAAAATTGCATACTCCCCACAATCCTAGCGTTAAACGCCCAACTGCTGCATGTTTTGGGCGTTTAGCGCCCAGTTGGTGCTTGTTCTGGGCGTTTAACGCCTAGCTGTTGCTTCTAGCTGGCATTAAACGCCAGAAACCCCTTTGTCACTGGGCGTTTTTCTGAACGCCTGATAAACCCATATTTTATGACATATTTTGTGCTTATTCTAAGTGATTTATTCAATCCTTCACCCACTTATTCATATTAATTGCATGGTTTTACTTTCCCTTCCTTATTATGTGATGTATGTGAAAAACATGTTTCCTATGCTTTAAAATTAATTATTTTAATTACCTTTATTTCCATTCGATGCCGTGATTCGTGTGTTGAGTAGTTTCAGATCTTCTAAGGCAGGAATGACTTAAAGGATGGAAAGGAAACATACAAAAATGGAAGGAAAACACAAAACGGAGTTTTTGGAGAAACTGGCATCCATGCGATCGCATGGGCGACGCAGACGCATGCCAAGCGCAAAGAAGCAGCGACGCGGCCGCATGATTGACGCAACCGCACGCCTCGACTGAAATACATATGACGCGGCCGCATGACTGACATGACCGCGTGCCAAGGAAAACTCCGAATGACGCGACCGCGACCGCGTGACCCACGCGGACGCGTGACAGAGGCCACGCACCAGAAATTACAGAAAACGCTCCCAGCAAATTCTGAAGCCCTTTTTGGCCCAAATCCAAGTCCAGAAGGCATAGACCAGAGGTTATGAAGTGGAGGAATACATCCATTCGAGGAGAGTCTCCACTTTAGTTAATTTTTCATGATTTAGATTTAGTTTAGAGAGAGGTTCTCTCCTCTCTCTTCTCTCTTTAGGATTAGGATTTAGGATTTCTCTTAGTTTTAGGAGTGACTCTCGATCCCAGGTTCAATTTTCCTCTACTTTAAGCTTCCCTTTCACTTTTTATTCATTCCATTACTTTAGTTGGTTATTTGATGTTGCAATTTAATTTATGAATTCTTCCATGTTACAGATTACTCTTTTGAATTAATGTTATTTGAGGTATTTCAGTTTATTATTGCTTTTCTTTTATTTACATTATTGTTATTCCCATCTAAAGGCATTTTTATTCCAGTAGATTTACTTTTCTCCTTTTGGTCTTGGTTAAGAAATCAGTAACTCAGGAGTTATCAAACTCAAACATGAATGATAATTGTTATCTTTGTTAATTAAACTGAACTTCAATAATCCCAATCTTTTCTTAGGAAATAAATAGGATTCAAAGATCAAACCAATTAATCCCTTGACCTTCCTTTATCTTAGTAAAGGTTAACAAAGTGGAATTAAGATTCAATTCTCATCATCATTGATAAGGATAACTAGGATAGGACCTCCAATTTCTCATACCTTGTCAAAAGTTTATTTACAGTCATTTATTTATTTTACTTGCCATTTAAATTGCTTGTTCTTCATTTACTTTATTTGCTAATTAAACTATTCATTCCTCATTCTCAAAACCCCAATTTACAATCTCCATAACCAATAATAAGAACATACTTCCCTGTAGTTCCTTGAGAAGACGACCCGAGGTTTGAATACTTTGGTTATCAATTTATTTAGGGGTTTGTTACTTGTGACAACCAAAACGTTTGTATGAAAGGACTTTTGTTGGTTTAGGAACTATACTTGCAACGAGGATTTATCTGCAATTTTCTAGACCACGCAAAAGTTCTCTCATCAAAATGGCGCCGTTGCCGGGGAACTGCAATCGTGTGCCTTATTATTGATTATTGTAAATATTTTTCTTTTACTTGTTTATTTGTCTTTATTTTTCCCCTTTTTATTTCTTTTTTGCTACTATGAATTCTCACCCCTATCACTTTGAGTTTGGTTCTAATGTTATTGAAAGGAATGGAAGTTATAATAGGAACATGCATCAAGGTCAGAGTAATCAAAGATGGATGGAGCCAAGAGGATCTGATCAACCCTTTTGGCAACAACACCCTCCAAGATATCATGGACAAAGACCATTCTACAATGCATACCAAGCAAATAGACATGGTGGACAACCTTGTAATTACCAACAAGCCCCACCCTGTGCTTATAGATCATCCTCTCAACACAACTTCGAACCACCACACTCACAAGCTCCTTTTCACCATTCACCACCGTATGATCCTCATTTACCCCAGTTCCAATCCAATCACTCCCAAACACCACCACTTCCCCCTGTACCATATCCAAATCTATCACCCCGAGAATCAGAGGTTTGCCTCAAGGAAACAGTAAATCGACTTCAAACAACCCTTCATCAACTGGAGCAAGCAGTAAGTCAATTATCTTCTAGACGTTCGAACATTCAAGGACATCCCACAGCCCCATGTGGATAATCTAATGAAAAGCGTAGCATGAAGGAGATACTAGAAACTCCAGTAGGCAAGACAGAGCATGGTTTCGTAGTGGAACAAGTAGAGGAAGCTGTCATTATTGATGCTAAGGAGGATTGTGAGCAATCCCCAGAGCAAGTCTTTCATGAAGAACTAGACAGAATAACCCAAGAAGCAAGTTTCCTTGATGATGATAATCTCAAGTCAAGTTCTCCTAGCAATGAACTTGCATCCACAAGTGAATCCTCTGAGATTGAAGGATCTTCCCTAAGTGACTACGAAGATGATACGGAGGTAGATTTCTCTCAACCTCCAGTTTATGACTTAAGTGATGAGGAAGACATAGATGGCTTTGATCAGGACATGGATACATTTGAAGAATCCTGCAAGGAAGTGGAGAAATTCACAGAAGAGCACAAGGGAGTAGAACTCACAGAACCACTGGAACCACCTATCCCAAGGCCATTACCACCCAATACAAGTTTCAAGTGGGTATAATCCTTAACCTTTAACTATATTTTTCCACTTGAATATGGTTTGCTTGAAACAGATGGCCATCTTAGAGTTCTCTGCGGCTTTAAGAGTAAAAGGGAAATAGCTCGTACCCAGAGCTGGTGCATGAAGTTCAATAAGGTTCCACGCTTCAACTCGAAGTGCACGGATTGGCACCATGATCAATCGGATGGATCTCGGAAAACGTTTGGTTATCCTGGTGAGAATCTAATTTCTAAACCGCCTAGATGAAAAAGTATAGATCAAGACGAAGGCGGATTTAAAAGCAAAGTTTGGGATCCTGGAATCTATGCTGACATTCGTCACCCCGGGAGCCTGACAATCTGTTTGAAGCTGCTCAGAAGCTTCACATGCCTAGTTTGGGACCCCGGAGGCTCTTGGCATTCCAAGCATTGGTGGAGATTTATAGATGAATTTAAGCATAAGCCACCATAACAGGAAGCTCATCCAACGTCCAACTTAAGGACTTTAACTAAAAGTGCTAGGTGGGAGACAACCCACCATGGTGTGATCGTTCCTTCTTCAACTTTTATTTAGTTTTATTTGCTTTCAAGTTTTATTTTATTTTTTTATATTGAACCTGAAGTTTTGCATCGCATTCATATTAATCATTGCATTCTGCATACTGCAAAATAAAAAAAAAGGGTGCGCGACGCGACCGCATCATTCATGCGATCGCGTCAAGTTGCAAAAAACACTTCCCACGCTACCGCGTCATCAACGCGGCCGCGTGCCTTGGAGATCGGCGTAAAGATCCAACGTCCAGAAAGTTAGGCTGGAATCGTGTGGCCATTGTGCGTTTTGCACAAATGACCCACGCGATCGCGTCCCAGATACGATCGCGTCACTTGCACAACCTCAATCCCACGCGATAGCGTGAGCGACGTGATCGCGTCGCATGGATTGGACAACACCCCAAAAGGAGACAGAAAGTTACGCTAAAATGACGCTGGAATCGTGCGTTTAGCACAATTTCTATCGACGCGATCGCGTCATTCACCCTTTTAGCTATTCCATGCGATCGCGCCACTGACGTGATCGCGTCAATCACCATTTCAGCCCAACCATGCGACCGTGTGCCCCACGCCATCGTGTGGATTCAAATTTATAACCCCCCAGTCACGCGAACCCTACCAGTCGCGCCCCCCCAAACCCCTCTCTTCCCTCTCTTCTTCTCCAATCACAGCCGTCATCCCCAGCCACCTCTCTGCCCCACTCTCTTTCTTACACCTACCAGGTTCCGATGAACGCCACCCTTCTATCTTTCGTAGTTAATTCATATTTTTTCTGTTTATGTTCGTCATTAGGCTAGTTAGATATGCATGTTGTAGTGGATTTTAGGTTGTTTGGTAGCCTAGGATGTGGTTAGTGGATTTAGGTCTGTTTAATTGCGCTGTTCGTGTTTCTTGTTTCATTATTTTCACAATTCTGCTGTTGCTATGATGTTAGTTTTGTTCATATGCTGTAATTTCTTGTTTCATGCTGCTCTTTACTCTGATTTTTCATGTTCTTATTCCTTATATCTAATTGCAGCTGTATTTTTGATTCATATGAACTATTCTGTTGTTGTTTATTTTCCGGGACAATCAAATTTTAGCCGGAATGCTGCCCAAATTTCTGTAAAATGTTTCCATTCATGTCTTGATTTTGGCATTTTCAACTATGCTTTCCTTAGATTCAACCAAAATAATTCATGAATTCCAGGGCAAGCTTTCTTATTCTTTTTGATTTCCTGGTTCATAATTTGCATTTTTGATGTTTGATTCCAATTTTTGCTATTTCTATATCTATTTGAATCATCATCAACCTATTTTCCTTATTTGGATATGAGTTACTTTTAGCTTCTAACTGTGAATACTTGTTACTTGGAATATTTTCATTATGCCAATTACTTTAACCCACTTTTTACTAACTCAATAATGTTAACTCCCTAAACTCTTTTTCAATTCTAACCAACCTAACCTTTCAAAACTTTTCTTCTGATTTTCTTTCACTTTCTTTTAACATTCTAACCATGGCATGATGTTAATTTTTCTATTTAACATGAATTCCATTACATTTTGGATTGTGAATTCTCCTTCTCGGACTTTTAACTCCTATACAATCCTTAATGCACATTTACTTAACTCATTTTCCTTATCCTATTGCCCCTTTGCCACTTTGTGTTTCTTTTGATTATTTCCTATTTGTTTTCTTGTTTTTATTATATCTTGGTTTTCTATTTTTCAGGATGTCTGCCACCCTGAGAAAGGAAAAAGCAGAGGCAACTACTGGCAAACGTAAAAGAGGAGAATCCGCTATGTCCATCATGGATATCATGCACGATGACTCCTGACGGGAAAAAAATTTACCCCGCAGGAGAAGGCCGACCAGCTAATCCCTGCCACTGATCCAATAAAGTTTGCAAACTGATACTGTGAGTTGAGGTATCCAGTGTTTGCAACCTCCAGGAACCTATACCTGGAGAGGACCTTGAAAATGCCAGAAGAACTCCAGCAATACACCTCTGATCAGATCAAACAAAGAGGCTGGTTCTTCTTGGAGAGAAACCTGACTGAGGTCAATGCATCTTGGGTTAGGGAATTCTACAGCAATTACTTCAAAACCTCCCTAGATGCAGTGAACCTTAGAGGAAAGCAGATTCTGGTCACTGAAGAGGCCATTGAAGATTTCTTGAAACTTCCGCCTAAAACTGATCAGCTGGATGGCTATCAAAAAGCTGAGGAGGATATGCGCTTCATGCGATTTGATTGGGATGCAGTCAAGGCCAGGATAGCCCTTGACCTGACCGTTCCTTGGATTATGGGTCAGAACACTACCATGCCAAAGGGAATCAAGCGGATTTACCTGAATGATGAGGCTCGGCTATGGCATCAGATACTTAGCAACTTCATTATGCCAAGCACTCACGAGATTGAGATACTAGCTGCTATGATCACCCTCCTATGGTGTGTAATGGAGGGTAAGGACCTGTACCTACCACGCTTTATCCAGTACCATATGGCCAGGGTCCACGTCCGAGGCACTCTTCCCTTTCCCTATTTGATTACACAGCTAGGCCGTCGAGCTGACGTGCCTTGGGAGGATGCTGATGAGAAGCCACCTGCTGCAGAATGCAAGAAGATTATCCCTCACAGCAGGAACTTTCTGGCTTTGGGCTACAGACCTCTATTCCTCACTGCTACTGCTGACATAGCCACACCATCTGCCGGCCCCTCTTCCTCTACAGTTATCCCTGCCACCACCACTGCACCTCCACCTGCCCCAGAGCCCATCTATCATCTAGTGCACCGCCTGTTTTGACAGCTTGACCAGATGGAGCGTCACAACAAGCGATGCTATGAGCACCTGAAGCTGATGATACGATCTGGCGACATCCCCTCCGAGCCTGACACACCATCCGAGGCATCTGAGGAGGAGGCGGATGCGCCTGAGGCTGCGACTCATCCACAGCAGGAGGCAGAGCAGGCAGGCACCCAGCAGGCAGCACACCAGCAGGAGATGCCGCATCAGATTCAGGCTGTAGACCCTGAGATCCCTATCCAGTCAACACCTCCTCTGCCACAGGCAGCTCCTCAGACCACCACCACAGAGACTCCAGCTACCCGTCCTTCCAATGATGACACCCCTTTACACCCTGCTTGAGTGAGCATCAGGGACGATGCTACATTTTAAGTGTGGGGAGGTCACCATCTCTGGTGTTCTTTTTTTGGTGAACTACTACATACTCTTTTTATTTTATTTTGCTACTTTTCTGTATTTTTATTTTCTCAGTACTTATATATATTGCTATTTTTATGTATTTATTCTATGTTGTACTTCAGTTCATATTTTAGCCATTTAGTTTAGTTACAATTCTAACTTATTAGTTATAGAAATTGTGGATTAATTAGTATAGTTTACCCTTTTTAGCATAAGATAGCTTAGTTTGAATTGAAAAATATAAAAAGGAAGTAAACTAGGGACTTGAACATAATAGAAACAATCTACACACCTTGTATATATAGCATTACATGTTAGTTAGTTAACAACATTTCATCAAGGAGAAACACTAGAACTTTAAAGCCACCTTAAGTTTTACATTGAGAATAATGGGAATTTTTAACTAAACCTGCATGACATACATAACTGATAAATGATTTTTGAGCTAGAGAACACACAGCCTGTGAGTTTTGAGCTTAATTGTATGGTTACATTCAAACCATAATTTTTATTCCTGTGTGTTCCACCCTTCTTTTGTATTCTGGTGTTCTTTACTTTGTTTTAATTTATATGTCCAATTATAGAATAGAGATACATACCAAGAGAGTGATTGAGGCCATTGTTTGATTTTTAGCTCACTTATCCCAAAATAGCTTACCTTTTACATCACCCTTGTTAGCCCCCTTGAGCCTTTAAATCCCCTTTTATTCTATAAACCACATTACTAGCCTTAAGCAGAAAAATAAAATAAAAATCCCAAGTTGAATCCTTGGTTAGATTAAGATAGGAAGTATGTATGATTTAAATGTGGGAAAACCTATTGGGAACATGGATGATAAAAACAAAAGGGTAGAAAAGTTGAAAAGAATAAAATAATTCAAAATAAAAAGTTTTGGGAAGCATGCTCATGTAAAATCAAAATAATTGAATTACCATGTGCATTAAAAAAAATTTAATTTTCAGTATTTAAATAAAGGGGACACAAAAGAATTCCCCAAATGTGAAATAAAGCAATGCACATGGGATAAAAATAATAAACATTAAGTCATGAGCATGTAAAGAAGCTTTGCTTTACAAAGTATGTATGTTAGGTGATATCTTAGACTAATTAAGGATTCACTTATTAGCTCACTTAGCCTTATACATATACCCTTACCTTTACCTTGGCCGCATTACAACCTTAATTCAAGACCTCATGATTTTTGGTATGTCTATATTCTATAATTGTTGATTGGTTAGATGAAGAACAAAGTTATAAAAAGTAAGAATAAAAAGAAGAATAGAGTGATTAACCCAATAAACACTGAGTGATTAGAGAGTAAATACAAAATCCAGTGAGGGTTCAATAGCTCATTAACATATATCTCTGCTTAAATTATTAATTGTCTTGCAAGTTTATAAAATATTTTTTTTCTCTCCCATCTCAATTGTAAAGGCACTTTATCACTATCTAAGGCTTGGCTATATATATATATATATATATATATATATATATATTTGACTCCTTGAGAATGTGAATTAATTCAACTACATGCAAGCTTCAATCATTCACCCACTTATTCATATTAATTGCATAGTTTTACTTTCCCTTCCTTATTATATGATGTATGTGAAAAACATGTTTCCTATGCTTTAAAATTAATTATTTTAATTACCTTTATTTCCATTCGATGTCGTGATTCGTGTGTTGAGTAGTTTCAGATCTTCTAAGGCAGGAATGACTTAAAGGATGGAAAGGAAACATACAAAAATGGAAAGAAAACACAAAACGGAGTTTTTGGAGAAACTGGCAGCCACGCGATCGCATGGGCGACGCGGACGCATGCCAAGCGCGAAGAAGCAGCGACGCGGCCACATGACTGACGCGACCGCGCGCCTCGAGCGAAATACATATGACGCGGCCCCATGACTGACGCGATCGCGTGCCAAGGAAAACTCCAGTTTAGTTAGTTTTTCATGATTTAGATTTAGTTTAGAGAGAGGTTCTCTCCTCTCTCTTCTCTCTTTTGGATTAGGATTTAGGATTTCTCTTAGTTTTAGGAGTGACTCTCGATCCCAGGTTCAATGTTCCTCTACTTTAAGCTTCCCTTTCACTTTTTATTCATTCTATTACTTTAGTTGGTTATTTGATGTTGCAATTTAATTTATGAATTCTTCTATGTTATAGATTACTCTTTTGAATTAATGTTATTTGAGGTATTTCAGTTTATTATTGCTTTTCTTTTATTTACATTATTGTTATTCCCATCTGAAGGCATTTTTATTCCAGTAGATTTACTTTTCTCCTTTTGGTCTTGGTTAAGAAATCAGTAACTCAGGAGTTATCAAACTCAAACATGAATGATAATTGTTATCTTTGTTAATTAACCCAATCATTTCTTAGGAAATAAATAGGATTCGAAGATCAAACCAATTAATCCCTTGACCTTCCTTTATCTTAGTAAAGGTTAACAAAGTGGAATTAAGATTCAATTCTCATCATCATTGATAAGGATAACTAGGATAGGACCTCCAATTTCTCATACCTTGCCAAAAGTTTATTTACAGTCATTTATTTATTTTACTTTCCATTTAAATTGCTTGTTCTTCATTTACTTTATTTGCTAATTAAACTATTCACTCCTCATTCTCAAAACCCCAATTTACAATCTCCCTAACCAATAATAAGAACATACTTCCCTGCAGTTCCTTGGAAGATGACCCGAGGTTTGAATACTTCAGTTATCAATTTATTTAGGGTTTTGTTACTTGTGACAACCAAAACGTTTGTATGAAAGGACTTTTGTTGGTTTAGGAACTATACTTGCAACGAGGATTTATCTGCAATTTTCTAGACCACGCAAAAGTTCTCTCATCAACGCCCAGGATGCTGTAAATCTGGCGTTAAAGCCCAGAAGCTGCTTCTTTCTGGCGTTTAACGCTCAGATGGCTATCTTTACTGGCGTTAAATGCCCAGTAGATTCTCCTTTTGGGCGTTTAACGCCCAATTGTGCCTTTTACTGGCGTTTTCTTGCCAGTGAGCTCCTTTTTCCTGTTTTGTGCTCTGAATTCTTCTGTAACCCTATGGACTTATGCAATTGATTCTTTACCTTGTTAATATTAAGCTCATATATTAAAAATAAATAAAATGAAGAATAAAATAAAATAAAATAAAATAGCAGAAAAAGTTTTGCTAATGGTTGGGTTGCCTCTCAGCAAGCGCTTCTTTATTGTCTTTAGCTGGACCTTGCTGAGCTTTTAATCTGGCCTCAGCCTTGAGCACTCTTGCTCAACATTGCCTTCAAGATAGTGCTTGATTCTCTGTCCATTAACAATGAACTTCTTATCAGAATCAATGTCTTGAAGCTCCACATAACCATATGGTGATACACTTGTAATCACATATGGTCCCCTCCACCGGGATTTCAGTTTCCCGGGGAATAGCCTGAGCCTAGAGTTAAACAACAGAACCTTTTGTCCTGGTTCAAAGACTCTAGATGACAGCTTTCTGTCATGCCACCTTTTTTATTTCTCTTTATAAAGCTTGGCATTTTCGAAAGCAGTGAATCTGAATTCCTCTAGCTCATTCAGCTGGAGCAATCTTTTTTCTCCAGCTAATTTGACATCAAAGTTTAGGAATCTGGTTGCCCAGTAGGCCTTATGTTCCAGTTCCATGGGCAGATGACAGGCCTTACCATACACAAGCTAGTATGGAGAGGTCCCTATAGGAGTCTTAAATGCTGTTCTGTAAGCCCATAGAGCATCATCTAAGCTTCTTGCCCAATCCTTTCTACGGGTACTTACAGTCCATTCCAGGATTCTTTTTAGTTCTCTGTTAGAAACTTCAGCTTGCCCATTTGTCTGTCGATGATATAGAGTCGCCACCTTGTGGCGAATTCCATACCGGACCATGGCAGAGTAAAGTTGTTTGTTGCAGAAGTGAGTGCCCCCATCACTGATTAGTACTCTAGGGACACCAAACCTGCTGAAGATATGTTTCTGGAGGAACTTCAGCACTATTTTAGTATCATTGGTGGGTGTGGCAATGGCCTCTACCCATTTTGATACATAGTCGACTGCCACCAGAATATAAGTGTTTGAGTATGATGGTGGAAAAGGTCCCATGAAGTCAATTCCCCATACATCAAACAACTCAATCTCCAAGATTCCATGTTGAGGCATGGCGTAACCATGAGGCAGATTACCAGCTCTTTGGCAACTGTCACAGTTACGTACAAATTCTCAGGAATCTCTATAGAGTGTAGGCCAGTAGAAGCCACATTGGAGGACCTTGGTGGCTGTTCGCTCACCTCCGAAATGGCCTCCATATTGTGATCCATGGCAATGCCATAAGATCCTATGTGCTTCTTCTCTAGGCATACACCTACGGATTATTCCGTCTGCACATCTCTTAAAGAGATAGGGTTCATCCCACAAGTAGTACTTTGCATCAGTAATTAATTTTTTCTTTTGTTGCCTGCTGTATTCCTTGGGTATGAACCTTGCAGCTTTATAGTTTGCAATGACTGCAAACCATGGTATTTCCTGAATGGCAAACAAATGCTCATCTGGAAAGGTCTCAGAGATCTCAATAGAGGGGGGAAACTCCCCTTCTGCTGGTTCTATCTAGGACAGATGATCAGCCACTTGGTTCTCTGTCCCTTTTCTGTCTTTTATTTCTATATCAAACTCTTGCAGAAGCAACACCCATCTTATGAGCCTGGGTTTTGAATCCTGCTTTGTGAGTAGATATTTAAGAGCAGCATGGTCAGTGTACACAATCACTTTTGATCCTACTAAGTATGATCTAAACTTGTCAATGGCATAAACCACTGCAAGCAATTCTTTTTCTGTGGTTGTGTAATTTTTTTGGGCATCATTTAAAATACGGCTAGCATAATAAATGACATGCAGAAGCTTGTCATGCCTCTACCCCCAGTACTGCACCAATGGCGTGGTCACTGGCATCACACATTAGTTTAAATGGTAAAGTCTAGTCTGGTGCAGAAATAACTGGTGCTGTGACCAGCTTAGCTTTCAGAGTCTCAAATGCCTACAAACATTCTGTGTCAAACACGAATGGCGTGTCAGCAGCTAGCAGATTGTTCAGGGGTTTTGTAATTTTTGAAAAATCCTTTATAAACCTCCTGTAGAATCCTGCATGCCCCAGAAAGCTTCTGATTGCCTTAACATTAGCAGGTGGTGGTAATTTTTCAATTACTTCCACTTTAGCTTGATCCACCTCTATTCCCTTGTTTGAAATTTTATGCCCAAGGACAATTCCTTCAGTCACCATAAAGTGACATTTTTCCCAGTTTAAAACTAGGTTGGTCTCTTGGCATCTTTTCAGAACAAGTGCTAAATGGTCAAGGCAGGAGCTGAATGAGTCTCCATATACTGAAAAGTCATCCATGAAGACTTCCAAAAACTTCTCTACCATATCAGAGAAGATAGAGAGCATGCACCTCTGAAAGGTTGCA
>NC_029790.2:76177250-76182723 GCF_000816755.2 Arachis ipaensis
GGCTGTATTGAGCCTTCTGTAGTCAATACACATGCGCCACCCTGTAACTGTTCTTGTAGGAACCAATTCATTTTTTTCATTATGAACCACTGTCATGCCTCCCTTCTTGGGAACAACTTGAACAGGGCTCACCCAGGGGCTATCAGAAATAGGATAAATAATCCCAGCCTCTGGTAATTTGGTGACCTCTTTCTGTACCACTTCCTTCATAGCTGGATTTAGCCGCCTCTGTGGTTGAACCACTGGCTTAGCATCATCCTCCAATAGGATTTTGTGCATGCATCTAGCTGGGCTTATGCCCTTAAGGTCACTTATGGACCACCCAAGAGCTGTCTTGTGTGTCCTTAGCACTTGAATTAGTGCTTCCTCTTCCAGTGGATTTAAAGTAGAGCTTATGATCACTGAAAAAGTGTCACTCTCTCCCAGAAATGCATATTTCAGGGATGGTGGTAATGGCTTGAGCTCGGGTTTAGGAGGTTTCTCCTCTTCCTGAGGAAGTCTTAGAGGTTCTTTCAATTCCTCTGAACCCTCCAAATCAGGCTGAACATCTTTAAAGATGTCTTCCAGCTCTGATTCGATACTCTCAGCCATGTTGACCTCCTCTACCAAAGAGTCAATGAGATCAACTTTCATGCAGTCTTTTGGTGTGTCTGGATGCTGCATGGCTTTGACAGCATTCAACTTAAACTCATCCTCATTGACTCTCAGGGTTACTTCCCCCTTTTGGACATCAATGAGAGTTCGTCCAGTTGCTAGGAAAGGTCTTCCAAGAATAAGAGTAGCACTATTGTGCTCCTCCATTTCCAGCACTACAAAGTCAGTGGGAAAGGCGAACGGCCCAACCCTGACAATCATGTCCTCAATCATGAATGATGGGTATTTAATGGAGCCATCAGCAAGCTGGAGACATATCCGGGTTGGTTTAACTTCTTCAGTTAAACCAAGCTTTTCTGATATTGGATGCAGGTATTAGGTTGATGCTTACCCCAAGATCACAAAAAGCTGTATTGGTGCAATTACCCTCTAATATGCATGGTATCAGAAAGCTCCTGGGATCTTTAAGCTTTTCTGGAAAGCTTTTCAGAATGACTGCACTGCATTCTTCAGTGAGGAGAACTCTTTCAGTTTCTCTGTAATCCTTTTTATGACTCAAGATCTCTTTCATGAACTTGGCATAAGAAGGTATTTGCTCAAGTGCCTCTGTAAACGAAATCTTTATTTCAAGAGTCCTGAGATAATCTGCAAAGCGAGCAAATTTCTTATCCTGCTCCTCTTGGCAGAGTTTTTGAGGATAAGGTATCTTGGCTTTATATTCCTCAACCTTAGTTGCTGCAGGTTTATTTCCTACAGAAGTGGTTGGAGAAGCATTTTTAGAGGGGTTGTTATCAGCACTTGTGTATGTCTGATCCCTCACTGGCATTTGAATGCCAGGGTTAGAAGCTGGATTGGCGTTGGACGCCAACTCCTTACTTGTTCCCGGTGTTTGAATGCCAGAACTGAGCTTCCATCGGGCGTTTGACGCCAACTCCTTGCTTGTTTCTGGCGTTTGAACACCAGAGTTATTCCTCTCTGGGCTCTTACTGTCCTCAGAGGGATTTTGAATAGTAGTTTGTTCATTTGTTGGCTTCCTGCTACCTTGAAGTGAGGTATTTAATGTTTTTCCACTTCTTAATTGAACTGCTTGGCACTCTTCTGTTATTTGTTTTGATAACTGTTGTTCTGTTTGCTTCAACTGTACCTCCATATTTATATTAGCCATTCTTGTGTCTTGTAGTATCTCCTTGAATTCGGCCAGCTGTTTTGTTAGAAAGTTTAATTGCTGATTGAATTCAGTAATTTGTTCTGCAGGACTAAGTTCAGCAGTTACTGTTTTAGTATCTTCTTTCATAGAAGATTCACTATTTAGGTACAGATGCTGATTTCTGGCAACTGTATCAATAAGCTCTTGAGCCTCTTCAATTGTCTTTCTCATGTGTATAGATCCACCAGCTGAGTGATCTAGAGAAATTTGAGCTTTCTCTGTAAGCCCATAATAAAAGATGTCTAACTGCACCCATTCTGAAAATATTTCAGAGGGGCATTTTCTTAACATCTCTCTGTATCTCTCCCAGGCATCATAAAGAGATTCATTATCTCCTTGTTTAAAGCCTTGGATGTCCAGCCTTAGTTGTGTCATCCATTTTGGAGGGAAGTATTGATTCAGGAATTTTTCTGACAGCTGTTTCCATGTCCTTATGCTAGCCTTAGGTTGGTTATTTAACCACCTCTTAGCTTGGTCTTTTACAGCAAATGGAAACAGTAATAATCTGTAGACATCCTGATCTACTTCTTTATCATGTACTGTGTTAGCAATTTGTAAAAACTGTGCCAGAAACTCTGTAGGTTCTTCCTGTGGAAGACCGGAATACTGGCAACTTTACTGCACCATGATAATGAGCTGAGGATTCAATTCAAAGCTACTGACTCCAATGTAGGGTATACAGATACTGCTCCCATATGAAGCAGTAGTGGGGTTAGCATATGACCCCAGAGTCCTTCTGGACTACTCATTTCCACTTAGGTCCATGATGGAGAAAAGGAAATTGATGTGAATTGCAATTAAAATATATTTTATTTTTATTTTATAAAAAGAGAACGAATAATAAAAAAAATGAAATAAAATAACTAAAAATTAAATATAGATTTTGAAAATTAAGAATAAATAAAAAAATTAAAACAAAAATAATTACTTAATTAAGAAGATTTGAAAAACTTTGGATAAGATTTTTGAAAAAGATTTTAAATTTTGAAATAGAAATCTGAATTTTAAAAGCAATTTTTGAAAATTCACTTTAAAATAGAGAGGAAAGATATTTTTTTGATTTTTGAATTTTATAATGAAAGAGAAAAACACACAAAAGACACACAACTTAAAATTTTTAGATCTAATGTTCGTTATTTTCGAAAATTTTGGAGGGGAACACCAAGGAACACCAAACTTAAAAATTTTAAGATCAAAACACAAGGAAGACTCAAGAACACTTTGAAGACTCACAAGAACAACAATAACATGAAGATAGAACACCAAACTTAAAATTTTTAGAAAACCAAAATAAAATTTTCAAAAGCTAAAGAAAAATCAACAATAAAACACCAAACTTAAAGTTTGGCACAAGATTTATTCAAAGAAAAATTATTTTTGAAAAAGTTTTTTAAAAAGAAGATAGCCAAGTACCAAGAACATAAGCACAACGCTCTAGCCAATTGAGCTATAAATTTAACGTGTTTTAACAAGGTATTTAGTAAAAAAAATAAGGATTTAAAAAAAAGAAATTTCAACCAAAAACAGTAATAGAAGACTCTAAACCAAAAAGAAAAATTTTTCCTAATCTAAGCAACAAAATAAACCGGCAGTTGTCCAAACTCGAACAATCCTCGGCAACGGTGCCAAAAACTTGGTGCACGAAATTGTGATTCACACTTTTCACAACTCCGCACAACTAACCAGCAAGTGCACTGGGTCGTCCAAGTAATACCTTACGTGAGTAAGGGTCGATCCCACGGAGATTGTTGGCTTGAAGCAATCTATGGTTACCTTGTAAATCTTAGTCAGGAGATTAATTATGATTATCAGTTTGAATTGCAAAAAATAAAAGAGCATGAAATAAATACTTGTTATGCAGTAATGGAGAATATGTTGGAGTCTGTCACTACGCCCAACCCTTCTTAGTTTGAAGCTCGTCGTAGTCATTCAATCCCTGAATCCTACTCGGAATACCACAGACAAGGTTTAGACTTTCTGGATTCTCAAGAATGCTGCCAATGGATTCTAGCTTATACCACGAAGATTCTGATTAAGGAATCCAGGAGATATTCATTCAATCGAAGGTAGAACGGGAGTGGTTGTCAAGCACGCGTTCATAGATTGAGAATGGTGATGAGTGTCACGGATCATCACATTCATCATATTAAAGTGCAAATGAATATCTTGGATAGAAACAAGCGTGTTTGAATAGAAAACAGAAATAATTGCATTAATTAATCGAGATACAGCAGAGCTCCTCACCCCCAACAATAGAGTTTAGGGACTCATGCCGTCAAAGAGTACAAAGTTCAGATCTAAAATGTCATGAGGTAAAAAATAAATCTCTAAAAGTTATTTAAATACTAAACTAGTAACCTAGGTTTGCAGAGAATGAGTAAACTATGATAAATAGTGCAGAAATCAACTTCTGGGGTCCACTTGGTGTGTGCTGGGGCTGAGACTTAAGCTTTACACGTGCTTAGGCTGTTTCTAGAGTTAAACGCCAGGTTGTAACCTGTTTTGGGCGTTTAACTCCAACTTGTAACCTGTTTCTGGCGTTTAACGCCAGACTGCAACATGGAACTGGCGTTGAACGCCAGTTTACATCGTTTATCCTTGAGCAAAGTATTGATTATTATATATTGCTGGAAAGCCCTAGATGTCTACTTTCCAACGCAATTAGGAGCGCACCAATTGGACTTTTGTAGCTCCAGAAAATCCATTCCGAGTGCAGAAAGGTCAGAATCCAACAGCATCAACAGTCCTTTTTCAGCCTGAATCAGATTTTTGCTCAGCTCCCTCAATTTCAGCTAGAAAATACCTGAAATTACAGAAAAACACACAAACTCATAGTAGAGTCCAGAAATATGAATTTTGCCTAGAAACTAATGAAAATATACTAAAAACTAACGGAAAAACATACTAAAAACTACCTAAAATTAACCCCAAAAAGCGTATAAAATATCCGCTCATCAATGCTTTTTAGTTATTACAATAATGAATACTTATCTACTAATACTATAGTTGACTTTATTATTATATTTTTCTAAATACAAATGCCTTGCCTCAATTAGTATTAGTATATAAATATGTTTTATAATTTGAATTTTTTTCTGACCTATTGGGATTAAAATTTTATTACTAAAAATCTGACTAGACCAGATGATTAAAATTTTATCAAAAAGATAAATTATTCCAAATAAAATTTATTCCTTTATTTTTTTTATTTAACTTCGAGAATTTAATGCAGCTCATAGTCAACCTCTGCCGGTTCTTCTTATTATCTATAAAGACTCACCATTGTCTTATTCGTATGTCCAAACTCAACCTTTCTAATCTCCTTAAAACTCAGGGAACTAATGCATGGCTTCCACTTTCCACCATCATCATCCACATACCCTTGTTGCACTAATCATCTTATACTTCATTTTCTTCTCTTTTCATCATGCTTACTCAATTCATTCCAAGCAGGTTTTACTTCGGGACTTAAGAATTGTTAATAGGGGGTGCTGTTACTTTGAGGTGTTGTTGCTTCTGCACTATCCATTTCCCACAACAACGCCACTCTTCTCTTCTGTTACTTTGGTACTTTTGCTCTTATCACATGCCCACACTATGAGAGACTAAGGACCCCAAAACCCTACACCTTTCAATATTAATATTCTATATATACTTTTTTCCTGTTTCCTG
>NC_029790.2:76183883-76196438 GCF_000816755.2 Arachis ipaensis
AATTAATTAATATGAAAAATGACTCAAAGATAAATGAGTAAGCAAGATGTGGATACTGAATAACTTTGAAAATGGTTGGAGAAAAAATGGAATATGTCTCTGTCTATTTTTTATTCATAATAAATGGTTGCTACTACTCTTATATCATCATGTGTACCTTATCTCCTACTAATAATTCATATATTAATTGCCTAACGTCATACTACACTCGGTGTTATGCTATTTATATATGATTTGGGTCTTGGGTCTTGGTGTACTTGTTATTTAATGTGTTCATTATTGAATGTAGAGGGGGTAGATTCTTATTTAATGTGTTTTATTTTATCCTTTTGTTCAGATTTAAAGTTGATTGTGTTGCTTCTATTTTATTTCCAAGCTTTATAATTGTGTGAGGGTATCCAACGAGTTAAGGTACTTTATTTTTATTTACTTAATTGTTTATCAATTGTCATTTTATTGTAGTTCTTAAAATGTAATTTGTTCATGCATTTGATTAAGATGCACTATTACTAATGGGACAGGTTATGAATATGAGTCAGAGTCATAATTGGATGTACAATAGACTTAGACCTGATCGAAAAGGTTTAACTAATGAATTTACAAAAGGGGTAGAAGAATTTATTTCCTTTGTTGAGAGATCGGCAAATTTGTCAAATGGACAAATTAGATGCCCTTGTTCTATGTGTAAAAGTAAGGTTTATATGTAGTCTGAAGATGCAATAATCCATCTATATAGGAAAGGATTTCTTCTTGATTATTAGCTTTGGACAAGTCATGGAAAAAATAACCCAACATTATGTGAGATCCCTAATAGGAGGGAGAGATGGGAGCTAGGAGTAGTGCACACCCTAATAGGACGGAGGAGCTGATTTATGACGCTTTTATTGGATTTAAGTTTGAAGGCCACAGTGATTCTGAGGACGAGGAGTCTTCAAATGCTGATGCTAAGAATTTCTATGACTTGTTGCATGCATCAAAAAGCCTTCGTAGCCAGGAAGTGAAAACCACGTTGAGCTTTCATTTGCTATTAGATTAATGAAAATTAAATCTGAAGGAAATATTTCTCAGCAATATATCTATCAACTGCTTTAACTAATGAGAGAGACCCACCCAAAAGATAATGTAATCCCAAAAAAATTCTATTAAACTAAAAAAATATGTTCTAAACTTGGGTTAACTTTAGTAAAGATTGATTGTTGCGTTAATAGTTGCATGTTGTTCTATGCTGAAGATTGCAAAGATTTAAAGGAATGTAAGTTTCGTGGTGCACCATGGTATGATGGAAAAATAGTGAATGGAAGACACAAGGAGATTCCTGTGAAAAGGATGCACTACTTACCTCTTATTCCTAGGTTAAAATGATTATATGCTTCTTTGAGTTCTGCTCCACATATGAGTTGGCACTGTGCACAACATAGGAAACCAGGAGTACTATGTCACCCATCAGACGGGGAAGCATGGAAACAATTTGATCTCAAGCATTCGGACTTTGCCGCAGAACCAAGGAATGTGAGATTAGGTTTATGTGCCGATGGATTTCCCCTATAGTCAATCAGCTACCCCTTACTATTGTTGGTCTGTGGTTATGACTCCCTACAATGTTCCACCAGAACTATGCATGACCACACTATATATGTTCCTGACCTTAATAATTCCAGGACCCCATAATCCCAAGGCAAAAATAGACGTTTATTTGCAACCGTTGATAGATGAGTTAAAGCTGTAATGGAATGAAGGTGTCATTACATATGACATATCCCAAAAGAAAATTTTTTTGATGATGAAAGCTGCGCTCATGTGGACAATAAACGATTTTCCTGCGTATGGCATGCTATCGGGTTGGAGCACTGCAGGTAAATTTGCATGTCCATATTGTATGAATCAATCAATTACTTCTACTTTGAAACATGGTGGTAAATGCTCTTGGTTCGATTGTCAGGTGAGGATGTTTAGCGAAGTGTTTGCAATCTTCTAAGAAGTACGAAAGGTGAATCTTGTTCATGTCTTGGTTTTGGTGTTACTCATAATTGGACAAAACAAAGTATATTTTGGGAGTTACCCTATTAGAAAGACAATTTGGTAAGACATAATCTTGATGTGATGCACATTGAGAAAAATGTCTTTAATACGGTAATGGACATTAAAGACAAGACTAAAGACAATGTGAAGGCAGTAATGGATTTGAAGGAACTCTGCTGACAGAAGGATTTAGAGTTATGGTGCACGAAATTACAATCACACTTTTGTAACTCCGCACAACTAACCAGCAAGTGTATTGGGTCGTCCAAGTAATACCTTACGTGAGTAAGGGTCGATCCCACGGAGATTGTCGGTTTGAAGCAAGCTATGGTTATCTTGTAACTCTTAGTCAGTATATCAATAATTCTCAGATTTAATTGTAAAAAGTAAAAGAACATGAAATAAATACTTGTTATGCAGTAATGGAGAACAGGTTGAGGTTTTGGAGATGCTCTATCTTCTGAATATCTGCTTTCCTACTGTCTTCTTCTTCATGCACGCAAGGCTCCTTCCATGCCAAGCTGTATGTTGGTGGATCACCGTTGTCAACGGCTACCATCCGTCCTCTCAGTGAAAATGTTCCAAATGCGCTGTCACCGCACGGCTAATCAGCTGTTGGTTCTCGATCATGTTGGAATAGGATCCATTGATCCTTTTGCGTCTGTCACACGCCCAACACTCGCGAGTTTGAAGCTCGTCATAGTCATCCCTTCCTAGATCCTACTCGGAGTACCACAGACAAGGTTTAGACTTTTCAGATCACAGGAATGGCCGCCAATAATTCTAGCCTATACCACGAAGGTTCCAATCTTAGATTAGAAAACCAAGAGATACACATTCAAGCTTGATTGCATGTAGAATGGAGGTGGCTGTCAAGCACACGTTCATAGGTGAGAATGATGATGAGTGTCACAGATCATCACATTCATCAGGTTGAAGTGCGAATGAATATCTTAGAATAGAAACAAGCGTGATTGAATGGAAAACAATAGTAATTGCATTAATCCATCAAAACACAGTAGAGCTCCTCATCCCCAACCATGGGGTTTAGAGACTCATGCCATAGAGAATACAATATGAAATGTGTAAAGTGTCATGTGGTACAAAATGAATCACTAAAAGTGGTTTTTATAATCAACTAGTGACCTAGGGTTACAGAAAATGAGTAAGCTAGGGTGTTTAGTGTAAAAATCCACTTCCGGAGCCCACTTGGTGTGTGCTTGGGCTGAGCATTGAAGATTTCATGTGTAGAGACTTTTCTTGGAGTTAAACGCCAGCTTTTGTGCCAGTTTGGGCGTTTAACTCTTGCTTTTATGCTAGTTCTGACGTTTTGACGCCAGAATTTCTATGCTGATTTAGAATGCCAGTTTGAGCCATCAAATCTCGGGCAAATTATAAACTATTATATATTGCTGGAAAGCCCAGAATGTCTATTTTCCAACGCAATTGACAGCGCGTCAATAGCTCCAGAAAATCCATTTCGAGTGCAGGGAGGTCAGAATTCAACAGCATCTGCAGTCCTTTTTCAGCATCTGAATCAGATTTTTGCTTCGGTCCCTCAATTTCAGCCAGAAAATACCTGAAATCACATAAAAACATAAAAACTCATAGTAAAGTTCAGAAATGTGATTTTTGAATAAAAACTAATAAAAACATAATAAAAACTAACTAAAATATACTAAAAACATACTAAAAACAATGCCAAAAAGTGTATAAATTATCCGCTCATCACAACACCAAACTTAAATTGTTGCTTGTCCTCAAGCAACTGAAAATCAAATAGGATAAAAAGAAGAGAATATACAATGAATTCCAAAAACATCTATGAAGATCTGTCTTAATTAGATGAGCAGGGCTTATTAGCTTTTTGCTTCTGAACAGTTTTGGCATCTCACTTTATCCTTTGAAGTTTAGAATGATTGGCATCTATAGGAACTCAGAATTTAGATAGTGTTATTGATTTTCCAAGTTCAGTATGTTGATTCTTGAACACAGTTACTTTATGAGTCTTGGCCGTGACCCTAAGCACTTTGTTTTCCAATATTACCACCGGATACATAAATGCCACAGACACATAACTGGGTGAACCTTTTCAGATTGTGACTCAGCTTTGCTAGAATCCCCAATTAGAGGTGTCCAGAGCTCTTAAGCACACTCTTTTTGTTTTTTTGCTTTGGACCATGACTTTAACCGCTCAGTCTCAAGTTTTCACTTGACACCTTCACGCCACAAGCACATGGTTAGGGACAGCTTGGTTTAGCCGCTTAGGCCAGGATTTTATTCCTATGGGCCCTCCTATCCACTGATGCTCAAAGCCTTGGATCCTTTTTATTTTACCCTTGCCTTTTGGTTTAAAGGGCTATTGGCTTTTTCTGCTTGTTTTTTTTTTTTCTCTTTTTTTTCTTTCTTTCTTTTTTTTTTTTCACTGCTTTTTCTTACTTCAAGAATCATTTTTATGATTTTTCAGATCATCACTAAATTTCTCCTTTTCCATCATTCTTTCAAGAGCCAACAATTTTAACATTCATGGACAACAAATTCAAAAATATGCACTGTTCATGCATTCATTCAGAAAAACAAAAAGTATTGCCACCACATCAAAATAATTAATCTGTTTTAAAATTTAAAATTCATGTACTTTTTTTCTTTTGCAATTAAAAACACTTTTTATTTAAGAAAAGTGATGGATTCATAGGACATTCATAGCTTTAAGACATAAACTTTAAATTTTATTAATCATGGAATAAAAATAAGACTCAAAAATAAATATAAGAGCAAACCAATAATAATAGAAGATCGAAAGTTAAAAACAGAAAAATAAATGACTCTTAAAATAGATTCCTAATAATAGAGGTTATCACAGAGTTAGGACTCAACAACCTTGATTTTGAGCAGTGGATGCTCCTTCACTCTGTGGGGTGTTTGGTCCTTCAAGGGAGAGCTTCTGGCGCTTCAGCTCCTGTAGCTCACACCCCTGCTTCTCCTGTTCCTTAAGCAGTTTGCAAAGCATGCAGTTTTGCTTCTGCTGTTCTTCCTTATGTTGATCCATAGCTTCTTGCAGCTTGGTGATAGATGCTTCTAGGTGGGTCCAGTAGTCAATTTCAGGGATTTCTGGGAGGAACTCCTGCGCCCTCCTTTTGATGGAGTTGTCTTGCACTTGTCCTTCCATTGACTTCTTGGTGATTGGGTGTTCGATTGGATGAATTCATCTACTCCCATCCTCACCCCAGCATCTTTACATAGCAGAGAAATTAAGCTTGGGTAGGCCAGTTTGGCTTCAGTGGAGTTCTTGTTTGCAATTGTGTAAATCTCATAAGAAATCAGATGATGAATATCCACTTCTTTTCCCAGCATGATACAATGAATCATCACTGCTCTTTTGACAGTGACCTCAGAGCAGTTGCTTGTGGGCAATATAGAACACCCAATGAAGTCCAACCAGCCTCTTGCGACTGGTTTGAGATCTCCCCTCTTGAGTTGGTTTGGGACACCTTTTGAATTGGTTATCCACTTAGTTCCAGGGAGGCATATGTCCTCTAGAACTTGATCCAACCCCTTATCTACTCTCACCATTCTCCTATTAAAAGATTCTGGATCATCTTGTAGTTGAGGTAGTTTGAAGACCTCTCTTATTTTGTCTAAATGGAAGTAAATAAGTCTCCCTCTGACCATAGTTCGGTAGGTGTAAAAGACAGTTCCAGTTATTCTCTGCTTATCTGTTAGCCACATATTTGAGTAGAATTCCTGAACCATATTTCTTCCAACCTTTGTTTTAGGATTAGCTAGAATTTCCCATCTTCTGTTTTGAATTTGCTCTTGGATCTCCGGATATTCATCTTCTTTTAGATTGAATTTAACTTCCGGGATCACTGACCTCAGACCCATTATTTTTTGGTAATGGTCTGCATGTTCTTTGGTTAAGAACCTCTCTTGATTCTAAAGACTCTTTGGAGTATTCTCTTTCTTGCCTCTTGAATTGGTTTGTTTTCCCTTAGGAGCCATGATCTTGATGAGCCTTAGCTCAGTGATCACGAGAAAATACACCGAACTTAGAGGTTTGTTTGTCCTCAAGCAAAAGAAAGGAAATGGGAGAGAGAGGAAGAGAAGCAAATTCGAATGATGGAGAGGAAGGGATTGTTGAATGTGTATTTATAAGAGGAGGGGAGGGATTTCGAAAATTTTGAAAGAGATATCACATAGAAATATGATTGGTGGAAGAAAATAAAATCAAGATATGAAAAAGAAGAGATTTTTAATTGAAAAAGATACAAAGAGGTTAAATCTGAAAATTTTGGTTATGCATCTAAGAAATAAGAGATGATATGATGAGTTTGAAAAGATTTGGAAAGAAATTGAAAAGATATTTGAGTTTTTTTGAAGAATATTTGGGAAGGATTTGAAAGTAATTTGAAAAGAGATTTAGAAAAGTGTTGAATTTTTGAAAATTGAGGATGAATGATGCAAGTTTGAAACATGTTTATGCAGAAAATTATGAGTCAAAACATGAAAATTTGAAAAATTTTGAAGTGAAAAACAAAATCTCCTCCCCCTGCTTTTCTGGCGTTAAACGCCCAAAATGGTATCCATTCTGGCGTTTAACGCCCATAAGTTGGCCATTGTGGGCGTTTAACACCCAGCCAGGTACCCTGGCTGGCGTGAAACGCCAGAAATCCTTTGTTACTGGGCGTTTTTCTGAATGCCCAGGATGCTGCAGTTTTGGCGTTAAACGCCTAGAAATGGTACCCATTCTGGCATTTAACGCCCAAAATGGTACCTTTACTGGCGTTAAACGCCTAGAAAGATACCCATTATGGCGTTTAACGCCCAAAATGCTCCTTACTGGAATTTTCTTGCCAGTGAGCTCCTTTTCTCTGCTTTTTGCACTGAATCTTTCTGTAACTCTGTGATTTCCTTAAATTTTGATGGTTAATCTTGAAGAGAATTTATATTAAACTTCTCTAAGTATTAAGTAAGACAAATAACCTGCTAATGGCTGGGTTGCCTCCCAGCAAGCGCTTCTTTATTGTCTTTAGCTGGACCTTGACTGAGCTTTATTCAAGCCTCAGTTTTGAGCATTCTTGCTCAAAATTGCTTTCAAGATAATGTTTGATTCTCTGTCCATTAACAATGAACTTTTTATCAGAATCAATATCCTGAAGCTCAACATATCCATACGGTGATACACTTGTGATCACATATGGTCCCCTCCACTGGGATTTCAATTTCCCGGGGAATAGTCTGAGCCTAGAGTTAAATAGTAGAACCTTCTGTCCTGGTTCAAAGACTCTAGATGACAGTTTCTTGTCATGCCACTTTTTTGCTTTCTCCTTATAAATATTGGCATTTTCAAAAGTATTGAGTCTGAATTCCTCTAGCTCATTCAACTGGAGCAATCTTTTCTCTCCAGCGAACTTAGCATCCAGAATCTGGTTGCCCAGTAGGCCTTATGTTCCAGTTCCACGGGCAGATGACAGGCCTTGCCATACATAAGCTGGTATAGTGAGGTTCCTATAGGAGTTTTGAATGCTGTTCTGTAGGCCCACAGAGCATCATCCAAACTTTTTGCCCAATCCTTTCTTCGGGCAATTACAGTCCGTTCCAGGATTTTCTTTAGTTCTCTGTTAGAGACTTCAGCCTGCCCATTTGTCTGTGGATGATACAGAGTTGCCACTTTGTGGCTAATTCCATATCTGACCATAGCAGAGTAAAGTTGTTTATTGTAAAAATGAGTGTCCCCATCACTGATTAGTACTCCGGGAACACCAAATCTGCTGAAAATATATTTCTGGAGGAACTTCAGCACAGTCTTAGTATCATTAGTAGGTGTGGCAATTGCTTCTATCCATTTAGATTCGTAGTCTACTGCCACCAGAATGTGTATTTGAGTATGATGGTGGGAAAAGACCCATGAAGTCAATACCCCATACATCAAACAACTCAATCTCTAAGATCCCTTGTTGAGGCATGACGTAACCATGAGGCAAGTTACCAGCTCTTTGGCAACTGTCACAGTTACACACAAACTCTCAGGCATCTTTATAGATGGTAGGCCAGTAGAAGCCACATTGGAGGACCTTAGTGGCTGTTCGCTCACTTCCGAAATGTCCTCCATACTGTGATCCATGGCAATGCCATAGGATCTTCTGTGCCTCCTCTCTAGGTACGCATCTGCAGATCATTCCGTCTGCACATCTCTTAAAGAGGTATGGCTCATCCCATAGGTAGTACTTTGCATCAGAAATTAGTTTTTTTCTTTGTACCCTGCTGTACTCATTGGGTATGAACCTCACAGCTTTATAATTTGCAATGTCCGCAAACCATGGTGCCTCTTGAATGGAAAAGAGTTACTCATCCGGAAAGGTCTCAGAGATCTCAGTAGGAGGAAGGGACGCCCCTGCTACTGGTTCTATTCAGGACAGGTGATCAGCTACCTGGTTCTCTGTCCCTTTTCTGTCTCTTATTTCTATATCAAACTCTTGCAGAAGCAACATCCATCTTATGAGCCTGGGTTTTGAATCTTGCTTTATGAGTAGGTATTTAAGAGCAGCATGGTCAGTATACACAATCACTTTTGAACCTACTAAATAGGATCTAAACTTGTCAATGGCATAAACCACTGCAAGTAACTCTTTTTCTGTGGTTGTGTAATTCTTCTGTGCATCATTTAAAACACGGCTAGCATAGTAAATGACATGCAGAAGCTTGTTATGCCTCTGTTCTAACACTGCACCAATGGCATGGTCACTGGCATCACACATTAGTTCAAATGGCAATGTCCAGTCTGGTGCAGACATGACTGGTGCTGTGACCAGCTTAGCTTTCAGGGTTTCAAATGCCTGCAGACACTCTGTGTCAAACACAAATGGCGTGTCAACAGCTAGCAGATTGCTCAGAGGTTTTGCAAATTTTGAAAAATCCTTTATAAACCTCCTGTAGAATCCTGCATGTCCCAGAAAGCTTCTGATCGCTTTTACATTGGCAAGTGGTGGTAATTTTTCAATTACCTCTACCTTAGCTTGATCCACCTCTATCCCTTTGTTCAAAATTTTATGGCTAAGGACAATTCCTTCAGTCACCATAAAGTGATATTTTTCCCAGTTTAAAACCAGGTTAGTCTCTTGGCACCTTTTCAGAACAAGTGCTAGATGATCAAGACAGGAGCTGAATGAGTCTCCAAATTCTGAGAAGTCATCCATGAAGACTTCCAGAAATTTTTCCACCATATCAGAGAAAATAGAGAGCATGCATCTCTGAAAGGTTGCAGGTGCATTGCACAGACCAAAAGGCATTCTTCTGTAGGCAAATACTCCAGATGGACATGTGAATGCTATTTTCTCTTGGTCTTGAGGTTCTACTGTAATTTGGTTGTAACCTGAATAGCCATCCAAAAAGCAGTAGTAGTCATGACCTACTAGTCTCTCTAGCATCTGGTCTATGAATGGTAAAGGAAAATGATCCTTTCTGGTGGCTGTATTGAGACTTCTGTAGTCAATACACATACGCCATCCTGTAACTGTTCTTATGGGAACCAGTTCATTTTTTTCATTATGAACCACTGTCATGTCTCCCTTTTTTGGGGACAACTTGGACAGGGCTCACCCAGGGGCTATCAGAAATAGGATAAATAATCCCAGCCTCTAGTAACTTGGTGACCTATTTCTGCACCACCTCCTTCATGGCTGGATTTAGCCGCCTCTGTGGTTGAACCACTGGCTTAGCATCATCCTCCAATAGGATCTTGTGCATGCATCTTGCTGGACTAATGCCCTTAAGATCACTTATGGACTGCCCAAGAGCTGTCTTGTGTGTCCTTAGCATTTGAATTAGTACTTTCTCTTCCTGTGGATTTAAAGCAGAGCTTATGATACTAGAAAAGTGTCACTTTCTCCCAGAAATACATATTTCAGGGATGGTGGTAGTGGTTTGAGCTAGGGTTTAGGAGGCTTATCCTCTTCCTGAGGAATTTTCAGAAGTTCTTTTATTTCCTCTGATTCCTCCAGACCAGGCTGAACATCTTTACAGATGTCCTCTAGCCTTGATTCAAGACTTTCAGCCATATTGATCTCTTCCACCAAAGAGTCAATAATATCAGTGCTTATGCAGTCATCTGATGTGTCTGGATGTTGCATAGCTTTGACAGCATTTAACTTGAACTCCTCCTCATTGACTCTCAGGGTCACTTTCCCCTTTTGTACATCAATAAGGGTTCGTCCAGTTGCTAGGAAAGGTCTTCCTAAAATGAGAGTTGCACTCTTGTGCTACTCCATTTCCAGCACTACAAAGTCAGTAGGAAAGGCAAATGGCCCAACCTTGACAATCATGTCCTCAATTATGCCTGATGGATATTTAATGGAGCCATCGGCAAGTTAAAGACATATCCGGGTTGGTTTGACTTCTTCAGTCAAGCCAAGCTTTCTGATAGTGGATGCAGGTATCAGGTTGATACTTCCTCCAACGTCACATAGAGCTGTCTTGGTGCAAGCACCCTCTAATGTGCATGGTATTATAAAGCTTCCTGGATCTTGAAGTTTCTTTGGTAAGCTTTTCAGAATGACTGCACTACATTCTTCAGTGAGAAAAAATTTTTCAGTTTCTCTCTAATTCTTCTTATGACTTAAGATCTCTTTCATGAACTTAGCATAAGAGGGTATTTGCTCAAGTGCCTCTGCAAATGGGATCTTTATCTCAAGAGTCCTGAGATAGTCTGGAAAGCGGGCAAATTATTTATCCTACTCCGCTTGGCGGAGTTTCTGAGGATAAGGCATCTTGGCTTTATATTCTTCAACCTTAGTTGCTACAGGTTTATTCCCTACAGAGGTGGTTGGAGAAGCCTTCTTAGAGGGGTTACTATCAGCACTTGCAGGTGTCTGATCCCTCAATGGCGTTTGAACGCCAGGATAGGGTGCTGGATGGGCGTTTAACGCTAGCTTCCCGCCCTTTTCTGGCGTTTGAACACCAGAATTATTCCTCTCTGGGCTCTTGCTATCCTCAGAGGGATTTTGGGCAGTGGTTTGGTCATCCTCTGTCAGTTGTTCCTTTCTTGGCTTTCTGCTACTTTGAGTTGATTTATTCAATGTCTTTCCGCTCCTTAATTGGACAACTTGACATTCTTCTGTTATCTGTTTAGATAGCTGCTGTATTGTCTGATTCAAATGTGCTTCCATATTCTTGTTAGCATTTTTAGTGTCTTGGAGCATCTTTTTAAATTCGGCTAATTGTTTTGTCACAAGGAGTAATTGCTGATTAAGTTCAACAATCTGTTCTTGAGGATTAGGATCAGTAGTTACTGTCCTAGCCTCTTCTTTTATGGAGGACTCACTGCTTGAGTACAGATGCTGATTTCTAGCAAATGTATCAATGAGTTCTTGAGCTTCTTCAATCGTCTTCCTCTTGTGTATAGATCCACCAGCTGAATGGTCTAGAGACATCTGAGCTTTTTCTGTAAGCCCATAGTAGAAGATGTCTAACTGTACCCACTCTGAAAACATTTCAGAGGGGCATTTCCTTAGCATCCCTCTGTACCTCTCCCAGGCATTATAAAGGGATTCATGATCCTCTTGTTTAAAGCTTTGGATGTCCAGCCTTAGCTGTGTCATCCTTTTGGAGGGTAAAATTGATTTAGAAATTTGTCTGATAACTGTCTCCATGTTTTTATGCTTGCTGTGGGTTGGTTATTTAACCACTTCTTAGCTTGATCTTTTACAGCAAATGGAAACAGTAATAATCTGTAGACATTCTGATCCACTTCTTTATCACGTACTGTGTTAGCAATTTGTAAGAACCGTGCCAGAAACTCAGTAGGTTCTTCCTGTGGAAGACTAGAATACTGGCAATTTTGCTACACCATGATAATGAGCTGAGGATTTAGCTCAAAACTGCTTGCTTTGATGGGAGGTATACAAATGCTACTCCCATATGCAGCTGTAATGAGGTTAGCATATGACCCCAGAGTCCTTCTGGACTGTTCACTTCCACTTAGGTCCATGATGGAGAAAGGGAGATGATGTGGATTGCAAATAAAATATATTTTTATTTTTATTTTATTTTAATTAAAATTAACCGAATAAAATAAAACGAAATAAAAAAAATAAAATAAAAGTTTTGAAAATTAAGAGAAAAAGTAAAAAGATAAATAATTCGAATGCTAAAATGGCTAATTAATTAAAAAGATTTGAAAAATTCTGGGTATGGTTTTCGAAAATTAGTAGAAAATGAAATAAAAGCAAGCAAAAAACTAAATTAATTAATTAATTAAAAATATTTTAAAAAAATCAAAAAGATATGATTGAAAATTATTTTAAAAAAGATATGATTGAGAAAATATGATTGCAATTTATAAAAAAAATTAGATATGATTGAAAAGATATGATTGAAGAAATTAAAAAGATTTGATTTTTGAAAAAGATTTGAAAAGATCAATTTTTGAAATTAGAATATTGACTTGACTAAAAAGAAAGATATGATTTTGAAAATCTTTGACTAATTTAATGCAAAATTTCGAAATTTATGAGTAAAATAAGGAAAAGATATTTTTTT
>NC_029790.2:76196575-76213973 GCF_000816755.2 Arachis ipaensis
GATTGCCATTTATATAAAAGAAAGATATGATTGAAAATATATGATTGAAGATATTAAAAAGATTTTATTTTTGAAAAATATTTGAAAAGATTAATTTTTGAAATTAGAACTTTGACTTGACTAAAAAAAAGATATGATTTTGAAAATCTTTGACTAATTTAATGCAAAATTTCGAAATTTATGAGTAAAATAAGGAAAAGATATTTTTTTATTTTTTAATTTTAATGAGGAAAGAGAAAAACAACAAAATGACACCAAACTTAGAATTTTTAGATCAAAACAAAGAGAACAAACAAGAAAACTTTGAATGTCAAGATGAACACCAAGAACACTTTGAAGATCAAGATGAACACCAAGAACAAATATTTGAAAAATATTTAAGTAAATAAAAGCACAAAAACACCAAACTTAAAATTTTTAGAAAATCAAACACAAATTTTCGAAAATTTAAAGGAAAACACAAAGAAGACACCAAACTTAGAATTTTTAAAGATCAAGAAAAAACTAGGAACATGCAAATTCAAAAAATTAAAAGAAAATAAAAGCATACAATTGACACCAAACTTAAAATATGAAACTAAACTCAAATAAAAGACTCTAAACCAACAAAAATAAATTATTCCTAATCTAAGCAACAAGATAAACCGTCATTTGTCCAAACTCGAACAATCCCCGGCAACGGCGGTAAAAACTTGGTGCACGAAATTACAATCACACTTTTGTAACTCCGCACAACTAACCAACAAGTGCACTGGGTCGTCCAAGTAATACCTTACGTGAGTGTGGGTCAATCCCACTGAGATTGTCGGCTTGAAGCAAGTTATGGTTATCTTGTAACTCTTAGTCAGGATATCAATAATTCTCAGATTTAATTGTAAAAAGTAAAAGAACATGAAATAAATACTTGTTATGCATTAATGGAGAACAGGTTGAGGTTTTGGAGATGCTCTATCTTCTGAATCTTGCTTTCCTACTGTCTTCTTCTTCATGCACGCAAGGCTCCTTCGATGGCAAGTTGTATGTTGGTGGATCACCGTTGTCAATGGCTACCATCCATCCTCTCAGTGAAAATGGTCCAAATGCGCTGTCACCGCACGGCTAATCAGCTGTTGGTTCTCGATCATGTTGGAATAAGATCCATTGATCCTTTTGCATCTGTTACACGCCCAACACTCGTGAGTTTGAAGCTCGTCACAGTCATCCCTTTCTAGATCCTACTCGGAATACCACAGACAAGGTTTAGACTTTCCGAATCTCAGGAATGGCCGCCAATAATTCTAGCCTATACCACGAAGGTTCCAATCTTAGATTAAAAACCCAAGAGATACACATTCAAGCTTGATTGCATGTAGAACGGAGGTGGTTGTCAGGCACGCGTTCATAGGTGAGAATGATGATGAGTGTCACGGATGATCATATTCATCAGGTTGAAGTGCGAATGAATATCTTAGAATAGAAACAAGCGTGATTGAATGGAAAATAGTAGTAATTGCATTAATCCATCAAAACACAGCAGAGCTCCTCACCCCCAACAATGGGGTTTAGAGACTCATGCCATAGAGAATACAATATGAAACGTGTAAATTGTCATGAGGTACAAAATGAATCACTAAAAGTGGTTTTTATAATCAACTAGTGACCTAGGGTTACAGAAAATGAGTAAGCTAGAGTGTTTAGTGTAAAAATCCACTTCCGGGGCCCACTTGGTGTGTGCTTGGGCTGAGCATTGAAGCTTTCATATGTAGAGACTTTTTTTGGAGTTAAACGCCAGCTTTTGTGCCAGTTTGGGCGTTTAACTCCAGCTTTTATGCCAGTTCTGGCGTTTTGACGCTAGAATTTCTATGCTGACTTGGAACGCCAGTTTCGGCCATCAAGTCTCGGGCAAAGTATGGACTATTATATATTGCTTGAAGCCCAGGATGTCTACTTTCCAACGCAATTGAGAGCGCACCAATGGGGCTTCTGGAGCTCCAGAAAATCTACTTCGAGTGCAGGGAGGTCAAAATCCAACAGCATCTGCAGTCCTTTTTCAGCCTCTGAATCAGATTTTTGCTCAGGTCCCTCAATTTCAGCCAGGAAATACCTGAAATCACAGAAAAATACACAAACTCATAGTAAAGTCCAGAAATATGATTTTTGAATAAAAACTAATAAAAACATAATAAAAACTAACTAAAATATACTAAAAACATACTAAAAACAATGCCAAAAAGCGTATAAATTATCCGCTCATCAAGTTACAATTGTTACCGAATGGAAAATACATGAAACCCAAAGTAAAAGTCACTCTCTGTATGGAACAAAAAAGGGCAGTTTATAAATGGGTTAGTGAGATTAAATGGCAGATGGATATGCTTCTAATTTTCGTAGATGCATAAATATTCGAGAAGAGAAACTGTTTGGGATGAAAAGCTATGACTGTCATGTCTTTATGGAATGTCTGTTACCAATTGACTTTGCCAATCTTCAACTCCAAATTTAGAAGGCTATAGCTGAATTAAGCAATTTTTTCAAGGATTTGTGCTCCACAATTTTGTATGCGGATGACTTATTGTTGATGGAGAAAAATATTATCACCACCACATGTAAGTTAGAGAAAATTTTTCCTCCAAGATTTTTTAACTGCATGGAGCATTTGCGCATTCATATTCCAAATGAAGCAAGAGTGGGAGGCCCAGTCCAACATCGATGGATGTACCTATTTGAGAGGTATAACTTTAATTTAATGTTGTTAGGCATTTAATCTCAATCTTATGGATGCCACTCTATGCTTATATGTTATGTTGCTTTAGGTACTTGAATAGATTAAAGCAAATGGTTAAAAATAAATCACGTGTTGAAGGATCCATTTGTGAGGCATACATAAATCAAGAAACCTCTCATTTTTGCACTTATTATTTTGAATCTCATGTACAATCAATGAGAACTAATGTGGGCCAGAATGATGACAGTGGAGCCATCAATATTAAATTTCCAACTTTATCAATATTCAACCATCGTAGACGCGCATCTAGGATAATTAAAAGCCGATACTTAGAGGATAAGGAGTTGGTTGCTGCACACTTACATGTTCAATGTAATTGTGAAGAAGTTGAACAATACATCGAGTAAGATCACCAAATAATCGATTTTTATAGTTTAATAGTCATATTTATGAGGTACTTATATATATATGTATATTTATATGAAATTTAGATATTTTGTGAAAGATTTGGGAGGTGAAAATCCAAATATCAACCAAGATGAAACCAATCAAAGAATAACATTAGAATCTCCAGCTTGGTTTGATAATTATGTAAGTTTCCTAGCATTTCTTGTTAAATATTTTTATTTTTATAAGTAAGTTAGTTATTAACACTTTGGATCTTTTCTAGATTCATGACAGTGGAAATTCAGTAATGAATCAAAGTCTACACTACTTGGCATGGGGTCCTAGTAAAAAAGTGCACAGTTATTCTTGGTATATAGTAAATGGTTTTAAGTTTCATATAGAAAATTAGAATGTTGGTAAAAATACTTTCAATGTTGGAATTTGTGTTGAGGGAGATGATGATGGCAACGAGGAGAGCTATTATTATGGAGTAATTAAAGAAATCATTGAGATTGAATACTCTGGATATGAATTGAGTGGATTAGTGTTGTTTAAGTATAAATGGTTTTATTGTACTCTTAATCGTGGAGTCAAGATTAATAAACAACTTGGCATTGTGGAGGTGTGTCATACTAGAGAATATTCAAGATACGATCCTTTCATATTTGCTCAAAATGCAATTCAAGTTTATTATGTCTCATATCCTGAAAAGATAAGAGAAAAGACCAATTGGTAGGTTGTTATCAGAACCAAATCAAGACGCACAGTTGATGATCGATATACACTAGAACATGCATATCAAGATGAAATAACACCTGAAGAGCCTGTACGAAATGATGAACCATTAGGAAGTTTAAGAGCTGAGGATGGTGCATACGAAGATGTTCAAGTGAAAGAAGTAAATGTAGTTCACATAGATAATGGGAAATTTGAGTTTGACAATGATTTTAAATATGACGATGAAGATCAGATGGATACATTGCTTGATGATAATGAAGAAGATAATAATGATGAGAATCAAAATAATGTTGATTACAATGATAGTGATATTGATGATTATTAGTCTATCGCATTAAGGTGATTTTTCCTTTAACATTTGTAAAAAGATAATAGTTGCTTATTATTAGGCTATGTGATTGGTACTTGATTGTTGTCTTATTTGGGTCTTTCCTTTACATATATACATGTTAACTAGTTTTGAATTTAATTGCAGATGTCTAACAGTGACAAAAGAAAAGAAAACAGAAGATGACATCCAACAGTAAAATAAAAAAGTGAAACTGATAAGACTTGCTGAAAGTTTAGAAGAACCAATTACATCCAATTCTACTACTACTTCATCTGCTACAGCCAATACACTTCTGTCATTAACTCCCAATCCAAGTTCCTCTGAAAACGCCCAACCAAGGTCAGATCAAAGAGAGCAAGTACCTAACAATAAAGTTGAAAATGAAGGGAATCAAATTTGAGTGTTATCTATTCACGCATCTTCAAATGTTGAGACAAGTCAAAGGAAGCTGAAATTAGACTTGGCAGGGGATGGATATGTTTTAACATTTTTAGTTTTTGAAGTTAACATCTTATATTGCATTGAAATCAAAATTGCATTGAAATCACACCTATCTTATACATTCATTTTAATTGTCAACTTAAATGTGTTAAAAGATTGTAGCGTTGAGGGTGCTAGCTAGTATAGTAGTAAGCTATAATTGATGTGTCTCATGTGGCAAAACATGAGCTTTAAGAATTGTTGGCATCTCTGATTAGGATGAGTTTGAGGTTGAAAATTCATGCATCTTATTTTAGTGTAATTATAATAACTGTTTTACTAGGGCATTAAACAAAATGATAAAATTAAAGATTTAATACTGACCAAAAGTTTGTGTAAAGAGGTGATATTAGATTTTGGAATTGAATTTAGGATACACTTGGGGTTATTACTTGGCAGTAACAGATTTTGTTTGGTGTTTTGTGGGGATAGAAAATTTATTTGCTAAGATGAATTAAATTGAAATACCCTCTTGTTCAATATTTATTTGCTGAAAATAATTTGAAATTATGAAATTATTTATAATATATTTGTGGATTAGTGTGGCCATTCTCTTTTAATTTTATTTCTTGAAAAATAATGAAATTAATTGTTTTTTTAGGAAGCTAAAGGTACCTCCCAACAATTCCTTTGTCAGCATCTATCTCAAATTTGAGTGAATTACAAATAGCTAAAGCTTATTCGATATTTGTAACCTTCACCTGACATCTAAGATATATTGGATAAGGGTTTCTTCTGTTCCATTGGATTTATGTGTAAACTACTCAGAGCGTTCTTTTTGAAATATATGTTATAGTCTTTGAAATACCCGTTGTCCCTTTTTATTTGAAGTTAACCTATTATATTGCATTCCAAATATTAAGCAATATCTATAGGTTTTTACCTTCACCTACCACGGCTCATGCGATTTTGGACATTGTTAAAGGACATTACTCTCAGCGATGGCTTTTGTGGAAAAAAATTAGATGCTACTAGGAAATTTTTGTGGAAAAAGTTCGAAGTAGATTTTAAAGAAATATTTAATCTTTGGTAGATTAAGAATTCGTTCTTAGTTTGAAAAATTTAATATATTTCAACTTACAACTATTCTTATTTGCATTGATTCTTCAGAGAAAATATCAATTTGTTCCTCCAGATCTTCATTGGGCTCAAAAAAATTTTGAGAAGCAAGGTGCTGCTTTACTAAAAAACTTGTTAGGAAAAGTCCGTGCAAGTCGTGTCAAACCTCAATTGATAGGAGAAGAAACGTGGGATGCACTGTGCGCTTATTGGAAAACTAATGCTGGGTTTCTACAAAAGAGCGCACAAGGCAAGTTGAATCGAGCATCTGATTGCAGCGGGTTTAGAGCAGCTCTTCATACTACTAGCTCAATTTTCATTACCCAACACAAAGCTAATATGGTGATGTTATAAAAAAAACTTAGATCTTTTATGTTATAATTCTATACACTTCAATTGGTAGTTGATACTCATAGATTTTTAATTTATATGTTTGGTAGAAAAAATCATTAAAGAGGACTCCACCTATAACATCCTGAGTTTTTGGATAATTAAATTTATTATATATGTTGAGAATAAAGTTCTGGTGATAGAAAAATAAAGAAAAGCTATATCATTTAATTTGAATAATTAATATTTTGAGAATAAACAATATTTTATAAATTATGATTAATATATTCATTTTATAATTTAAATTAGTAATAATTAATTCAACTTAGCAATATGTTGATAAATAATATTCTTAAATATTTTTGATAGAATATATTTGATTTTAAAATTACTCTACCCTCTAATTCGCAATAATGGAGAATAGATTGAGGTTTTGGAGATGCTCTATCTTCTGAATCTCTGCTTTCCTACTGTCTTCTTCTTCATGCACGCAAGGCTCCTTCCATGGCAAGCTGTATGTTGGTAGATCACCGTTGTCAATGGCTACCATCCGTCCTCTCAGTGAAAATGGTCCAAATGCGCTGTCACCGCACGACTAATCATCTGTCGGTTCTCACTCATGTTAGAATAGGATCCATTGATCCTTTTGCGTCTGTCACTATGCCCAGCACTCGTGAGTTTGAAGCTCGTCACAGTCATCCCTTCCCAGATCCTACTCGGAATACCACAGACAAGGTTTAGACTTTCCGGATCTCAGGAATGGCCGCCAATAATTCTAGCCTATACCACGAAGGTTCTAATCTTAGCTTAGAAACCCAAGAGATATGCACTCAAGCTATTGCAGTTAGAACGGAGGTGGTTGTTAAGCACGCGTTCATAGGTGAGAATAATGATGAGTGTCACGGATCATCACATTCATCAGGTTGAAGTGCGAGTGAATATCTTAGAATAGAAACAAGCATGATAGAATGAAAAACAGAAGTAATTGCATTAATTCATCGAGACACAGAAGAGCTCCTCACCCCCAACCATGGGGTTTAGAGACTCATGCCGTAGAAGGTACAATATGAAATGTGTAGAGTGTCATGAGGTACAAGATGAATCATTAAAAGTAGTTTTTATAATAAACAAGTAACCTAAGGTTACAGAAAATGAGTAAGCTAGAATAATTAGTGTAAAAATCTACTTTCGGGGCCCACTTGGTGTGTGCTCGGGCTGAGCATTGAAGCTTTCACGTGTAGAGACCTTTCTTGGAGTTAAATGCCAGCTTTTGTGCCAGTTTGGGCGTTTAACTCCAGCTTTCCTGCCAGTTCTGGCGTTTTGACGCCAGAATTTCTATGCTGAATTGGAACGCCGGTTTGGGTCATCAAATCTCGAGTAAAATATGGATTATTATACATTGCTGGAAATCCCAGGATGTCTACCTTCCAACGCAATTGAGAGCGCGCCAATTGGGTTTCTGTAGCTCCAGAAAATTGACTTCGAGTGCAGGGAGGTCAGAATCCAACAACATCTGCAGTCCCTTTTCAGCCTCTGAATCAGATTTTTGCTCAGGTCCCTCAATTTTAGCGAGAAAATACCTGAAATCACAGAAAAACATAAAAACTCATAGTAAAGTCCAGAAATGTGATTTTTTAATAAAAACTAATAAAAACTAACTAAAATATACTAAAAACATACTAAAAACAATGCCAAAAAGCATATAAATTATCCGCTCATCACAACCCCAAGCAACTGAAAATCAAATAGGATAAAGAGAAAAGAATATACAATGAATTCCAAAAACATTTATGAAGATCAGTCTTAATTAGATGAGCGGGGCTATTAGCTTTTCGCTTCTGAACAGTTTTGGCATCTCACTTTATCCTTCCTAGTTCAGTATGTTGATTCTTGAACACAGCTACTTTATGAGTCTTGGCCGTGACTCTAAGCATTTTGTTTTCCAGTATTACCCCCGGATACATAAATGCCACAGACACATAACTGGGTGAACTTTTTCAGATTGTGACTCAGCTTTGCTAGAGTCCCCAATTAGAGGTGTCTAGAGCTCTTAAGCATACTCTTTCTGCTTTGGACCACGACTTTAACTTCTCAGTCTCAAACTTCTCACTTGACACCTTCACGCCACAAGCACATGGTTAGGGACAGCTTGGTTTAGCCGCTTAGGCCAGGATTTTATTCCTGTAGGCCCTCCTATCCACTGATGCTCAAAGCCTTGGATCCTTTTTATTTTACCCTTGCCTTTTGGTTTAAAGGGCTATTGGCTTTTTCTACTTGCTTTTTCTTTTTCTTTCTCTTTTTTTTCCACAAGCTTTGTATTCACTGCTTTTTCTTGCTTCAAGAATCATTTTTATGATTTTTCAGATTATCAATAACATTTCTCCTTTTCCATTATTCTATCAAGAGCCAACAATTTTAACATTCATAAACAACAAATTCAAAAATATGCACTGTTCAAGGATTCATTCAGAAAGACAAAAAGCATTGCCACCACATCAAAATAATTAAACTATTTTAAAATTCAAAATTCACGTACTTCTTTTTCTTTTTCAGAAAACATTTTTCATTTTAAGAAAGGTGATGGATTCATAGGACATTCATAGCTTTAAGTCATAGACACTAAGACACTAATGATCATGTGATAAAGACACAAACATAGATAAAACATAAAGCATAATTTTCAAAAAATAGAAAAATAGGAGCAAGGAGATTAAAGAATGGGTCCACATTAGTGATGGCGGCTTGTTCTTCCTCTTGAAGATCTTATGAAGTGCTTTAGCTCCTCTATGTCTCTTCCTTGCCTTTGTTGCTTCTCTCTCATGGCCTTTTGGTCCTCTCTAATTTCATGGAGGATAGTGGAATGCTCTTGTTGAGGTCCATGAGTGGGCTCTCTTGTTTGCTCCATCCTTTTCTTAGTGATGGGCTTTTGAGATGAATTTCTCCATTTCCCATGACTCGGAGGTGGAAGCTTTTGCCTTTCTTTTCCTCTTTCTAGAGGTTTCTCCGGCCTTAGGTGCCATAAATGGTTATGGAAACACAAAAAGCAAAAAATAATGCTTTTTCCACACCAAACTTAGAAGGTTTGCTCGTCCTCGAGCAAAAGAAGAAATAATGGAGGAGAAGAACAAGAGAATGGAGGAGATGGAGAGGTGTGAGTGGTTAAGAGGTAATGGGGAAGAGTATTTGGGGAAGGGTGTTACTGGACTGTGTGAAGAAGAAAGAGATTGAGTTGAGGTAGGTGGGGATCCTGTGGGGTCCACAGATCCTAAGGTGCCAAGGATTTCTCATCCCTGCACCATTCTGGCGTGTAAACGCCCCTTTGAGTGCCAATCCTAGTATTAAATGCCAGGTTGCTGCCCATTTCTGGCATTTAACGCCAGCTTGGTGCCCTTTTCTGGCGTTAAACACTAGTCTGGTGCCCGTTTCTGGCATTAAATGCCCAGAATGGTGCCAGACTGGGCGTTTAACGCCCATTCTGCTACCCTTACTGGCGTTTAAACGCCAATAAGCTCATCCTCCAGGGTGTGCTGTTTTTAATGCTATTTTTGAATTTGCTTTGATTTTTGTAGTTGTTTTTGTGACTCCACATGATCATCAACCTAAAGAAAACATAAAATAACAATGGAAAATGGAAAATTAACATAGATAAATAAAAATTGGGTTGCCTCCCAATAAGCGCTTCTTTATTGTCTTTAGCTGGACCTTGACTGAGCTTTATTCAAGCCTCAGTTTTGAGCATTCTTGCTCAAAATTGCTTTCAAGATAATGTTTGATTCTCTGTCCATTAATAATGAACTTTTTGTCATAGTCAGTATCCTGAAGCTCAACATATCCATATGGTGACACACTTGTATTCACATATGGTCCCCTCCACTGGGATTTCAATTTTCCGGGGAATAGTCTGAGCCTAGAGTTAAATAGCAGAACCTTCTGTCCGGGTTCAAAGACTCTAGATGACAGTTTCTTGTCATGCCACTTTTTTACTTTTTCCTTGTAAATTTTTGCATTTTCAAAAGCATTGAGTCTGAATTCCTCTAGCTCATTCAGCTGGAGCAATCTTTTCTCTCCTGCTAACTTTGCGTCCAGGTTTAGGAATCTGGTTGCCCAGTAGGCCTTATGTTCTAGTTCCACGGGCAGATGACAGGCCTTGCCATACACAAGCTAGTATGGAGAGGTTCCTATAGGAGTCTTGAATGCTGTTTTGTATGCCCACAGAGCATCATCCAAGCTTTTTGCCCAATCTTTTCTACGGGCAATTACAATCCATTCCAGGATTCTTTTTAGTTCTCTATTAGAGACTTCAGCCTACCCATTTGTCTGTGGGTGATATGGAATTGCTACTTTGTGGCTAATTTCATATCGAACCATAGCATAGTATAGCTGTTTATTGCAGAAATGAGTGCCCCCGTCACTGATTAGTACTCTGGGACGCCAAATCTGCTGAAGATATGTTTCTGGAGGAATTTCAATACGGTCTTAGTATCATTAGTGGGTGTGACAATTGCTTCTACCTATTTAGATACATAGTCTACTGCCACCAGAATGTAAGTGTTTGAGTATGATGGTGGGAAGGGACCCATGAAGTCAATACCCCATACATCAAATAACTCAATCTCTAAGATCCCTTGTTGAGGCATGGCATAACTATGAGGCAAGTTGCCAGCTCTTTGGCAACTGTCACAGTTACTCACAAACTCTTGGGCATCTCTATAGAGAGTGGGCCAGTAGAAGCCACATTGGAGGACCTTAGTGGCTGTTCGCTCACCTCCGAAATGTCCTCCATATTGTGATCCATGGCAGTGCCATAGGATCTTCTGTGCCTGTTCTCTGGGTACACATCTGCGGATCATTCCGTCTGTACATCTCTTAAAGAGATATGGTTCATCCCATAAGTAGTACTTTGCATCTGAAATTAGTTTTTTCGTCTGCACCTTGCTGTACTCTTTGGGTATGAACCTCACAGCTTTATAATTTGCAATGTCTGCAAACCATGGTGCTTCCTGAATGGCGAAGAGTTTCTCATCAGGAAAGGTCTCAGATATCTCAGTAGGATGGAGGGACGCCCCTGCTACTGGTTCTATCCGGGACAGGTGATTAGCTACCTGGTTCTCTGTCCCTTTTCTGTCTCTTATTTCTATATCAAACTCTTACAGAAGTAACACTCATCTTATGAGCCTAGGTTTTGAATCCTGCTTTGTGAGTAGGTATTTAAGAGCAGCATGGTCAGTATACACAATCACTTTTGAACCTACTAAATAGGATCTAAACTTGTCAATGGCATAAACCACTACAAGTAACTCTTTTTCTGTGGTTGTGTAATTCTTCTGTGCATCATTTAAAATACGGCTAGCATAGTAAATGACATGCAGAAGCTTGTTATGCCACTATTCCAACACTGCACCGATGGCATGGTCACTGGCATCACACATTAGTTCGAATGGTAATGTCCAGTCTGGTGCAGAGATGACTGGTGCTGTGACCAGCTTAGCTTTCAAGGTCTCAAACACCTGCAAACACTCTGTGTCAAACACAAATGGCGTGTCAGCAACTAGCAGATTGCTCAAAGGTTTTGCAATTTTCGAAAAATCTTTTATAAACCTCCTATAGAATCCTGCATGCCCTAGAAAGCTTCTGATTGCCTTAACATTGGCAGGTGGTGGTAATTTTTCAATTGCTTCTACTTTAGCTTGATCCACCCCTATTCCTTTATTTGAAATTTTATGCCCAAGGACAATTCCTTCAGTCACCATAAAGTGACATTTTTCCCAGTTTAAAACTATGTTGGTCTCTTGGCATCTTTTTAGAACAAGTGCTAAATGGTTAAGACAGGAGCTGAATGAGTCTCCAAATACTAAAAAGTCATCCATGAAGACTTCCAGAAAATTTTCTACCATATTAAAGAAGATAGAGAGCATGCATCTCTGAAAGGTTGCAGCTGCATTGCATAGACCAAAGGGCATCCTTCTGTAGGTAAATACTTCAGAAAGACATGTGAATGCTGTTTTCTCTTGGTCCTGAAGATCTACTGCAATTTGGTTGTAACCTGAATAGCCATCCAAAAAGCAGTGGTATTCATGAGATGGTAGTCTCTCTAGCATCTGGTCTATGAATGGTAAAGGAAAATGATCCTTTCTGGTGGCTGTATTGAGCCTTCTGTAGTCAATACACATACGCCACCCTGTAAATGTTCTTGTAGGAACCAATTCATTCTTTTCATTATGAACCACTGTCATGCCTCCCTTCTTGGGGACAACGTGGACAGGGCTCACCCAGGGGCTATCAGAAATAGGATAAATAATCCCAGCCTCTAGTAACTTAGTGATCTCTTTCTGCACCACCTTTTTCATGGCTGGATTTAGCTGCCTCTGTGGTTGAACCACTGGCTTAGCATCATCCTCCAATAGGATTTTGTGCATGCATCTTGCTGGGCTAATGCCCTTAAGATCACTTATGGACCACCCATGAGCTGTCTTGTGTGTCCTTAGCTCCTGAATTAGTGCTTTCTCTTCCTATGGATTTAAAGCAGAGCTTATGATCACCAGAAAAGTGTCACCTTCTCCCAGAAATGCATATTTCAGGGATGGTGGTAGTGGTTTGAGCTCGGGTTTAGGAGGCTTATCCTCTTCCTGAGGAATTTTCAGAGGTTCTTTTATTTCCTCTGGTTCCTCCAGATCAGGCTGAACATCTTTAAAGATGTCCTTTAGCTCTGATTCGAGACTCTCAGTCATATTGATCTCTTCCACCAAGGAGTCAATAATATCAACGCTCATGCAATCATTTGATTTATCTGGATGCTGCATAGCTTTGACAACATTTAACTTGAACTCATCCTCATTGACTCTCAAGGTCACTTGCCCTTTTTGGACATCAATGAGAGTTCGTCCAGTTGCTAGGAAAGGTCTTCCTAGAATTAGAGTTGCACTCTTGTGCTCCTCCATTTCTAACACTACAAAGTCAGTGAGAAAGGCAAATGGCCCAACCTTGACAATCATGTCCTCAATGATGCCTGATGGGTATTTAATGGAGCCATCAGCAAGTTGAAGACATATCCGGGTTGGTTTGACTTCTTCAATCAAGCCAAGCTTTCTGATAGTAGATGCAGGTATTAGATTGATACTTGCTCCAAGGTCACATAGAGCTGTCTTGGTACAAGCACCCTCTAATGTGCATGGTATCATAAAGCTTCTTGGATCTTGAAGCTTCTCTGGTAAGCTTTTCAGAATGACTACACTGCATTCTTCAGTGAGAAACACCTTTTAAGTTTCTCTCCAATCCTTCTTATGACTTAAGATCTCTTTCATGAACTTAGCATAAGAGGGAATTTGCTCAAGTGCCTCTGCAAATGGGATCTTTATCTCAAGAGTCCTGAGATAGTCTGCAAAGCGGGCAAATTGTTTATCCTGCTCCGCTTGGCAGAGTTTCTGAGGATAAGACATCTTGGCTTTATATTCGTCAACCTTAGTTGCTGCAGGTTTATTCCCTACAGAGGTGGTTGGAGAAGCCTTCTTAGAGGGGTTACTATCAGCACTTGCAGGTGTCTGATCCCTCATTGGCATTTGAGCGCCAGGATTGGGTGCTGGATGGGCGTTTAATGCCAGCTTCCCACCCTTTTCTGGCATTTGAATGCCAGAACTGGGCAAGGAATGGGCATTCAACGCCAACTTTTCTCCCTTTTCTGGCGTTTGAACGCCAGAAGTGGGTATCCACTAGGCGTTTGACGCCAATCTTTCACCCTTTTCTGGCGTTTGAACGCCAGAATTATTCCTCTCTGGGCTCTTACTGTCCTTAGAGGGATTTTGGGCAGTGGTTTGGTCATCCTCTATCAGTTTTTCCTTTCTTGGATTTCTGCTACTTTGAGCTGATTTATTCAATGTCTTCCCGCTCCTTAATTGGACAGCTTGGCATTCTTCTATTATCTATTTAGATAGCTGTTGTCTTGTCTGATTCAATTGTGCTTCCATATTCTTGTTAGCATTTTTAGTGTCTTGGAGCATCTCTTTAAATTCTGCTAATTGTTTTGTCACAAGAAGTTATTGAGGATTAAGATCAGTAGTTACTGTCCTAGCCTCTTTTTTTATGGAGGACTCACTGCTTGAGTACACATGTTAATTTCTAGCAACCGTATCTATGAGTTCTTGAGCCTCCTCAATCGTCTTTCTCATGTGTATAGATCCACCAGCTGAGTAGTTTAGAGACATTTGAGCTCTTTCTGTAAGCCCATAGTAGAAGATGTCTAACTGTACCCACTCTGAAAACATTTTAGAGGGGCATTTCCTTAGCATCCCTCTGTACCTCTCCCAGGCATTATAAAGGGATTCATGATCCTCTTATTTAAAGCCTTGGATGTCCAGCCTCAGCTGTGTCATCCTCTTTGGAGGGTAAAATTGATTTCGGAATTTGTCTGATAACTGTCTCCATATTTTTATGCTTGCTGTGGGTTGGTTATTTAACAACCTCTTAGCTTCATCTTTTATAGCAAATGGAAACAGCAATAATCTGTAGACATCCTGATCCACTTCTTTATCACGTACTGTGTCAACAATTTATAAGAACTGTGCCAGAAACTCAGTAGGTTCTTCCTGTGGAAGACCGAAATACTGGCAATTTTGTTGCACCATGATAATGAGCTGAGGATTTAGCTCAAAACTGCTTGCTTTGATGGGAGGTATACAGATGCTACTCCCATATGCAGCTGTAATAGGGTTAGCATATGACCCCAGAGTCCTTCTAGACTGTTCATTTCCACTTATGTCCATGATGGAGAAAAGGGAATTGATATGAATTGTAATTAAATTATATTTTTTATTTTTTTATTTTATTTTTGGAAATTAGCAATAAAAAAGATATGATTGAAATTATTTTAAAAAGATATGATTGAGAAGATATGATTGCAATTTATTAAAAAAAAAGATATAATTGAAGAAATTAAAAAGATTTGATTTTTGAAAAAGATTTGGAAAGATCAATTTTTGAAATTAGAATTTTGACTTGACTAAAAAAATAATATGATTTTGAAAATCTTTGACTAATTTAATGCAAAATTTCAAAATTTATGAGTAAAATAAGGAAAAGATATTTTTTTAATTTTTGAATTTTAATGAGAAAAGAGAAAAACAACAAATTGACACTAAACTTAGAAACTTTAGATCAAAACAAAGAGAACAAACAAGAAAACTTTGAATGTCAGGATGAACACCAAGAACACTTTGAAGATCAAGATGAACACCAAGAGCAAATTTTTGAAAACTTTTTAAGTAAATAAAAGCACAAGGGACACCAAACTTAAAATTTTTAGAAAATCAAACACAAATTTTCGAAAATTTAAAGGAAAACACAAAGAAGACACCAAACTTAGAATTTTTAAAGATCAAGAAAGAACTAAGAACATGCAAATTCGAAAAATTAAAAGAAAATAAAAGCATACAATTGACACTAAACTTAAAATATGAAACTAACTCAAATAAAAGACTCAAATTTAGTGACTCTAAACCAACAAAAATAAATTATTCCTAATCTAAGCAACAAGATAAACCGTTAGTTGTCCAAACTTGAACAATCCTCGGCAACAGCGCCAAAAACTTGGTGCACGAAATTACAATCACACTTTTGCAACTCCACACAACTAACCAGCAAGTGCACTGGGTCGTCCAAGTAATACCTTACCTGAGTAAGGGTCGATCCCACAGAGATTGTTAGCTTGAAGCAAGCTATGGTTATCTTGTAACTCTTAGTCAGGATATCAATAATTCTCAGATTTGATTGTAAAAAGTAAAAGAACATGAAATAAATACTTGTTATGCAATAATGGAGAACAGGTTGAGGTTTTGGAGATGCTCTATCTTCTGAATCTCTGCTTTCCTACTGTCTTCTTCTTCATGCACGCAAGGCTCCTTCCATGGCAAGTTGTATATTGGTGGATCACTGTTGTCAATGGCTACCATCCGTCCTCTCAGTGAAAATGGTCCAAATGCGCTATCACCTTATGGCTAATCATCTGTCGGTTCTCACTCATGTTGGAATAGGATCCATTGATCCTTTTGCATCTGTCACTACGCCCAGCACTCGTGAGTTTGAAGCTCGTCACAGTCATCCCTTCCCAGATCCTACTCGAAATACCACAGACAAGGTTTAGACTTTTCGGATCTCAGGAATGGCCGCCAATAATTCTAGCCTATACCACAAATGTTCTAATCTTAGATTAGAAACCCAAGAGATATGCACTCAAGCTATTGCAGTTAGAACGGAGGTGGTTGTCAAGCACACGTTCATAGGTGAGAATAATGATGAGTGTCATGGATCATCACATTCATCAGGTTGAAGTGCGAGTGAATATCTTAGAATAGAAACAAGCGTGATAGAATGGAAAACAGTAGTAATTGCATTAATTCATCGAGACACAGCAGAGCTCCTTACCCCCAACCATGGGGTTTAGAGACTCATGCTGTAGAAGGTACAATATGAAATGTGTAATGTGTCATGAGGTACAAGATAAATCACTAAAAGTAGTTTTTATAATAAACTAGTGACCTAGGGTTACAGAAATTGAGTAAGCTAGAATAGTTAGTGTAAAAATCCACTTCCGAGGCCCACTTGGTGTGTGCTTGGGCTGAGCATTGAAGCTTTCACGTGTAGAGACCTTTCTTGGAGTTAAACGCCAGCTTTTGTGCCAGTTTGGGCGTTTAACTCCAGCTTTCCTGCCAGTTCTGACGTTTTGACGTCAGAATTTCTATGCTGACTTGGAACGCCGGTTTGGGCCATCAAATCTCAGGTAAAGTATGGCTATTATATATTGCTGGAAAGCCCAGGATGTCTACTTTCCAACGCAATTAAGAGCGCGCCAATGGGGCTTCTGTAGCTTCAGAAAATCCACTTCGAGTGCAGAGAGGTCAGAATCCAACAGCATCTGCAGTCCTTTTTCAGCCTCTGAATCAGATTTTTGCTCAGGTCCCTCAATTTCAGCCAGAAAATACCTGAAATCAGAGAAAAATACACAAACTCATAGTAAAGTCCAAAAATGTGATTATAAAAACATAATAAAAACTAACTAAAATATACTAAAAGCATACTAAAAACAATGCCAAAAAGCGTATAAATTATCCGCTCATCAAAACCCTAACATTAATTCCCTATCACAGTCATCCACACCTACAGAAGAGGGAAAAAAACTCAAGCAGAGAGGGAAAGAAATGAGAGTAAGGGCTGCGATGGGGAAGAGGGAAGAAGAGAAGGAAAGGGAGAAGGGAGTGGCATCGCCGGCTGGGTACTGACGCTATCCAGCTCATCTTTGCGCCATGCACGTCGAGCCCGTCCGGCCGCTGAGGTCGCCGAAAAGAGGAGAACAACCACCACGATGAGCCACCTCCATCCTT
>NC_029790.2:76214023-76224220 GCF_000816755.2 Arachis ipaensis
GTCACCACCGAGATGAGGAGGAGCTGTGTTCCACATCGCCGTCACAACCGATCCACGAATACCACTGCAAGGGTTCCATCGCCGTCGTTCCAGTGCCGCCGTTCGTGCCCTTCGTTGCCGTTTCTGTTCTGCCCGGCGTCGCCAGTACTGAATTCACCCACTACCACCATCGAGCTTTGTTGGTGCTGGTGCTTCTTTTGGAGGTTTGGAGGGGAGGCTTGCTCAGTACTTTGCCTCTACAAAGTTATTTGGATAATTACAAATAGTTAATAATGATTAAGAATTGATTAATTGATGGGAATTGTTTGAAATATGTCTGAGAATCGTTAGCTGTAGTGATTATTCTGAATTATGATTAGAATTGAATGCGATTGTGATTACTCTAAATTATAATTGAAATTAGTTTTGGTTGTGAATTGTGATCGACTTATTGATTTTTCCGATGAATTGGCTGAGATTCTGACCTAGAATGAGTTACTTTAGATTGTTTGATGTTGAATTGGATATTTGATATATCAAAACGGCTGCAAACTTGATTTGAAACTGGTTGGAATTGGTTTTAATGGTTATTGAAGGATTGGAACTTAAAGGATTAAACTATTCTTGAGAACCTGATTTTCTGAAATAATATAGTAACTTTAAGAGTATATAAATAATTTTGTAATGGTTAGACTAATTTTCTGTGTCATGATTTATTATTCTGATTATGGCTGTGACTGTCGCTGGTTTCATTGTTGTGAGTGATTAATTGATGAGGTTGATTTTGGTTTAACGATATGATTGTTACTTAAATTTCTGGTTACGTTGATTTCCTGATTTGGTTGTTAATTTGAGATTTATTTGACGATGGTGGACATTCTTGCAAGCTAGTTTGGGAAATGTTATTTACTGGATATGCTAATCTGATTAGATAATGTTGTGTGGAGAATTAAATTGAGTTTGGGTGGAACAAGATTGAAATTAAAAATTGTAGAACGAGTTAAAGTTTACTTGCCGAACTGATCTCTTGGAAATTTTGATTCTTCATGGTTATGTTGACAATATTACATTGGTTATTAAACTAAATTGAGGTAGATCGATTATTGAGAATCATGCTATTTTGATATTTGTTGGGAATAGACTGATGAATTGTTGAGATAGAGGGAACCCATAAGGGTGGCTAAGTCTGAGTTTTATGGGAGGTGCTGCCAAAATTTTATAAATTTCTTTGTTTTGTTTGAAGTGTTATTTTAAAAGATTTGGATTTGGAAATATTATATTATTTGATTTTAATTTATTAAGAAAGGCAATGAAATATGTTTTGAGTTTTATTATTGAGAAAAATATTATGTTTCAGCTGGATTTTATTACGAAAAGGATTTCGTTTCGAGTGGATTTAATAAGTATAGAGTGAATAATGTCTTGAGTTTTATTTAGTCAAGAAAAGAAATAAGAGCAGAACAAGTGGTAAAGAGAAAAGAGTACTCAAAGTTGAGTAAAGAGACAGAGAGAAAATATTAATTAGAGCAGAGTAAAGAGACAAAGAGAAAAGAGTAATATAATAAAGAGAATAGAAAACTAGCAGAGGGCCTTTTGAAAGGTCATTTGTTGCATTAAAGCAACTCCAAAAATATTTGTATGTTCATCTGCTGTATTGAGGTAGTCAAATAGATGGTGGTACGACCACTGAGAATGCTTTCCTGGGATACCTAGCTATAATGCTATGCTGTAAGACAAAGGTTGCTTACAGTGGTATCGAGATCAGTGTGCTCCTATAAGACAAAGAGTGCTTACAGTGAGTGTGTTGTACTCTTGTAAGACAAAGGGTGCTTATAGTGAGTGTGTTGAACTCATGTAAGATAGAGGTTGCTTACAATAAATGTGTTGTACTCCAATAAGATAGAGGTTGCTTGCAGTGAGTGTGTTGGGCGTATATCGGCTAATAAGTGTCCCCTGCAAGACAAAGGTTTCTTACAGTGGATACCCCGCAAGACAAAGGTTGCTTGCGGTGGGTATTGCCAACAGAAAAGCCTTATCCAGACAGAGATTGCTGGGTAACGTTGGGAGCGGGTTAGTAACCGACAGATGAGCTCATTACCTGCACTAGGACTAGACATACATCATCCTTATTTGTGCATATGCATTTGATTGTGATTGTTTGTAATACTTCTTTTTGATTGTGTTGTTTGTCTTGTTATGACTTGCTTGTATATTGAATTAAATTTCTTGCTTGTGCTATTTGTTTGTGAATTTATTAAGGTGATTAAGAAGTGATGTTGTGATTGAGAATTAATTATATGGTTGGGAGATGGTTAATATGAGTAGTTTTATAATTAGAATTTGTTTTGAGATTAGAGATTTTAAAATAGGTAATTAATTAGCTAAAGTAAAACTAAGAGTATTTTCAAAAGGTTTGATAAGAATGTAGTTTTCTTGGGTATGATAATTATTCACATTTTATTCATTACTTTTATGGCATTCTCATTCCCTACTGAGAACGTGTGGTTTGTTCTCACCCCAAAATCTTCCACCCTTTCAATTCACAGGTTTGAAGATTCAGTATGAAGCTGCGGATGATTAGTAGATTTACTTATGATTCCTGTTGCTTTTATAGAGTTTTCTCGCCTTTGTTGCTTTGGTTTTTATTTTATCTAGAGGGATAGGTATTGTATTCGAGTTTTACTTTGAATTTATTTGTATAACATTTATTATTATTAGTAATTATGTGATTACTATCGCTTGGAGATATTTGATATATGATTTTATTTAACAAAAACAAAATTTTCTTAAAAATTGAAACGCGATATCGAACTAAAGGCTCAATATTAAAAAGTTAATAAGGAAAACAAGTTGGTAATGCCTTAATTTTGATATGATCATGATGTACTGGAAGTTGGGTCGTTTCATGATGCACGGAAACTTATCTCTCAACAGATTTCCCTCGGCAAGTATACCGAATTGTCGTCAAGTAAAAACTCACAATAGAGTGAGGTCGAATCCCACAGGGATTGATTGGTCAAGCAACTTTAATTGGAGGAATGTTCTAGTTGAGCTAAGCAGAATTTGATGTGAGAATTGCAGGAGATTAAATGGCGGGAAAGTAAATGGCAAAAACTGTAAATACTGGAAATAAAGAGCTGAATATAAATGACGGAAAGTAAATTGCAAAATCTTAAATGGGGAATGGGGAATTTAGCATGAAAGTAAATGGCAGAAACTAAAGAGAATGGGTAAGATCAGAATGGGGAATTCATTGGGCTTAGGAGATGTTGCATTCCCCGGATCAAGTTCATTCTCATCTCTTCCTCAATCAATGCATTCATTGATCTCCTTGGCAATCATAAGTGATTGAATTCCAATTCCTTGGTAACTCAATCTCTCAAATCTTGATCAATAGCCAATTCCTTGGTCTAATTTCTCATGAGAAGAGATGAGGTGCGGTCACTGATTATACCACATGTATTTCCAAATCAAAGTATTGGGAGAATTATATGTCACCATATCCATCCAAACCCTAATTTGGTCCAACATGAGAAAGCATTTCTAGCATGATCTCTTCATTCCTCTTCCAAGGTTCAGAAGAGATCCAAGTATGAATAGTTTCTTTTCCAAGACAACTATCCAATTGGATGAAGATTGAAAGTTTTCAAGTAAAATCAAGAGAAAAGAAAGAAGAAGAATAATGAAAACTATTATTGATCCATCAAATTACAACAGAGCTCCCTAACCCAATGAAAGGGGTTTAGTTGTTCATGGCTCTGGGAATGGAAAGCAAAGATGGAGAGTACATTCTGAAGTAAAACTAAAAGTTGCAGAGAAAGTAAAATGATACAGAGAGTAGTCCTCTCTATCCAAAAGCTCCTCCCTAGTTCAAAACTACCCCTATATATACTACTCTTCTAATCTTCCAGTTGGCTCTTCAAGTCTTGGATATGGGCCTTTGGATCTTGAGTTGAAGCAGTTTGGAATCTTCAGTGGGCTTAGCTTTACTTGCAGAGAAAGTGTGAAGTAGGCATGGACTTTGGCTAGGACGTTAGTGGCGTTAACGTTAAGTGAAAATGTGGGTTCGAGAACGTTAGTGACAATCACCTTTTGCAGTAACGTTCCTAGCCCAAGATGAGTTACGTTAACTTCAACGTTAGTGGCACTAATGTGACCACTAACGTTGCCTCTTGATCCATCACGAGCGTTATTGGCGTTTACCTTTTCCAATAACGTTGCCCTTGGCCCCTTCTTCCCTACGTTAGAGTTCACGTTAGTGTAGCTAACGTGACTCTTAACGTGGGTATGCCTCAACTTCGAGAGTGTTAGTGACACTTACCTTTGTCACTAACGCTCCAAACACCCTTCTTTCCACGTTAGAGTTCACGTTACTTAGGTTAACGTGACTTCTAACGTGGTAGTGATAGCCATCTCCAACGTTAGTGACAAAGGTGAGTGTCACTAACATTGGCTCATCATTCCTTTCCTCCACGTTAGCTTCCACATTAATGCAATTAACGTGGCAACTAACGTGGCTAATAGAGGCTTAGTCCAACGTTAGTGACAAAGGTGAGTGTCAATAACGTTGGCTCTTCATTGCTTCTCCCACGTTAGAGTTCACGTTAATGTAGTTAACGTGACTCTTAACGTGGCTAAGTGTGCCCCTCTCCCCAACGTTAGTGGCATTCACTTTTACCACTAACGTTGGAGCTTTACTTTTCTTCCACGTTAGCTTCTACGTTAACGTAGTTAACGTGGACACTAACGTGGGCTATGATGGCTCACGAAAGCGTTATTGTTGTTCACTTTTCTCGTTAACGTTGTAAGCTAGCCTCCTTTCCACGTTAATGGTCACGTTAGTTGGACTAACATGGCTATTAACGTGGCATCTTCCTTGCTTCCTTTGTCCTGAAATCTAGCAAATAAAGTGCATCAAAGCTAGGTTCTAACCCATGAGATCATGCATCATTCAATTTATCATTCAATTCATGCATAATTCTCATGAAATCATATAAAATTCACAATGTCTGCTTGAATCAAGATGTAAATGATTATTTACCCTAAACTTGCTTATTTCCTAAGAAAGTGCATGAAACTACCCTAAAACCATAAAAAAAAGGTCAGTGAAACTGGCCAAAATGCCCTAGCAACAACACACCAAACTTAAAACTTGCTTGTCCCTAAGCAAGTACTGGAACAAGAGAATGATGAATGAAATGACAAGAGAAATTAATCATTTTTGTGGAATTCATGTCCTTGGTTTTATGGGGTTTCATGCATAGCAACTTAGGTTCATTCCTTTATTGGCTTTCAGACCTTTATCATGCCTTGGAATACTCACTTGATTGCACTCTTTGAGACTTTTATTTATTGATCCCTTTGTCTTTCCACGATTTATTGCATCCTTAGGCTAAGTGTTCTGTGAGGGGGCGACTCTTTAAGATAAGCTTTCAGCCAACACTCGCGAACCAGTTGGTTCAAGGTGCTAGGTGTTGAAACACCCCTAAGGACTTACTCCCTCAAGTCTCTCTCCCCCATACATACACACCACAGGCACATGGTTTGTTATTTTCTTTCCTTGAGGCCTTGGTGTCCAGCACCTCTTTGGGTTACTAAATGTTCTGTAGCAAGGTTGCTCTTGATAGTGGATTTTCAGTTGATAGTCCCGGTTTAGTTAACCCAAGTTACCAAGTGATGAAGCACTCCTAAGAACTTATTCATCCAAGTAGATCCTTGGTACAAGAGCATCACAGACATATCCCTCAAGATTCAAGCCCTTGGTGCCTAGCCTTATTTCTTATTACTTTTCTTTCTTTTTCAACTCTTATTGTTCTTTTCCTTTTTCTTATTAGGATCTTGTTATTTAGCTAGTCTCATGGGGTGTGTTTCAAGCATATGATTTAGGACAGATAGTTGCCTTCCTACCTTGTTGGTGAACCAACTTAGCTAAGTGATTACTACACCACAAATTTAAGGACCTACTCCACAACTTGAACATCACTCTGGTCTTTCATACCATCTCTTTTTATTTGGTTTAAATGGACAAACATACAATAAGCAAGATGCAGATGAAAATAGGTAACTTGAACCAGCACACATATGACAAAAGCAAGGAAAATACTAAAGACAGAATTGAAAATCCTAAACTACCATGGAAGCATGTTGTATTTCATACATGATTTTCCTTATTTAAAACTTGAAAAAGATGGGACAATAAGGGAACTCCACCACCTTTTACTCATGGGGTTGCTCATGCTCTCCCTCTTATTTGTCCTCTTTGTGTCCACTCGTGTTTCCTCGCATCCGTGCTAGCCTGGCTTTCTTCCACTCTTCAAGTGCCTTCCTTACTGATTCATGACTCTTTTCTACCCTCTCTCTTTCTTCTCGCACTAATTCATCCTTTACTTCTTTATATCTTGTGATTCCCGGGTGCAGTACAGGCAGTTGTCCAACTAAGTACCAGAGCCTGGCTTGGGTGTTTACATGATGTCCAGTCTCGTTCATGTAAACTCCTTCTGCAAACGCTCTGTATTCGTCAAAGAGTTCTGCCTGTTCCAGTTGTTTCTCATGCATTTCATGTATGTGTGCACCTTGATGTGCTTGGATGTTGATTAGCTTTTGGATGGCTTCTTGTTGTTGATCTTGCCTTTGCTCTATCTTGTGGAAGGATTCATCCCAATGTTTCCCTTGTTCCAGTTGCTGCTCCATCAATTGCTTTTGCCATTCCTCATGTTGATTCATCTATCCAAAGAGTAATTCTTCTTGACGGCTTACCAACTGTAGTTACAAATCTTTCTGTGCCCCTTGATTTTCCAAGTATTGTCTAGATAAGCCATCAATGGCTTCCTGTAGCTGGTGCATGTCTAAAGGGGCTTGCTCCTCTAAGTTTTGTCCTTCTACTACTTGATGGGCTGGCCTTTTTCTTGGCTTTCGTTGAGGTAGGGGAGATGCAACCGCATGCATCCATCGAACAGTAATTGGGATGCCCACTTTTATCCACTCGGGGTCCTCATCTTCGAACACCACCCCAGCCCTGTCACATAAAAGAAAAATAGTGCCGGGGTAGCCTAACCTTCCTCCAGAATCGCTCTTTTCAGCCATCTTCCTAATACCTTGAGCTATAAGTTCATGGACCTTGATCTCTCCCCCTTTAAGTATACATTGCACCATTGTTTCTCTCTTAAGATTCACCTCTGAGTTATTCCCGGCAGGAAGGATGGATCTCCTTACAATTTCAAACCACCCCTTTGCCTCAGGGGTGAGGTCTCCTCTCTTGATGAACTTAGGTTTCCCCTGAGGATCTCGTACCCAGTAAGCTCCTTGCACGCATATATCTTGTACAATCTGGTCATGATTGGGGCTGCCATCTATTCTGGAGTGATAGCTTTCCTCTGCAAATGGTATGGCTCGCAGCTTTAATGCCCTCATGATACTCATGGGGCTGAAGTCCACGGTTACCCCTCTCACGAAGCTTATATAGGAGTCATCTGCCTTATCATACCTGATTGCATTTGCATAAAACTCTCTTACAAGAGTTGCATTTACTTTTATGACTGGATCAGTAAGGAGCTCCCATCTTCTCTTCTCCACCTTCTCTGTGATTTCGGGGCACTCAGTTTTTCTGACTTGAAAGCCTAGCTCATATATGATCTCCTTATCAACCATCCATCCATATTGCAATGCATGGTGAAAGGTTTTGAACTTCTTCTCATCGAAAGGGCGTTGCTCCATAGGCTCCTTCCCTTTTCTTTTCTTAGAGCTTGATGATGCCATAAGTGACTTTTGAGATGTGAATGTGTTGAGAATTATTGGTTAATGATGGGATTCGTCCGGTTAAGGTGGGGTGTAATGAAGGGAGTGAGTGAGAGTGTTTTTGATGGGGTAAGAGGTATTCGGTTCCGAGAGTTAGAAGTACAAAGAATGAGAATTTGGAATGTGGAAGGGTATGGAATAAGAACCACTTATATAGGAAAGTGGTGAGTGAATGAAAGGTGTGGATTGATGGAGTGGGTGTATGATGAACGGATGGGATTTAGCATGGATGGGCACAAGGATCATCACTTTTATGAAGGGTGGTTGGTTCGATTTCCAAGCGTGTCACTCTTCTAATGTTGCATGACAACATTTTCCAATGCAATCCCCTTGAAGACACGTGCATAGTCCTCTCTTTTTGTGGTGGCCGAACCCTCCTTCAATTGTCCCATCAATTTTCCTACAAAATAAAAGAAATGTGATTAATAAAATTGTGGAGAGTGGCGGCAAAATTTAAAAAGTGGGGTAACTACTTTTTAAAGATTTATGTTTCTAATTACTAAGTGCTATTCATGAGTGCAAACTAACTAACCAGCCAAATATCCATGTATGCAACATTGGTGACACCAAACTTAGTTTGGGGCTATGTGGTGTAAATGACTTGTTCAAGGCTCTAAGAGTGACATGATAGGAGTTACATTTATGTTCTCTTAGTGTGCCTTGAATACCAAACTTGTTCTTTACTATATGTTGCATAAAAGGATTTGTTCAAGTGCATGTCAAAGTTGATTTGAAATTCATGAACCTTGCTTTATTAACTACTTTAAAAGCATGTAAAACATGGGTTGCCTGATAAACCACTATTTTATGGTTTATCTTATGCTTAATTGAGTGGTTTTTATCTACTCTTTACCCACTTATTCATACTATTTGCATGGTTTTACATTTGCCTTCCTAATTATGTGCTTTGATTGAAAACATGCTTCTTTGATCTTATATTTGCTCATTATTAATCCTCTCTTATAACCATTAGATGCCTTGATATGTGTGTTAAGTGATTTCAGAGATTACAGGGCAGGAATGGCTCTGAGGATAGAAAGGAAGCATGCAAAAGTGGAAGGAATACAAAAATATTGGAGAAACTGCTAAGCTGTCCAGCCTAACCTCTTCGCACTCAAACGGCTATAACTTTAGCTACAGAGGTCCAAATGACACGGTTCTAGTTGCGTTGGAAAGCTAATGTTCGGGGCTTCGATTTGATATATAATATGATATAGTTTCCCTCACGCTAGGCGATGTGACCGCGTGATCCATGCGGCCGCATCGCAGTGACGGAAATCAACGTGTTTGAATTCTTCTCCAGCGATTTCTGGGCTGTTTTTGACCCAGTTTGCGGCTCAAAAAACACAGATTAGAGGCTATAAAGTGGGGGAATATATCCATTCATGAGGAGGCTCTCATATTCACAATTTTAGGAGTAGATGTAACTTTTAGAGAGAGAGGTTCTCTCCTCTCTCTTAGGATTAGGATTTAGGATTTCTCTTAGTTTTAAGAGTGACTCTCAATCCCAGATTCTTTATTTTTATTTATTTTCTCAATTTAATTTATGAATATCTATGCCAGATTTAATTTCTTTTGTTAATGCAATTCGAGGTATTTTCAGATTTAAGATTGCTTTGCTTATATTGATGCTTTTAATTTAATTTAGATATTTTTCTCCCTTTTGGCTTTGGTCAAGTGATTGGTAGTACTTGAGTTATCAAACTCAGCAAGTGATTAAAATTGGCAGATTTTGCTTTAGCTAGGATTGCTCTAACACTAGTCTCTCCACAGGAGTTGACTAGGACTTGAGAATCAAGCTAATCAGTCCACTTAACATTTCTTTATTTAATAAAGGCTGACCAAAGTGGGATTAAAACCCAATTCTCTTCACACTTGATAAGGATAACTAGGATAGGAATTCCAATTCTTATACCTTGCCAAGAGATTTTATTATTATTATTTTATTTTACTTGTCATATAACATATTCCCTCCTTACTTCCAAAACCCCAATTTACAAACTCATAACCAATAATAAGAACATACCTCCCTGCAATTCCTTGAGAAGACGACCCGAGGTTTGAATACTCGGTTATCAATTTCAAAGGGGTTTGTTACTTGTGACAACCAAAACGTTTGTACGAAGGGATTTCTGTCGGTTTAGAGACTATATCTACAACGCGACTATTTTTATGAAATTCTTTACTGGCAAAAATTCTAACGTCAAAATGGCGCCGTTGCTGGGGAATTGCAAACGTGTGCCTTATTATTTGTTATTGTAAATATTTTTTTTTGCTTTTTGTTTGTTTATTTGTTTTTATTTTTTTTTATTTTTGCTTTTTCATAAATTAAGAGGTTATTGGTTTTTATTTAGTTATTACAAAATTTTTCAAAAATTTGTTCTTAGTGTTCATCTTGATCTTCGAGTTGTTCTCCGCGTTCAT
>NC_029790.2:76224497-76240330 GCF_000816755.2 Arachis ipaensis
TTTTAGAGAGAGAGGTTCTCTCCTCTCTCTTAGGATTAGAATTTAAGATTTCTCTTAGTTTTAGGAGTGACTCTCAATCCCAAGTTCTTTATTTTTATTTATTTTCTCAATTTAATTTATGAATATCTATGCCAGATTTAATTTCTTTTGTTAATGCAATTCGAGGTATTTTCAGATTTAAGATTACTTTGCTTTATTTATATTGATTCTTTTAATTTAATTTAGATATTTTTTTCCTTTTGGCTTTGGTCAAGTGATTGGTAGTACTTGAGTTATCAAACTCAGCAAGTGATTGAAATTGGCAGATTTTGCTTTAGCTAGGATTGCTCTAACACTAGTCTCTCCACAGGAGTTGACTAGGACTTGAGAATCAAGCTAATCAGTCCACTTAACATTTCTTTATTTAATAAAGGCTGACCAAAGTGGGATTAAAACCCAATTCTCTTCACACTTGATAAGGATAACTAGGATAGGAATTCCAATTCTTATACCTTGCCAAGAGATTTTATTATTATTATTTTATTTTACTTGTCATATAACATATTCCCTCCTTACTTCCAAAACCCCAATTTACAAACTCATAACCAATAATAAGAACATACCTCCCTGCAATTCCTTGAGAAGACGACCCGAGGTTTGAATACTCGGTTATCAATTTCAAAGGGGTTTGTTACTTGTGACAACCAAAACGTTTGTACGAAGGGATTTCTGTCGGTTTAGAGACTATATCTACAACGCGACTATTTTTATGAAATTCTTTACTGGCAAAAATTCTAACGTCAAAATGGCGCCGTTGCTGGGGAATTGCAAACGTGTGCCTTATTATTTGTTATTGTAAATATTTTTTTTTGCTTTTTGTTTGTTTATTTGTTTTTATTTTTTTTTATTTTTGCTTTTTCATAAATTAAGAGGTTATTGGTTTTTATTTAGTTATTACAAAATTTTTCAAAAATTTGTTCTTAGTGTTCATCTTGATCTTCGAGTTGTTCTCCGCGTTCATCTTGACCTTCAAGCTGTTCTTAGTTGTTTTCTTTGTTTTGATCTAAAAATTTGAAATTTGGTGTCATTTTATTATTTTTCTCTTTGCTCATTAAATTCAAAAATATTTTTAATTAATTTTTTTCGAAAAAAAAATTTTTTTCAGAATTTTATTTTTAAAATTTTTATCTTATCTTATCTTATTTCAAAAATCAAATTTCAAAATTTAAATTTAAAAATTTTCAAAATTTAAATTTAAAAATTTTCAAATTTCAAATTTCAAATTAAAAAATTCAAATTTCAAAATTCAAATTTCAAAATTTCAAATTTCAAATTTCAAAATTTAATTTTCAAATTCAAAATTTAAATAACCTTTTAATTTAAATTTATTTTTATTTTCATTTTTACTTTTTTTTTTGCTACTATGAACTCTCACCCCTTTGGCTATGAGTCTGGTTACAATTATGTTGCAGGAAGAAGAAATTACAATGAGAACAGGCATCAAGGTTGGAACAATCAAAGATGGGAGGAGCCACAAGGATTTGATCAACCCCCAATGGACTATCAACAACCACCATCATATGCCTATGAACCTCCTCAACACAACTTGGGACCAGCATACTCACAAGCCCCTTTACACCATTCACCTCCATATGACCCTAACCCATATCCACCATACCAACCACCTTATGAGCCAAATGAACCCTCCTATCCACCCCAAACCTCCATGGAGAAAGCACTTGCCGATCTAAACTCTACTATACAAGCTCTCTTCACCCAAATCAGACCACCAAATACCTTCAACAATCAACCCTCAAGCTCTAGTGCACTTCCTTGTCAACCACAGAATAATCTCTCCATCCCATCACCACCATCAATGGAAGAGCACCCACATCCATCAATCCAAGAGCAAGATGATCCCAATTATGCTATTGATATGGAACAGGAAAGAAGGAATCATCTTTGCGAATCCATACTTCATAAAGAGCTAGAGGAGGCCCTACGGGTAAGGGTAGGAGAGACCCTTAAAGATGAAAGAATAGTTGAAAGGAGTTGTCATAGAAAGAAAAACATCGAGGATGAGTATGATTTTATACTTAAACAACTGGACAAAGCAGCAATTATTAAAAAAGAAGAAGTGGTTGCAGACTTAAGAGATGCTGTACCTCCATTGGAAAGTCCAGTCACAGAGCCTCCTTCTACGGTGTTTGATGTTGATGATGAGAAGAGCGTACAACCTCCAAGGCATATCACAGTTAAAGACTTGGAAGAGGTTGATCAAGAGATGGAGATTCAGGAAGAAGAAGCACAACCTCCCATGCCCTTGGAAAGCAATGAAGAGAAGATTGAATTGGAAGAAAGCTACCAAGAGGAAGAGGTTGAAATTAAAGAAGCTTACAAAGAGGTGGTAATTATCAGAGAAGAGCACAAGGGAGTGGAGCTTGCAATTTCATTAAAAACACCTCCCCCTAAGTTGCCATCATCCTTCACAACATTCAAGTGGGTAAAATTCATATCCCTTAGCTTTCTAATTCCACTTGAATATGGGCTACTGGAGACGGATGGTCAACTTAGAGCTCTTTGTGGCATTAAGAGTAAGAGGAAGATGGCCAGTAATAAGAATTGTCCTGCAAGGTTCATCACGGTTGGAAGCTTTAAGTTTAAATGCAAAGGTTGGTGAAAAGCTCAATTGAATGGGTCTAGGAAGTTGTTTGGACGCTTCAGTGAGAATTCTAAAGCTGAACCACCCGGATGGAATCATGATAATCAACTTAAAGACGGGTGCAAAAGCAAGATTTGGGACCCCGGAATTCATCCCGGTAATCAACACTCTTGGGGCCTTGTCACCTGCTTTAACTTACTTGAAGGCTTTCTACGCCTAGTTTGGGACCCCGGAGGTTACTGGAAATACAAACATTGGTGGAGATTCCTGGATGAATACAAACACAAGGCACCATAACAGGGAGCTCACCAATTGTCCAACTTAAGGACTCTAACTAAAAGTGCTAGGTGGGAGACAACCCACCATGGTATGATCGTTCTTTTTCATTTTTATTTAGTTTTATTTGTTTTCAAGTTTTATTTTATTTTATTATATTGAACCTGGAGTTTGCATCACATTCATATTAACACTGCATTCTGCATCTTTTCAGATTAAAAAAAAAAGGCGAGCACGCAACGCGACCGCATCAGTGACGCGTCCGCGTCGCAAGGAGATGGGAAACAATATTAATATGAACAGAGAGTTTCGCAGGAGCAGCGCTGGAGGTGTGCCAATGGCACAAATCACCGCACGCGACCGCGTCACTGATGCGACCGCGTCATATGGGAGTAATGGTCTCCCACACGACCGCGTCACCCACGCGGCCGCGTGACCTGAAATCGGCGTGAAAAGAGTGTATGGCCGAAATTTGAGCTGGAATTGGGCTGGACCTGTGCTAGTAGCACAAGCCCTGCCACGCGAACGCGTCACCCACCGTCCGTGTCATATTGGAAATAAGGCCACCCGCGCGATCGTGTCGACCACGCGATCGCGTCACCCTGGATTTTGGCAATACTGAGTTTTGAACAGAGAGTTGTGCGACCGCGAGGCTGTACTCGCGCCACTAGCACAAATCGAGTCACGCGATCGCGTGCCCCATGCGTCCGCGTCACCCAACCTTATCGCGCACCACGCGACCGCGTCACCAGCATCGCACAACCTATCCGGATTGGTGCCAATTTTCTTATCTTTTCTTATCTAATCCTTATTTCTTCCTTCTCTCTCCTTTCTCACTTTCTTTTTTCTTCTTCTCATCCTTTTTCCCTCTCATTTTATTTTATTTATTTGCATACTTTCATTTATTGCATATTTTTATTTTTCTAAATTTATTATTTTATCATTGGTGTTCAAATGTTCTTATTCAACTGTTATTTCTTTTTTGGTATTATCTTGGTGCTTATAACTTGTTTTATTCTGGTTAGGTAATATTATTTAAATCAATGCCAATCTTTTATACCTGTATTACTTTTTTATTGATTTTTAATTTATATTATCTTTCCTTCCCCACTCTCTTCCCCATTGTTGCATATTCTGCACCACTGGTATGCCGTGGCTACTATTGTTTTCTCACTTACATGTTGTAGCTACCATGTAAATGAGACCCTTTTCATTTGGCATTAACCCAACCATACTTCATTTATTTTCTTATCTCTATTATTGGGTTACCCTTCTTCCCTTTTTCTTTCAGGATGGCCACCAGGAAGAGAACCGAAAAACGTTTACATGGGGAGACAGACAAGTCCATCTGCACAATCCTTGGAGAAAAGCATCAGTTGGAGAAGACCCATCCACCTGCACATCTCAGCATGCACCGAGGACGGTGCAATCTTTAAGTGTGGGGAGGTCGATACCGATCTCCGTGGGTTAGTACCTTCCTATCTCAAACACCAATGTTTTATTTTTTCTTGTTAGTTGTTGCATTTGCATATTTAATTGCATGTTTATTTGATTTCATGCATTTAGTTACTACTTGGTTGAAGTAATATTTTCTTTTTTAAGAAATTTTATAGCATTTTACTAATTTAAAAAAAAATTATGTTAAAACTTGTTTGAAGTTGTATTTGAAACATGGTTTTTGAGCCAAAGAACACACAACCTGTGAGATTTGAGCTTATTTATATGGTTACATTATTTAACCATAAATATTTTATTCCTGTGTGTTTCCTTCTCTATGATTGTAATCTATTTTTCTTGTTCCATTCTATATTTCCAATATTTAGTGTATTTACATGCTTGCATATGATTGAGGCCATTGTTTGATTTTAGCTCACTTATCCTAAAATTAGCCTACCTTTTACATCACCCTTGTTATCCCCCTTGAGCTTTTAAATCCCTTCTGTTTTATAACCACATTACTAGCCTTAAGCAAAAAAACAAAATAAGAATCCCAAGTTGAATCCTTGGTTAGCTTAAGATAGATATTGTGTAAAATTTAAGTGTGAGAAATTTTATGGGAACATGGGATGATATGAAAAAAGTAGGGAATTAAATTGAATAAGTTATTTGAAAATTTGGGAAGCATGCTCATGTGAAATCAAAATAATTAAATTACCATGCGCATTGAAGAAAAATATATTAAGTAATTAAATAAGGGGATACAAAAAAAATTTGGGTAGTTAGGTAAAGTATTTTAAAATTGTATAAAGTATGTATATGTTAGGTGAGATCTTATACTAATCAAGGATTCACTTTACTAGCTCACTTAGCCTTATATATATACCCTTACCTTTACCTCAACCCCATTACAACCATGAAAAGACCTCATGATGTTTGCATTGGTACATTAAATATTTGTTGATTGGATAGATGAAGAACAAGGTTTAGAAAGCATGATTAAGAGAAGAGTAGAGTGATTAACCCTATACACTTGAGAGACTAGAGTGATATACACTACCAATAAGGGTTCAGTGCTTAATTCTATGTTCCCTGCTTTCATGAGCTATCTTCTTACAAGTTTATTTGCTTTTATTGTATGATTTGAATTAGTGAAATTTGGTTTATGTTTGTCTTGAAGAGCTTATTCACTTTTAACCAAGTAGGTAGAAACATTTTGCATGTAGTTGCATTCATATAGATAGGTTGCATTTCATACATTCTACCATTCCTCTTCATCTTTATAGTTTCTCTTGAGCTTAGCATGAGGACATGCTAGTGTTTAAGTGTGGGGAGGTTGATAAACCACTATTTTATGGTTTATCTTGTGCTCAATTGAGTGGTTTTTATCTACTCTTTACCCACTTATTCATACTATTTGCATGGTTTTACATTTGCCTTCCTAATTATGTGCTTTGATTGAAAACATGCTTCTTTGATCATATATTTGCTCATTATTAATCCTCTCTTATCACCATTAGATGCCTTGATATGTGTGTTAAGTGATTTCAGAGATTACAGGGCAGGAATGGCTCAGAGGATAGAAAGGAAGCATGCAAAAGTGGAAGGAATACAAGAAGATTGGAGAAACTGCTAAGTTGTCCAGCCTGACCTCTTCGCACTCAAACGGCTATAACTTTAGCTACAGAGGTCCAAATGACGCGGTTCCAGTTGCGTTGGAAAGCTAACGTCCGGGGCTTCGATTTGATAGATAATATGATATAGTTTTCCTGAGGCTAAATGACGCGACCGCGTGATCCATGCAGCCGCGTCGCAGTGACGGAAATCAGCGTGTTTGAATTCTTCTCCAGCGATTTCTGGGCTGTTTTTGACCCAGTTTGCAGCCCAGAAAACACAGATTAGAGGCTATAAAGTGGGGAAATATATCCATTCATGAGGAGGCTCTCATATTCACAATTTTAGGAGTAGATGTAATTTTTTGAGAGAGAGGTTCTCTCCTCTCTCTTAGGATTATGATTTAGGATTTCTCTTAGTTTTAGGAGTGACTCTCAATCCCAGGTTCTTTATTTTTATTTATTTTCTCAATTTAATTTATGAACATCTATGCCAGATTTAATTTCTTTTGTTAATGCAATTCAAGGTATTTTCAGATTTAAGATTGCTTTGCTTATATTGATGCTTTTAATTTAATTTAGATATTTTTCTCCCTTTTGGCTTTGGTCAAGTGATTGGTAGTACTTGAGTTATCAAACTCAGTAAGTGATTGAAATTGGCAGATTTTGCTTTAGCTAGGATTGCTCTAAACACTATAAAGGCTGACCAAGTGGGATTAAAACCCAATTCTTTTCACACTTGATAAGGATAACTAGGATAGGAATTCCAATTCTTATACCTTGCCAAGAGATTTTATTATTATTATTTTATTTTACTTGTCATATAACATATTCCCTCCTTACTTCCAAAACCCCAATTTACAAAGTCATAACCAATAATAAGAACATACCTCCCTGCAATTCCTTGAGAAGAAGACCCGAGGTTTGAATACTCGGATATCAATTTCAAAAAGGTTTGTTACTTGTGACAACCAAAACATTTGTACGAAGGGATTTCTGTCGGTTTAGAGACTATATCTACAACGCGACTGTTTTTATGAAATTCTTTACTAGCAAAAATCCTAACGTCATTGCCTCCCATAAAGCGCTTCTTTAGCGTCACTAGCTTGACGTTCTGCCTTTGTCAGGGTGGTTGTTAATGCTTCAGATCTTCCCCACTTGCAGTAAACCTATATCCATTGGCTTCATCAAGGATCTCCACATGTTTTAGGGAGAGAACTTTGTTGATGGTGAAAACCTTAGGTAACAGAGATGGGATGGTGGGGAGATGAGGTGGGATGTCTAGGAAGTAGGCTGAGATCACTTTATCCCCTGGAGAGAAATCCTCTGTAGGGATCTTTGATAAACCACTATTTTATGGTTTATCTTGTGCTCAATTGAGTGGATTTTATCAACTCTTTACCCACTTATTCATAATATTTGCATGGTTTTATATTTCCTTCCTGATTTTGTGCTATGATTGAAAACATGCTTCTTTGATCTTATAATTGCTTATTATTAATTCTCTCTTATTACCATTAGATGCCTTGATATGTGTGTTAAGTGCTTTTAGAGATTATAGGGCAGGAATGGCTTGGAGGATGGAAAAGAAGCATGCAAAAGTGGAAGGAATACAAGAAGTTGGAGAAATTGCTAAGCTGTCCAGCCTGACCTCTTTGCACTCAAACGGCTATAAATTTAGCTACAGAGGACCAAACAACGCGGTTCCTGTTCCGTTGGAAAGCTAACGTCTGGAGCTTCGATTTGATATATAATATGCCACATTTGCCTTGATGCTAGGCGACACGACTGCGTGCTCCATGCAGCCGGGTCGCAGTGACGGAAATCAGCGTGTTTGAATTCTTCTCCAGCGATTTTCGGGTTGTTTTCGACCCATTTTGCGGCCCAAAAAACACAGATTAGAGGCTATAAAGTGGGGAATTGCATCCATTCATAGGAAGGACTTTCATAATTCACAATTATTAGGATTAGATGTAGTTTTTAGAGAGAGAGGTTCTCTCCTCTCTCTTAGGATTTAGGATTAGGATTAGGATTTCTTCGTTTCTTCATTCCAGGTTTAATATTTACTTTAATTTATGTTTCTATTCTACTTTTACTTTAATAGTTTTATTCGTATCTACAAATGTTGCCAAATTGGCTTATGCTACATTCATGTTATGATTTTCTTTGAATTAATATTATTTGAGGTATTTCAGTTATTATTGCTTTCTTTTATTTACATGATTATTGCTTCCCATCTGAAGGCATTGTTATTCCAGTAGATTTACTTTATCCCTTTTGGTTTTGGTTAAGAAATCAGTAACTCAGGAGTTATCCAATTCAACAGTATAATTGATAATTGTTATCTTGCCAATTGAATTGAACTTCAATAATCCCAATCTTTTGTTAGGAAATAAATAGGATCCGAAGATCAAACCAATTAATCCCTTGACCTTCCTTTATCTTAGTAAAGGCTAACAAAGTGGAATTAAGATTCAATTCTCATCATCATTGATAAGGATAACTAGGATAGGACCTCCAATTTATCATACCTTGCCAAAAGTTTGCTTTACAGTATTTATTTACTTTAGTTGCTATTTAAATTATTTGTCATATTTGCTCCTCATTCTTGAAACCCCGAATTTACAATCTCCATAACGAATAATAAGAACATACGTCCCTGTAGTTCCTTGAGAAGATGACCCGAGGTTTAAATACTTCGGTTAACAATTTATTTAGGGGTTTGTTACTTGTGACAACCAAAACGTTTGTACGAAGGGATTTCTGTCGGTTTAGAGACTATATCTACAACGCGAATGTTTTTATGAAATTCTTTACTGGTAAAAATCCCAACGTCAATCTTCTTGTTCCTCCATCTCCTTGGTGCCTTCTTCTTTGTTTCTTTTGCTGTTGCCCTGCTCTTTGTGGTCTCTTTTCTTAGGGAGACTGATGAGCGAATATTTTATACGCTTTTTGGGGTTAATTTCATATAGATTTTAGTATATTTTAGTTAGTTTTTAGTTTATTCTCATTAGTTTCTAGGAAAAATTCATATTTCTGGACTTTACTATGAGTTTTTGTGTTTTTCTGTGATTTCAGATATTTTCTGGCTGAAATTGAGGGAGCTGAGCAAAAATCTGATTCAGGCTGAAAAAGGACTACTGATGCTGTTGGATTCTGACCTCTCTGCACTCAAAATGGAATTTCTGGAGCTACAGGAGTCCAAATGGCAAGCTTCCAATTGCGTTGGAACGTAGACATCCAGGGCTTTCCATCAATATATAATAGTCCATACTTTGCTCAAGGATAGACGACGTAAACTGGCGTTCAACGCCAGTTCCATGCTGCTGTCTGGCGTCCAGCGCCAGAAACAAGTTACAAAGTGGAGTTCAACGCCAGAAACAGGTTACAACTTGGCGTTGAATGCCCAAAACAGCCCAGGCACGTGAGAAGCTTTAGTCTCAGCCCCAGCACACACCAAGTGGGCCCCAGAAGTAGATTTCTGCACTATCTGTCATAGTCTACTCATTTTCTGTAAACCTAGGTTACCAGTTTAGTATTTAAACAACTTTTAGAGATTTATTTTGTATCTCATGACATTTTAGATCTGAACTTTGTACTCTTTGATGGCATGAGTCTCTAAACTCCATTGTTTGGGGTGAGGAGCTCTGCTGTGTCTCGATGAATTAATGCAAGTATTTCTGTTTTCCATTCAAATGTGCGTGTTCCTACCTAAGATATCCATTCGCGCCTAACTATGGAGAAGGTGATGATCAGTGACACTCATCACCTTCCTCAATCCATGAACATGTGTCTGACAATCACCTCTGTTCTATATCAGATTGAATGAATATCTCTTAGATTCCTTAATCAGAATCTCCGTGGTATAAGCTAGATTGATGCCGGCATTCATGAGAATCCGAAAAGTCTAAACCTTGTCTGTGGTATTCCGAGTAGGATTCTAGGATTGGATGGCTGTGACGAACTTCAAACTCGCGAGTGCTGGGCGTAGTGACAGACGCAAAAGGATAGTAAATCCTATTCCGGTACGACTGAGAACCTATAGATGATTAGCCGTGCGGTGACGGCGCACCTGGACCCTTTTCACTGGAAGGATGGATGGTAGCCATTGACAACGGTGATCCACCTATACACAGCTTGCCATAGGAGGACGTGCGTGCGTGAACCAGAAGACAGAGGAAAGCAGAGATTCTGAAGACAAAGCATCTCCAAAACTCCAACATATTCTCCATTACTGCACAATAAGTAACCTTTAATCCATGCTCTCTTGTTTATTCGCAATTCAACTGATAAATATAATTGACTTCCTGACTAAGAATTGCAAGATAACCATAGATTGCTTCAAACCAACAATCTCCGTGGGATTCGACCCTTACTCACGTAAGGTATTACTTGGACGACCCAGTGCACTTGCTGGTTAGTTGTGCGGAATTACATTGTGAAGTAATTTTCGTGCACCAAGTTTTTGGCGCCGTTGCCGGGGATTGTTTGAGTTTGGACAACTGACGGCTTATTTTGTTGCTTATATTAGGAAAAAAATTTTTTTTTTGGTTTAGAGTCTTTTATTATTTATACATTGTTAAAACGCTTTAAATTTATAGCTCAATTAGTTAGAGCGTGGTGCTTATGTTCTTGGTAATGGCTATCCTATTTTTAAAATCTTTTTCAAAAATAATTTTTCTTTGAATAAATCTTCTGCCAAACTCTAAGTTTGGTGTTTTCTTGTTGATTTCCCTTTGATTTTCGAAAATTTTAGTTTGGTTTTCTAAAAATTTTAAGTTTGGTGTTCTTTCTTCATGTTCTTGTGTTCTTGTGAGTCTTCAAAGTGTTCTTGAGTTTTCCTTGTGTCTTGATCTTAAAATTTTAAGTTTGGTGTTCCTTGGTGTTTTCCCTCCAAAATTTTCGAAAACAAGGAGCGTTAGATCTAAAAATTTTAAATCTTGTGCTATTTTATTGTTTTTCTCTTTCCTTACTAAATTCAAAAATATCTTTTCTCTCTAATTTTAAAACAAATTTTCGAAAATTATTTTTAAAAAATTCAGATTTTTTTTTTCAAAATTTAAAATCTTTTCCAAATCATATATTTTTCAAAACTTCCTTACCACTTTCTCGCCCCTCATGTTTTCGAAAATCTTCACCTATTTTTATTTATTTTATTTTAATTTATTTTATTTTCGAAATAAATAAATAAATAAATAAATAAATAAATAAAAATAAAAATTTTTTTATTTTACATCATCTCCCTTTCTCCATCATAGATCTAAGTGGAAATGAACAGTCTAGGAGGACTCTGGGGTCATATGCTAACCCCTCTACTGCTTCATATGGGAGTAGTATCTGCATACCCTCCATTGGAGTCAGTAGCTTCGAGTTGAATCCTCAGCTCATTATCATGGTGCAGCAAAGCTGCCAGTATTCCGGTCTTCCACAGGAAGAACCTACAGAGCTTCTGGCACAATTTTTACAAATTGCTGACACAGTACATGATAAGGAAATAGATCAGGATGTCTACAGACTATTACTGTTTCCATTTGCTGTAAAAGATCAAGCTAAGAGGTGGTTAAATAACCAACCTAAGGCCAGCATAAGGACATGGAAACAGCTGACAGAAAAATTCCTGAATCAATACTTTCCTCCAAAATGGATGACACAGCTAAGGCTGGACATCCAAGGCTTTAAACAAGGAGATAATGAATCTCTTTATGATGCCTGGGAGAGATACAAAGAGATGCTACGAAAATGCCCCTCTGAAATATTTTCAGAGTGGGTTCAGTTAGACATCTTCTATTATGGGCTTGCAGAAGGAGCTCAGATGTCTCTAGATTACTCAGCTGGTGGGTCTATCCACATGAGAAAGACAATTGAAGAGGCTCAAGAGCTCATTGATACAGTTGCCAGGAATCAGCATCTGTACCTAAGCAGTGACCCTTCCATGAAAGAAGAGGTTAAAACAGTAACTACTGAACTCAGCCCTGTAAAACAAGCTGTTGAATTCAATCAGCAATTGGACTTTCTAACAAAGCAGTTAGCCGAATTCAAGGATAAACTACAAGAGAGAAGGATGGCTAATATAAATATGGAAGAACAATTGAAGCAAACAAAGCAGCAGTTGTCAAGACAAATAACAGAAGAATGCCAATCAGTTCAATTAAGAAGTGGGAAAACATTAAATACCCCACCACAAGGCAGCAAAGAGCCAAGGAATGAGCAAACCACCCAAAATTCACTTGAGGACAGTAAGCGCCCAGGGAAAAGTAATTCTGGCGTTAAAATGCCAGCAATCTGGTGGAAGGCTGGCGCTGAACGCCCAGACCATGCCCAAGACTGGCGTTCAACGCCAGTAACAAGCAAGGACTGGCATTGAACGCCAGAAATGGGCACAGTTCTGGCGTTCAGACGCCAGGAACAGACAAGGAGTTGGCGTCTAACGTCACTCCAGCTTCTAACTCTGGCACTCAATTGCCAGTAAGGGATCAGACACACACAAGTGCTGAGGACAATCCCTCTAAAAAGGCTTCTTCAACCACTTCTGTAGGCAATAAACCTACAGCAACTAAGGTTGAGGAATATAAAGCCAAGATACCTTATCCTCAAAAACTCCGGAAAGAGGAACAGGATAAGCAATTTGCTCGCTTTGCAGATTATCTTAGGACTCTTGAAATAAAGATTCCATTTGCAGAGGCACTTGAGCAAATACCATCTTATGCCAAGTTCATGAAAGAGATCTTGAGTCATAAAAAGGATTGGAGAGAAACAATGGCTGAGAGTCTCGAATCAGAGCTGGAAGACATCTTTAAAGATGTTCAGCCTGATTTGGAGGATTCAGAGGAGATGAAAGAGCCTCTGAAATTTCCTCTAGAAGAGGAAAAACCTCCTAAATCCGAGCTCAAACCATTACCACCATCTTTGAAATATGTATTTCTAGGAGAAAGTGACACTTTTCCAGTGATCATAAGCTCTGCTTTAAATCCACAGGAAGAGGAAGCACTTATTCAAATGCTAAAGACACACAAAACAGCTCTTGGGTGGTCCATAGGTGACCTTAAGGGCATAAGCCCAGCTAGATGCATGCACAAAATCTTATTGGAAGATAATGCCAAACCAGTGGTTCAACCACAGAGACGGCTAAATCCAGCCATGAAGGAAGTGGTGCAGAAAGAGGTCATCATTCTCAAACACTTATATTCTGGTGGCAGTTGACTATGTATCAAAATGGGTTAAGGCCATTGCCACACCCACCAATGATACTAAAACAGTGCTGAAGTTCCTCTAGAAATATATCTTTAGCAGGTTTGGTGTCCCTAGAGTACTAATCAGTGATGGGGGCACTCACTTCTGCAACAAACAGCTTTACTCTGCCATGGTCCGGTATGGGATTCGCCACAAGGTGGCGACTCCATATCATCTACAGACTAATGGACAAGCTGAAGTCTCCAACTTGTGTATGGTAAGGCATGTCACCTGCCCGTGGAACTGGAACATAAAGCTTACTGGGCAACCAGATTCCTAAACTTTTATGCTAAATTAGCAGGAGAAAAGAGATTGCTCCAGCTAAATGAGCTAGAGGAATTCAGATTCACTGCTTTCAAAAATTGCAAGCTTTATAAAGAGAAATAAAAAAAGTGGCATGATAGAAAGCTGTCATCTAGAATCTTTGAACCAGGACAGAGGGTTCTGCTGTTTAACTCTAGACTCAAGCTATTCCCCGGGAAATTGAAATCCCGGTGGAGGCCGGGGACCATATGTGATTACAAGTGTATCACCATATGGTTATGTGGAGCTTCAAGATATTGATTCTAATAAGAAGTTCATTGTCAATGGACAGAGAATCAAGCACTATCTTGAAGGCAACGTTGAGCAAGAGTGCTCAAGGCTGAAACTAGATTAAAAGCACAGCAAAGTCCAACTAAAGACAATAAAGAAGCGCTTGCTGGGAGGCAACCCAGCCATGGGGCATCAATCCTCTAAGCATTTTGCCCTATTTTTATTTTTATTTGTTTATATAAAGTTCATTAATAACAAGGTAAAAAATCAATTGCATAAGTTCACAGGGTTACAGAAGGATGTTTGGGCGTTCAAATGCCAGGATGGCAGGGAGGAGGTAACTTCATTTTTTCTTCATATTTTTCATTTCAATCTTAATTTTCATGTTTCAATTCATGATTTCTTGCATAAACATGTTAAGAACCCTGATTTCTAAAATCCCTAATTTCTAAAAACCCTACCTTAAAAATATCAAATGTATCTTAATACATAAGCACAAACCCTCTTTTTCAAATTCAATCCAACTCTTTTTCAAAATTTTCAAAACAAATCTATTTTTTTTCAACTAATATTTTTTTCAAATCTCCACATTATCTTTTTCAAAATCTAGATTTATCTTTTTCAAAAAATTTTCATATCTTTTCAATTTTAAACTATATCCTCTCTTATCATATCTTCTATCTTATCTTTTCCAAATCAATCTTTTTATCATATCTTTTCAAAATTTTCGAACCCACCCCCCTCCCTTTATATATGGGTTCGGCCTCCACCCTCCTGCATCAACAATTGCACCTAGCTCTCCTTCTATCCCTCTCCTTTCTTTTCTTTTGCTTGAGGACAAGCAAACCTCTAAGTTTGGTGTGTTTATCCATGATCACTAAGAGCATGGCTCCTAAGGGAAAACAACCCACTTCAAGAGGCAAGAAAGAGAGCCTTCCAAAACCACTTTGGAATCAAGGGAAGTTCTTATCTAAAGAACATTCAGACCATTATTCTAAAATAATGGGTCTAAGATCAGTGATCCTGGAAGTTAGATTCGATCTGAAAGAAGACGAATATCCGGAGATCCAGAAGCAAATCCGAATCAGGAACTGGGAGATCCTAGCCAATCCTGAAATGAAAGTGGAAAGGAATATGGTCCAGGAGTTCTATGCTAATATGTGGCATACAGACAGGCAAAGACAATCTGGATCTGATATCTATGACTATCGAACCGTGGTCAGAGGAAAGATTATTCATACCCACCCTGACAAGATCAGAGAGATCTTAAAGCTACCTCAGCTGAAAGATGATCCAGACTCCTTCAATAGGAGAATGATGAGAACAAACAAGAGCCTGGATAAGATTCTAGAAGACATATGCATCCCTGGAGCCAGGTGGACCACCAGCACGAAGGGTGTTCCTAATCAACTCAAAAGAGAAGATCTCAAACCAGTGGCCAGAGGCTGGCTGGACTTCATTGGGCATTCTCTGCTGCCCACTAGCAACCGTTCTGAAGTCACTGTTAAAAGAGCAGTGATGATCCATTACATCATGATGGGAAAAGAAGTGGAAGTTCATCAACTAATTTCAACTGAATTCTACAAAATTGCTAATAAAAATTCTAAAGAGGCCAGGTTGGCTTACCCAAGCTTGATTTCTCTGCTCTGCAAGGACGCTGGAGTAAGGATGGGAGTAACTGAGTATATCTCAATTGAGAAACCAATTACCAAAGCATCAATGGAAAAACAACAAGCACAGGATGACCCCATCAAGAAGAAAACACAGGAATTTCTCCCAGAAATCCCTCAATCTGAATATTGGAAGTATCTTGAAACATCAGTTACCAAGATGCAAGAAGCTATGGAACAAATAATAAAGGAACAGAAGGAACAAAGTCAAATTCTTTGCTATTTGATTAAAGAAAAGGAAGAGCAAGGGCGTGACTTGAGGGAATTAAAGCGCCAGAAGTTATCTCTTGAAGGACCAAGCACCCCACAGATCCGAGGAACATCCACTTCCCAGAACAAAGGTTGTTAAATTCCAATTTCTGCTTTAACTCTGTGATAGTTGTCGTTATAGAAGTTTACCTTAGGAGTCATATAGTAGTAATTAGTATCTAT